>NW_006291010.1:2669767-2678316 GCF_000327345.1 Myotis davidii
TCTCTCTCTCTCCTCCACTGTGACTGTAGGGTCCCTCCCTGAGGAGATGAGTGAATGAGATGATAGGATATTGGCGAATGTGAAGAAGGAGAATGATGGAGAAGAGAGGACGGCACAGGACACAGTTAGTTTTTGGCAGAACCTGTGGGCACCAGAGACTTTTCAGGCCATAGAGCTGATTCAAGGCCATACTAGGGCATCCAGAAATGGCCTCACCCTGTAAGAATCTCAAAAATATGACACTCAGGTAAAGTGTGCAAGAGCCACTTTAAAATTGTTTAGAATCAAGCTACCTTCCGACCATTTCCTTCTTTCTTTTAAAAATTAACTATCCTAAGGCTGTGCCAAAATAGAGAGGGTGGCGGCAGGCAGGGGATGGGGACAGACACTCCAAGTGCTAGCAGGTACAGCTGTTTGCTCACCAAGCCTGACAGCATCATATTGTTTTAGGATGACAAAGGCAAGTTTTGGGGCTTCAAACATACCAGCCATGTCCTTTGGGAGCAGTAAAATGTGAAGACAGGATAGTTGGTTTAAATTTAAAAACCTGAGTCCTGAATACCTGATCTTTATAAGCTGCTTTTTAGCATAAACTGTTACGATCCCTTTGATGACTGAATGTATTCTTCTACTAGGTGCTCACGACAGATCACTGTCATTTGAGGTGACTTTCAGAGTCTTTTTAGAGAGAGATGATTGACAATGTGTCCCCTCAAAAATGCTCTCCCAAGAGCCAGTTACTAGTACCTTCCTGTAGCTTGGCTCATCCTGGGGAATTTAGAGAAATGCAAAAGGGTCTGAAATTAAAAGTGGCCAGGGCAGGGTCACATTGCACTCATACGTCTGTTCCCAGGGACAAGCACAGTGCCTGGCATACTGTTGGCATACAATAAAATTTTGTTGGGGGAAAAATTAACACGTAGTAACAGAGTAGAGATTGGTGGTCGTCAGCGGTGGAGGGGGGTGGTGGTGATAAAAATGGGTGAAGGTGGTCAAAAGGTATAAACTTCCACTTAAAAAATAAATAAGCCGTAGGATATAATGTACAGCATGGTGACTCAAGTTAATAATAATTGTATATTTGAAAAGTTGCTAAGAGTGTAGATCTTAAAAGCTGTCTTCACAAGAAAATAAAATGTGTAAGTATCTGAGGTGATGAGTGTTAACTAAAGTTATTGTGGTCATCACAATATGTACATACCTCAGGTCATTATGTTGTATAGCTGAAATTAATACAATGCTATATATCAATTATATCTCAGTAAAACTGGGAGAAAATTTTGTTGAATGGCTACACCAATAAAATAACTTATAGATTGCTTATTAATTTAGTAATACAGTTTCCAATTTGGGGAATTTTTTAATTGAGGTATAATTTATATACAATAAAATTCATACTTCTAAGTGTATAGTTTGATGAATTTTGACAAATGTATACAGTCATGTCACCACCACCACCACCATCAGCCCCAAAGGTTTTTTCATGCCTCTTTGTAGTCACATCCCCTCCCCATAATCTTAATCCACTGATCTGTTCTCCATCCCTATAGTTTTGCCTTTCCTAGAATGTCACATTAATGGAATCACATTTCTTTCACTTAGCATAGTGATTTTGAGAGTCAGCTATGTTGTTGCATGAATTAGTAGTCCATTAATTTTCATTGCTGTATAGTATCTTGTTGTATAAATGTATCAAAAATTGTTTTTCCATTCTTCAATTGATATTTGGATTGTTTTAAGCGTTTGGCTATACTGACTAAAGCTGCTATGAACATTCACATGTAGATCTTTGTGTTGGCATGTCTTTTACTTACTTTTCCTGAGTAAATACTTACAAGTGGATTTGCTTGGTCATATAGGAAGTGTATAAAAAACCTTATAAGAACCTGCTAAAGTATTTTCCAAAGTAGCTGTATCACTTTAGATTGTATCAGAAATGCATGAGAGTTCCAGTAGCTTCACATCCTCGCCAATGCTTGATATTGCCATTCTTTTTAATTGCAGTCATACTCACTGTGACTTTAATATCTGCCTGATGACTGATGTTGAGTATCTTTACAAGTGCTTATTGGCTACAGATAGCTTCTTTGATGACCAAGTATCTCTTGATAGAAATAAGACAACATTACTCCTTTAGATTTATCCAGTGTATTTTGACTAGCATTCAAAACAGACAAAATAGTTTCTCAGTTTCCTCTATTCTGCAGACCATTTCCTAAGAGGATTACATACTTCCTTGACTCGAAATCAAGTTCTTAACCATTTTCTGGAGGAGACAACTGAGGCATGTTGTTTCCACCAATCAACTGTGAGCTTTTCTTTTAAAAATTAGGTCTGTGTTTTGTTTTCAGTTTTTCTATCTCCTTCCTCTCTCTCAGGGTTTACCACTTGCTAGTGTACCCGTGCTTACCTATTATGGCCCACCCCACCCGCCACTGTAGCCTGCTGTGTATAACCAGCCAGAGCTTCTGTGATGATTTTAGAAATAAGCACAAACAGCTCTGAGTAAAGACCTGACAGCATCTCCATGAATTAAGCCCAAGGGACCTGATGACATATCCTTGATGACATAGACTTATTTCCAGATCAGGGCTCTGCTTCAGAGACAAAGTCAGTTAATAAACGGCTTTGGGATCAGTGAAGAGAATCTCCATCACAATTTCCAACACACAGAAAGTTTCAGGGGACTTACCAACCCACTCTGATGCGTCCCTAAAGGAGCCAGTTTTTCCTGGTCTACAGTCATAAATGAAAACAAATAAATACTACCATGTTTGAGGCCAGCAAATGGGGACAGGAATGCTCCGGCGCACTGGCCCACATTAAGTCCCCAGCTTTCCTTTCAGCTCATTTTGACAGCACACCTCCCTCTGGTAGAAAGCCTCACGCTCACTGAAACTCTGGTAGGAGAAGAAACACAGGCACCCTTCTCGCCTGAGAGCCTCCACCGCTTCCCACAATGGTGGCCCCCATGCTCTGAGCCAGTGTCCTCCTCTATAAAATGAGAAGAATAAAGTATGTACTGCCCACCTCAGAGCACTTTGTGCCAATCAAACAGGAAAGAGAGTATGGACGTCCTGCATAAAGAATAATATGACCATGGCAGACCAGCTCAAAAGGAAGCCTGGTTTAGCAGGAGTCCACGGCAATCTCACGCCAAGACAGAAAGTTCTTATAAAGAAAAACAACAGCAAAGACACAACACCCCTTTCACTGGACCGAGAGAAGGACAAGTGCCTCACGGTGAGAATAGAGTGACACCGCATGCTGCCTGGATGGAGGAAGCCAGAGGAAGGAGGACAGACACACATATTGAGCAGGGAGGAGGAAAGAGACTCCAGATAAGCAAGGGTGAGACACAAAGTCCAAAGGATCAATGAAGAAACAGTAACACTGGGTGTGGTTGGAAACCTGTGTATGTAAATATAGTTTGAACCTGGGCATCTTACTGGGGCAGAGGCAGCTACAATGTCTTATTTCAATCTTGAGTTTGGAGTTGGCAAGACTTTCCATGTCACTTCACCTTCCTTAGTCCCACTTTGGTATTCCTTATTCATGAAAAGAGATGCCGATTACATACTTCTCACCTGTCTACTGCATCTTCTCTGATAGCATCTTTCCTAATAGAATCTTTACCCAAACCCATGTACCTCAATAGTCTAAGATGGTAGATCACCTGCTCAAAGGAAGTGCCTGGCCATTTGATTTACTTCTAGGCATGTTTTGTGAGGATCTTCTGTGCTAGCAACAAACCTTCAGAAGGTGAAAAGGTTACCAGACTCTTCTCAGAGTGAGAACTTCAAAATGCCCCTAGGATCAACAGTTTCAATGAGGGGAGGGCAAACCAACCTCCTTAGCTTGTTTTGTGTATTGTTTTCTCCCTTATAAAAATTAGCATGAGCAAAAAGGAGAGAAGCTATTCCCACAAAGAGTGAATTTTAAAGCCATTTAGCAGCTTAATCTGCCCCGTCAGCGTGTACTTCTGTGTCTCTAATTTCATCAGGTTCTCCTATGTGGACCCATTTTTCTGTAATTGTTTTTGTGCTGTGACTGAAGGAAGATATTTGCATAATGTGGCTCCCCCCTCAAGTATTTTATATTCAATCATCCAACAATTACTTTTTAATAATATTACATACGCTAATCCGTCTATGCTTTCTTGCCTCATCTCTAAACTGTGAGAGGCCCTAATTTCAGTAAGAATAAAATTTCATCATAGTTCATCTATTGAAGTAATAACTTTTCTCAATTTTCTAAGGTAACAATATTAATAAACAAGAAAGTTGGACCTCACCATAGAATATGTAATATGTTAATAATATCCCCCCAAAGACCATTCATTAAAAATTATTACTGTTATCTTCTAACAGTTAACTGTAAGCTTACCATGTGCCAGGAAATGTTCTTGTCTCTTTATAAGAAATGCCTAACAACTCTAAAGACTGCTAAGCACTATCAGCCCAATTTATAGGTCAGGAAACTGAGGCTCAGAGATGTTAGGTAATTTATCTAAGATCTCAAGAACCTTGAGATTGGAAGAGCTAAGATTTGAATCTAGGATTGTCTGTCTCCAGAGCCCAACCTCATAAGGCTATGACATATCTATTTGTCTTATTTTCCTCTCTCTCTCATAATGATTCTCTCTCTTTTCTCCTAAATTTATGAATTTTCACAACAAAACTTTATTGAAAACCTAATATAATATACACTAGGCAGGAGGCTAGATCCTGTAACACTCCTGAATTGCACTAAGTTAACTACCATTTCTTATAACCAGGTTTGAGCATCCAGTTGCCAGCCCCGAGCTCCCATTTGTAGGCTGAGGCAGGTGCTCGATGTTTGAACTAATGTGACCTTAGGTCAGAATGGTGCACTTCAGGCCTCTCCTCTGTGACTCGATGACAAGTCACCCTCACTATGAGTTTGGCTCTAGTCTTATGCATTTCCCATAATCAGCTCTGCTCCTTCCCCACACCTGAGCCTGTCTGGGAACACACTGTTTATTCCAGTTCCTCAAGAACCAGTGCTCCATCTTGCTTTTGCCAATCCCCATCCATGGAAGATTTTCCTCACTAGGACATTAGTCCCATGAGGGTAGAGATCGGTACCTATCTGCTCACTGAAGTGTCCCACACTCTTAGCACAGCGCCTGGTACACAGTATGGCCTTGATAATGTTTCCTTTTTGAAGAGATGGGGATCTTTTAGCTGAATCCCAGGCTAATAGCCATGCTGCTTCCCTCCAGACTTCCTGATACTTACTCCCTCCATCCAGTCTTAGCACCATCTAAGCAGAGTTCCTGGGATACTCTACAAGCTGCCTGGATCCTCTAATGCCAGGTGATTACGAGAATGTGGTCTGTTGCTGTAATTTTCAGACTGTATGCCTGGGCTGCCAGACTAGGCCTCTGGCAGCACCTGCAAGGTGTGTTGTTGGCACACACCTGCTCACAGGCGGATTTCCAGCCCCTCCCAGCCTGCCACATTTGGCAGTGTTAATCGGTCTTTGCCTAGCTATATCTAGAAATATTTTATACAGTTATGTACAGAAATTATGTAAAATTTACAGATACTTATGTTGAAGGATGTGACAGAAAGAATTTGAAATAAAAATTCTAAATAAAGTATGGCAGATACACACAATAGGGTTAAATTTTGCCTTCAAAACATTATAAAGAATACTGATGATATGAAAAAATATTTTATAAGTCATCAGATTTTACATGTAGTATTATCCTACCTAGGGGAAAACATTTTTTAAAGACCAGTGTAATAATGAATGATTAAGGTTTTTCATTAATAGTTTTTCACATATCTTTAAAGTTGGACAATAAGCTTTTATTAATTTTACATATAGAGAGGAAAAAACTTAATTCCTTGCTGCAAACATGTCCTAAAGCAGATATGACTGTGGCTCGACAAGGCTTCACTCAAGCCATTAGGATCTGAATTACTAGCCCCTGGTTATCAGTAAACCTTATTCAATAAAACAAGATGAGCACAATTTAAATGGTAATTTACTTCCATTTTACTTCAGGCTAGTGAATGTGTCCACAGATTGAAGCCTGATGGCACAGCCCACAACTCAGGTCTTGTGCCGTGCCAGACTACGAGCCTTGTTAATTACACTTACCTTCAATTCATTCATTTCTTCTGAAAGGCTGTGGATCCCTGAGGATATTTCTGGAAGGCCTACACAGGACCTACATGGGCCTGGAGTACTTCAGATGTATACTGAGAAAATTGTTTTTTAGAGTGTACAAAATTGGTTCCAAAGCAGTTAGCTTCTTCCAAAGTTACCATGGAAACCTGGAGATGATGTGATGAAAACAGTATCTTACCTCTGTGGTCTTCCTCCCCCAAACCTAGTCTAATCATAAGAAAAATATCAGACTATTGACAAGCATCCTAAAAATACATAATCAGTACTCCTGAAAAATGCCAGTGTCATCAAGAACTAGAAAAGTCTGAGAAACTGTCATAGCCAAGAGAAGCCTTAGGAGACATGACAACTAAATGTAATTTACCCTGGATGGGATCCTGGAACAGAAAAAAAGACATTAGGGGAAAACTGGTGAAGACCAAGTAAAGTAACAACTTCATTTAATTGAAAAACAAAAAAACAAGAAGGCTCACTGAACAGCCACCATTTCCTTGTAGGTCATTTAATCATTTGGTGCCAGTGCCTTCATTCAGGCTTTTTCCGAATGAAGGCACTGGCACCAAATGATTAAATGATCCACTCCATCACTTTCACCCACAACTCATTGGCTGCAACCAATCACGTGACCCTCACCCCACCCACAAGGGGACATGTGACCCCATCCTGTGTCCTGAGTGGAGGGAAGCAGAACTACTAGATGAACAGTAATAATGACTGCCAAGGCACTTGCTTTTCACCCTTCTGAAATGGAAACTTGGCTCACTTAAGCTTTATTTTGAAGATTCTTTGGAGTCAACCTGTAGATTGATGGCACAGTGACTGAGCATGCTGCGTGATTTTCATACAGAAATTATTCCTACTGCATCTAATTTTTTCTTGCTCCTCCAAATTCTCCTGTGTATCATAATTGGAGCTCCCAGTGCTTTTCTCCAATGATTCGTTTTGTTTTATCTCAGACCCAGTGTAACATCACAACCAAGTCAGCTAAGAATTGTTTGGGGGCTTATTCGAAAGGCACAAATGAGTTTAAATGCCTCTCTCACGTATTTCAGTAAAATGAAAATGGCAACCCCTTTCTCCCATGAACCCGCACAACCCAGTTTATAAACCAAGGCTTCAATATATCTTGTCTGAGCAGAAATCAACATTTTAGCTGAGTGTGTTTTCTCCTTCCTCTCCCATCACTCAACTCAATTCTTAGTCTTTGTCTCTTCCTGGAAATAGTACTATTTTATTTTTCATCTGCCCCACCCCCTTCCCTCTAAGAAAATACAAACAAAAAAGCCTCTAACCAAATAATTTTCCTTGAATGCCTAAATCTTGGCTGTTGGCAGTTTGAGAAGTTAAGCGTATGAATCTCAGTAGCCAGTCTGGTAACCTCCTCCCAAAGGACATGACTTGACCTTGAGATTGTCTGTTAACTCCAAAAGTTATCCACCTCTTTCAATAAACAAGTATTCTTTATATTCATTACAGGCTATGAAACAGCCACAGAAAGTCTTGCTTCTGTGTAGGAGTTTTCTGGTGATAGTGGTAGTGTGTGTGTGTGTGTGTGTGTGTGTGTGTGTGTGTTCATGGTCCCTCTGCCCAAACGCAGCAGTTTTTATGGCAGAAACACATATGGTCATTTAATGCTGAAAACTGTATAAATCACACCCAGGAAAGAAATTACTGATGGCCTTGTCTCAGCAAAGTATTGGATGATCAGACCTCCCAGTGTATTTGCACAGCCTAATTGCCCCCAAATCAAATCACACCAAGATTCCCACTGTTTAACCCACTAGCTGCATTTTTCTTAAATCATCTCTTTTCATACCAACATTAAGAAATTCTCATTTGTCTTAACTGACTCTTCCTGCTTGAAACTATCCCTACTCATTTATGACAAATTCGCTAAAATGGTTTAGGATTCTTAGCTTTGCAAAAATTGTGGATTCTATTTTCTGGAGTGAGGGGATTTAACTCTTTGTATATTTACAAGATAGCTGCCTAAAGGACCAAACCAAATTAGGAATTGCTGAGATTAATAACTCATCTGTACATATGTCATGTACTTCGGCCCAGGCTCCAACATCTTCAACACTTTTCCTAAATTGGTGTTCCCAATCCCTTTATTAGAGATAATGAATTCATTTCATGGCTAGTAGCAGATAATGATTTCCATGGAATCGACTGATATGAATCAACCGCCATGGAGTTGGGAATTTTTCTTAATTGTATACTTGTTCTTGAACAAAACTACTCCTTCCATTTTTACTTACCCAAATGATTTTCATTCTTACCTCACTCATCAACTTGTCATTTGGAGAACAGGAGCTATTTCCTGTCTTTGTTTTGGATTCTGGCTGCAACCCAGGCACAAGTTTCCAGGAAATTAATGAACCCTG
>NW_006291010.1:2679435-2724264 GCF_000327345.1 Myotis davidii
TCACATGGGAATCTTTTTAGAAATTACATCAGAATCACTTGGTAGATTCTGGGCACCCGCATTTCTAATGTGCAATCGGGCTGAGAACCAGTGACCGAATTCTACTCTCTCATTACAAAATAAAAACAGCTCACGTCCAAGAAGGGCCAATAACTTGTCCAGGGTCACACATTCAGCTATTGGCACAGCAGAGCTGGAAGCTTTAGTTTTTTGACTTCCAGATAATTTTTTGCTGACCACACTCCTACACTGTCTCTGCTCACAAGCTGTGCTTCAAAAATAAAGAGGACATTTTATAGCCAGTACATCTCACATGAACATGTCATATATACATATAAATACATATACAGTGGGGCCTTGACTTACGAGTGTCCCGACTAACGAGTTTTTTGAGATACGAGCCGTCTCTCGGCTGATTTTTTTTGCTTTGAGTTGCGAGCTAAAATTCGGGTTACGAGCCAGCTTCAGATACCCCATCACTAGTTGGCACAGTGAACGTCACAATGAACGCCACAACATCAGCCCAGCATCACGTGTCTCACTCGTTCACTTTTTGATTTGACATACGATTAATTTGAGTCACGAACTCCGTCACGGAACAAATTAAACTTCTAAGTCAAGGCCCCACTGTAAGCATTTTCATATATATCACTGGCTGCATACTGGGGATGCAGGGGCTGCGGGGACAACGTCAGGGGACAATCCACTGCAGATACTTAGATGAGAGATGTTCCCTGCCCAGGCGAGGGCAGTGGTAGGAGAGACAGACAACAGAGGAGGGAATCAAGAAACATTAAGGAAACAGTCAACCAGGCTTGGTGATAGATTCGAATTCAGGAGACTAAGATGTCCTAGGTGATTCCTACTTGGATTTTAGAGTCATAATGATGCCTTTCACTCATTTGTTGATTTTCTGGAAAGAAAAAAAAAAGACAAGACATCCTAGCTCAGGCACCAAGCATACAGAGCACAGTCTTTCCCTTGTCTTGGCAGCCAGGCTGGTTCTAAGTGGTCTCTGGATCCCTGGGAGTCAAGTCCTTAGTGCCCGACAGAGCTGGTCCTCCATTGAGACGAGTCTATCCTCCCAAAACATTTTAAAGAGAAGCCAGCAGGCTCTATTCGACTCGGATAAATGAGCGCCTGCTCCACGAGACTTGTGTTTCAACTCCACTGGGGAGGCACTTAGCTGGTCACACCTACTAAGAAATCGGCAAATTGGATGAATCATTAGGATTTTCTTTTCAGGAGAGCAAAGCACCTAAATAAAGATCCTCACATTTAGCATAGAATACCAAGGAGTCATCTGAGCAGCAGCCTGGGAGAACTTGAAACATGGCATTTGGGTTTGAGAGGGGAAGTTCGAAACTACAGAACTGCTCTCCCAAACAAAAAGCTCTTCTAACAGCCTGTCCTGGATGAAACAGTAATGAGAGGACAAACAGAACAGCCGTCCTCCTCTTCCTACCAAGGAAACTTGGGGAAGTGACTTCTTAAAGAGGAGCAGGTGAAAAGAGGAATTTTAGTGTCAAGAGTGACTGTTCTTTCTCTTTGCTAGAAATAGCTAAGAGTCTAAATCACTCATGAGGCCCTAAGAAAGGAGGGGCTTATAAATGAGCTTGAAACCAGATAGTGCTGCATAGATACTTCTAGGCCAGGTGTGGGCAAACTTTTTGACTCGAGGGCCACAATGGGTTCTTAAACTGGACCGGAGGGCCGGAACAAAAGCATGGATGGAGTGTTTGTGTGAACCACTATAAATTCAAAGTAAACATCATTACATAAAAGGATACAGTCTTTTTTTTTTGTTTTGTTTTGTTTTTTTTTTTTAGTGTTATTCATTTCAAATGGGCGGATCCGGCCCACGGCCCGTAGTTTGCCCACGGCTAGAGGAAGGGATTCTAAGAATCTTAATGGACTTTATTCACCTTCAGATCATGGTCACAAAAGTTTAGGATATTATCTGCAGTTTATTTGTTTTTTACATAAATCTAACATAAACACAATTTCTTTCCTTGACCATAGGTTAAAAAAAGAAAGGGGAAAAAAGCCTTCCTAAACATTAAATGCCTTGTCTGTATTTCCAAACCAGGTTGTCGGGGGGAGGGATGGACATACTGCCCTATGCTAAGTAAAGGCAGGAAGTCACAGAATTATTTATATATTTTTAAATATATTTTATTGATTTCAGAGAGGAAGGGAAAGGGAGAGAGAGATAGAAACATCAATGATGAGAGAGAATCATTGATCTGCTGCCTCCTGCACACCCCAACTGGGTATCGAGCCCATAACCCGGGCATGTGTCCTTGCCCAGTAATCGAACCTTGAACTTTAGGTTCATAGGTCGATGCTCAACCACTGAGCCAAGCTGGCCGGGCAAGCCCCCAGACCTCTTGATGGGAATGGGCAGTTACAGACTCCTTCATTTGGCATGGTGGGCACAGCACTTAGGGTCCCAAATGCTTTTCACACCTGACAAAAATGTCCTTTAATTTTAAAATCAAAAGAAAACCATTCACTCTTAGTTAAAAAAAATGTTTTCATATATGTATTTGTCTTTATATCAAAGCAGTTGTGTCATCTAATTTTAAATGTTTTTTATGGAGTATGGGGCCACTAATACAAAAGTGCCTAGGGCCCACGGGAGTTGTACTGTGCCTTCAGTAGTTAGTCTCTCATCCCTGTCATGCAGGTAAGCCTCAGAACACAGGCGACAATGATAGTTCTTAAAGGATGGCAGTCCACCTATCATCGTGCTTTGGTAGAAAAGAGCAAACATTTTTAATTTGAAAAGTGTGTACTATATTTTAAAGTGACATTGAAAATAATGGGACTCCCAGTTACAGTAGCAATAAAGCTTCCTTTTTGAAAATTAAGTAAATAAAATAATTCTATGAAAAATATTAAACAAAAATACTTAGATGTGTGAGAAAAATTAGGCAAAAAATGAATAAATAAATAAATAAAAATCATGAGATTGGTATGCAAATGACTGAACCTTGGGAAATACTAGGTTCAGCAAGGCCATCCCAAAAGGTTTCCATATAGATTTTCAGGTACTTTTATCTCTCAAGAAAAACAGTAAAATATTACCAGATTTTGCACAACTAATCTAATAGGAAGGTAAAAAAAAACTTGGATACTAGTCTGATGGCTGAATTCCATTTTAAATCATATATGATAATGTTTTTCAGAATTAGGGGGTCACACTGTTAAGAGAGCAAGAAACCTTTGTTGGTTGGGACAAAGCATCCCCTTTGACTAGCACAGGAAATGACCCTATATAACTCTCACATGGTACAGGGGAATGCAGATCATTGATAAAGACCACCCACAAGAATAAGACATTCCTTTAAAAATGAGATCACCAAGTCCAGTCCTACAGCTGGGATAACTTCACAAGGGTAAGATGGCCCCGGGACATAAAATAATCACTCCAGGGACTGGAGGAAGCCAGCTCCTGGTTCCCCAGAGGCAGCATCGCACAATTAGATTATTCATCCTTGTACAACACACAAATTTGACACACTTTCCCCAAAATGTCTGTCTGGGTTCCTGTCAAAACATGACAATGGAACGTCAGAAAAATATTTGGGTGCAGTATGTCTCACATTCCAATAATCCATTCCACTGCAGCCATGTTTTGGATATAAAGAAGGGATTTTCCCACTGACACTTGAAATCAACCCATTCTCTCATGTTTTAGTTCCCCAGAGCACAGGTTTGTTGTTGAATCAGAAGCAGCTGGTGGCATCCAGGACCTTCTAAATGTATCTTCTAGTGCTTATTTCCCCCCCTTTGTGTTTCTTAGAGTTGTTAACCCAAAAAGAAGAGACTTATCTACTCAGGAAGTAAGATGGCTTTATGTTGTCTTTAACGGCCAATGACATTTTTCCCAGGGAGCTGAAGAAGTGTTGCCCAAAGAAAAATACTCTGTATTTCTCAGGAACATTTAGGAGAACTACAAGTAACACAAAGAATACAACATTACAGCAAACATTTTTGAGGAGGGTTAATAAGATTCTCATTCACCTTCGCCAATATCAGCTATACCATCATCCTTTACCTAGTATTGCATAAAATATTGCAGCTCATGATAAGCAGAATCAGGATTTGAAGTCAGGTATTCTGAGACCCAAACTCTGCTCTTAAACCCAGTATTGAAAAGCGCCTGGAACAAAGATGATGGTCAACACATATTTTTGAATCAGAATCTAGATGAATAACTGGACTGTTTCATCCAGGATTCTGAGGCATTTTCTGGAGCTACTTTACAGCTAATCTTAACTTGCAGAAAGAAAAACATCTTTAGAACATCTGAAGAGATTAGAGGACTGCATCTTGATAAGGCCATATTCAAATATTCTTGTAGGTTAATTTTACTCCCTGTTGAAATTCAATTAGGACGAGAAAAAATTAACTATTACAATTTTAAAAGCAAGATGAAGTGAAAGATTTCCATCCACAAAGTTTAAAGTTCTGTTGCAAAAAAAAGGAATATCCAAAGAAACTCAGTCCTCTAACTAGATACCAGATATGAGTGTACTACATATATTAAAAACTAGCTAACATTTTTTGAGCCCTCATTTTATTCTTGAAACTCTTCTAAATGCATTTCATGTATTATCCCATTTAAGCCTTATGAGGTAGGTACTTATTATTTCTTTTTATTTTTATTTTTCAGTAGAAGAATAAAGGTACAGAGAGGTTAGGCAATTAACCTTAGGTCAAACAGCTAATAAGTGCCAGGGCCAAGATTCCAGAACCAAGGGAACTAATGCCACGTCCTATGCTCTTAACAGCTTCTGCTTCCAATAATAATAACTACCATTTACTGGACACTTTTATAATGTACATATATCCTTTATGCACATTATCTCATTTATTATTCCCAACAACCATAAAAAGAGTAAATATATGTACATGTGTGTATATGAATGCATGCAAATATAGAAGTAGTCATGTTATATGTGTTAATAATTCTAATCTGCTATCTGATTGCTATAAAACATTTGACAGATCTCTCAACCCTTGAAAAAAGGCCAACTTAGATACTCTGATTAATCATATGAAATACCAGTACTCATACAAAAACTGCATTATGTATCAGCCTTCTCATATTTCCATTTGGCGTTTTGATTGAATCTTCATTTTGAGAAGAAATTTTATTTATTCTCATATTCTTTTCTTCATTTTAATATAAAATATGACAGCATCAGAGAAGGTTCTACAATATCTTGAAGGACAAAGCTTTAGGATTATCACTAAATTTATAAAAGCTCAGAGGAAAATTTCCTGTGCATAATAGCAATTAAATGTGTTAAATCTGTATGTACTTTCCTGGCTACTACCAGGGTAAAGATCTGACTTCCTCTTTTCCCTTATCCAACTGTGTGGTTTATCTGTGGGGTATGAAGCCAACCAGCACTGGGCATCAAGGTCTGGCCTTCGCCCTCTCACGTCCCAGAGGTACAGTTCAACACAGAGGTTAATTAGCCCATTCAGGCACCCAGCCCATCCTAAATATGAATGCATGCCTCCTCTTCATCTAGGAAAGGCATTTCGCCAATGAGATGCCTTAATTTCATGTTTCCCAAATTCAAATGTATAGATAAATCACATGGGAATCTTGTTAAAAAGCAGATTCTGATTCCGTAGGTCTGGGAGGGCCCGAGATTCTGCATTTCTATCAGCCTCCCAGGTGGTGAGGACCATGCTACTGGGCAGCAGGCTGCACCTGGAACAGCAAGGGTCTAGCTAACAAATATTTTTTAAATCCATGTGTTTAAATTTTTTGAAAGGCTCATCTGAGTTCAAATCCAGATTGAGCTATAAAATGTACCATTGTCATCCTGTGGCATTTAAAATTCTAGTGAGTCCTTAGAAATACCTACTTACTTGTTAGGCCTTTGAAGACTCTGCAAGGTTATTTCACTCCATGTTATTCCAAACATAAAGTTAAAAGCATCCCTCTGTCACTTACCCATGTGTTCTTCTGTGTCTGTTTATCCAAAGAATAAGTAACGAATGATTACAAATTCTCCAAAATGGTATATCCTTGACATAAATGTGTTTAATACTCACTCAGTAAGCTTCTCTAACTCACAATGCTTTGGATGAAAGAATTGGTACCATGATGTATATAAAGAACTATTTTGCTGTATAGTTTAATAAACCAAGTACACGCAATACAAACTCTTTGAAGGAAAGAATTAATATTGAAGATTACCTTTTGATTAGCATATCAACGGGAATAAATAAACAGTCATTTTAAGATACCTGAAGGTACTTAATTAAGGACAGAGGTTTTTCAACAAACTTCTTAAACCTCTATTTATACTCTTACAGCACTTGATAAATTCTTTCTTCTAACACACTTTCAAAGGTCAAGTTCACCCCAGGTCTCCTCTGAAAATGAATACGGTTTTAATGCACTTAGAAATGGAGAAGTTGTATCAAAGTTACTTGACTGACCCAAGCCAAAGAACTTCCTAGAAGAGCAACATATTTTGGCTGGGTTACTTATGGGAAATTTTAGAAAACATTTATTTCAACATACTGTGTGGCAGAATTGCTAGGTCACTTGTGAGCAGCAGGATTCCTCTTTTCCTTTTTTAAATGGCCAGAGAGGAGAACCAAAGCATGTAAACACTGCTGAAGACAAAATAACCTGCTAATACCACTCTAAAAGAGATCCCAAGAACTAGAGACGGTAGTTCTGAGTTAAATCTAGAAATTTTAAAATAGAACTCTTGAGTTGAGCAGTCAGCCTCACCGTGTTTTCATTCTTCCAATGAATTACATCTGCTTAAGTCTTTGGTGTCAAACAGTGGGAGGTGGGTTCAACTCCAGGTTGCACCACTTACTGTCAGAGTGACCTAGGGCAAGTCATATTTTCTAACATTCAGACTCTTCATCTGTAGAGCAGGGATAATAAGTGGTAAGTAACTACTTCATGACATTGTGAGGAACATACTTACATGTAATTGACATAAGTACTCGATGTACACCCTACACATATATGTTTACATGCCTGCACTGCTTCTATGGTTAGCAGGACAAAGTCTGTCCTTGAGCTTCAAGGAGACACATGAACCACAAGAAAAGTCAAGAACTGCCACTCAAAGCACACACTAGATCTATGAACCTCCTGACCACAAGAGAGGACCCAGGACAGACAATATAAAGATATTGCTCTTTAACAAGCTACCAAGAACACATCAGCCAGGTATTACTCATCAACTTAACCAGGTATTCATGAATCTCTTACGTTGTTCATCTGAACAACAATATTCAAATAAAGAGCTTTTTGTTTTGGAGGCTGCTATGTTGTTTGGGTTTTTGTTGGCAGGCTTTTTTTTTTTTTTTGTATTCTGTATTTTCCCACATCCCCTATCAGCATAAGGTGTGCTTGTTTGGCCACACCTAAATGTATTAACATATTTACTCAGATGATAAACTATAGGCATCGGTCTTGTTCAGGCAAGTCTTGTCCTGAGCAATAGATAAGCTGGAGGCCCAAGAAAGAGGGCAGTGTGGTTCCTCATTAATCATCCCTTCATGCCAGTCCATCTCCCCCCCCTGCAGCAGACCATTAAAGCCGGGATTACTGCAGGGCTGGGCGCCGGGCACCTTCTTCTTCAAGCACCCACAGAGGGGGCCACTCATCTTGGGAGGAGGGAGGTTTTGGTGATTAGCTTCGGTGATAGGTTTCTTCAGGGAATGAAAGGTTTTAAAAGATCTGAAGTCTCCCTCAAAGTGCACAAGTAGGTACAGAACCACAGAACAAAATGTACTAAACATTTAGGTAGTAGAACATTCCTCTTCTGCTGAAATCATAGGATTAGCTGAGAAATCAAAATCTATTTAATCTGAAATCCCTTTAAAAAGAATATATGGTCCACTCTGCCTCCATCCAAAGAAGGGGACACACTGTCCTGCGTTTTCACTACTCTGACGCATACAGAGAAAGACAGATAAATGCAGGTAAAACATGTCAGGGAAGCAGCTCATAATAGCCTTCAGAGCAGCGATGTTCAGCCTTTGTCATCTCATGGCACACATAAGCTAATTACTAAAATTCTGCAGCACACCAAAAAATATATTTTTTGCCAATCTAAAAAAAAAATAGGTATAATATTGACTCATTCACTCTGGATGGTTTTTGTTACGTTGGCTGTTGTCATTTTTTTTTTTTTGACAATCTAAGGAAAATAGGTCAGTGACCCTAAATAGTCAGGTATTGCATGTTTTAAAAGTTCTTTTGGTACCCGGGTTGAAATCGCTGCTTTAGAGGTACTAGCATGTTCTTGGGTTATGGGTGCTAGATATCTAAAATCTATAGAAAAAAAGTGAATGATGTGGCCCTTAATTGAAACAGAAATGGAGAGTCTTTACACAGGTAGTCCAACTTGCATGCAAGATAAATTACCCAGTAAATGGTTTATGTTATGATACTAATAGCCAGGTCATTCTCAACTTCATTATCCAGAAATGCTTCTCTTTCATCCTCTGTTTCCTTGTCCCTCCTTACCCTCCTCCCCAAACATACAAACCTAGCACCTTTTATAGGGGGGAATATAAGGGCAAAGAGTAAGCAATTTGCCACAATGCCACACCAGGTTACAAGTAACTGGCCTTCCCGCTGCTCAGAATAAAGTATGTCTTAAGCACCTGGCAAATATTTGCATGGTCTCCAGAGCAGTAAGATTCATCCACTTGCTCACAAAAGTACACACTGCAGCTGAGAAAATAAGCCAATTCAAGTCCACAAACATCTATGAAGCTCCAGTCTGATTGTGGAGTCTTTGGGGGAGGGGAAATCACGCACCCCACCAGAACAGCTGATTTTTGAAGCTGTCTAGAAACATGCTGCTCCCTCCCCTCTCCTACCGAAAGCAAATCATGAGAAAAGGTGCAACCAACTCCCCAATTGACCAGTATAGCAGCAGTTCATATTGCAAAATGTAACTAGCCCAAGGCATGCCAGACCCTTTTTATAGATGAAAACGAATGTCCTTCTTATCTTTCTGGGAAAATAGCAATTTTGTGTGTTGTATAAAAAATATAGTACCTCTACATAATAGGAAATCGGTGATTAATTGCCTAGCCACCAATCATCCGTCAGTATTTTATATTTAAAGATTAGGAGAACTGTATATTAAAACAAGTTATGGCACCACTGCTTTATATAATAAATTCAGCCTCATGAGGGATCTACTTAAAATGAACTCTAAACATGCAATGCAAGGGCAAAACAATTCCTACCAGCTATTTAAGGAGATTTCCCTCCCACTCCGCCCCGCTCCTCAGATTTCCTCTGGGAAACTTCTGAGTGGAGCTAAGAGAACTTAGGCTGCTTGACCATGAGTCAGGCTCAGTCACCTACTTGGTGACCTCGGGAAAGTCATTTATAAACTCTGAGACCTCAAGTTCTTCTTCTTTATTTATATGCTCACGCAAGGGGTGAGAATATTTTTTTTCCATTGATTTCTAGAGAGAGAGGAAAGAGAGAGAGAGAGAGAGAGAGAGAGAGAGAGAGAGAGAGAGAGAGAGAGAGAGAGAGAGAGAGAGAGAGAGAGAGAGAGAGAGAGAGAGAGAGAGAGAGAGAGATTCATCAATATGAGAGAGACACATTGACTGGTTGCCTCCTGCCTGCATCCAGACCTCTACCCAGATCAGGATTGAACCTGCAATCCAGGTAACACGCCCTTGACCAGGATTCAAACCCAAGACCCTCCAGTGAGCAGGCTGATGCTTTAGCCACTGAACATGCCAGCCGTGGCAAGTTCTTCACCATTAAAACAGAGATAATCATACATCTTCTAATTTTGGTGTTCTTGTGCAGGTCAAATAACATAATGATTATGAGGGTTTTATGAAAATTGTTAGAATCACCAATATCAATGTTTAACTGCACAGTCCTGAAGACATGGTAGAAGCAGAGAAACCTAAAAAAAGCCCACATCTGTCCCTAAAAGTGTGCAGCAGGGTCTCTATAAGTTCAAATGAGCTGTGACCCTGGTGTTTAGCTGCTGGGACAGTTATAGAATCATGTCCTTGAAACAAGTTTTAGAAAGAAGATTAAGCACTTTTCTTTATCCTATTTGTTTGCTCTATTGGATGTTATGTTTTTATTTAAATTATCAGTATTTAGCTACTGTTGCCTATTAAATATTACATTTAGTATCAGTCTCCTTGATTAATATGCTTAAACAGTTAAGACTAAGCAAAAAGTTACATACTGTATATTCCATTAAGAGTATTCCAAACTCAGCAAAACACAGGAGAGGTGGACTCTTTTATTATTTTAAGTTGATTTTTAACCATTTACTCTGTATTGGCAAGAGTGAGACAGCAAGGTAATGTCCTGAGCTGCAAGGAGCACAGAGTTTAGAGTGAAAACAGCCCAACAAACATTACAACCCAGTGAGGCCAGGGCAACAAGAAGAGCTCAGCAGGAGTCCCAGGGCAGGAGGAGGGGCTGCAGCGGAACCCAGTGCTAAGGGTCTGGGGTGGGTGCCATGAATAAACAGAAACTGTGTGCTGTGTGCATGAGTGCTGAGCAGTGCCGTGCTACTGAGCCAAGGCCAGCAGGATGGGACAAAGACGAGGTGGGGGATGGAGGTGGGGTTGGGGGCAGGCAGAGGTCTCCTCATGAGGAACCCGGGACTGGGGATACCCTAGGGATCCATGCCGGCAGGGCAGTGTCAGGGCAGTGGTACAGCTGCATGAGGGAGACCCCAACTCTTCTCCATCTAAGAACATTCTGCTATTGTAGGGAATATTGGCACTTCCTATGGGAAAAACAATTCCTACTAAAAAAGAAAATAGTTAATACATGTAAAGGCAAGGAGAACCTCATTTTTAAAACGGTAATAAAAATACCCACAGGCCAAAACATTTTAATAGAGAAACCATTAACAACACTTTTAGAACTCATGAAAAATGCTTGTACATTTTTTACTGACTCCTCTACCTGAGAAGAATTTTATTTAGGTATAAACGGGACAGGAAAATCAAGAGCTTCAGCTACTTTCAGCTTCTTAGAACCAGATGCAGCCGGGCAGGTGCTGGCGGTCAGTCACCTGGAGGATAAAGTGGGCTGCGGTGAGTCATGCTGAGGAATGCCAGGCCATGGACAGACAGACAGATGGGCAGGACCATTCCAGACTTGCTGGGAGCCAGTGTTGCAAGAGATGATCCAGAAAACCATAACCTCCACAATTAAGCTTACTGGGATTTTTTTTTTTTTTTTTTTTTTTAAAGAAAGACCAGGGACTGGTGGGAGGACGGGGAGGAAGGAATGAGGAATTATTGTTTAATGGTTACAGAGTTTCAGTTTGGGAAAATGAATACATTCTGGCTGTGGATGATGGTGATGGCACTAAATGCCTCTGAACAGTATTTTATGGAATGTAATTTTCCCGAGAGAGAGGAGAGAGGGAGAGAGAGAGAGAGAGAGAGAGAGAGAGAGAGAGAGAGAGAGAGAAAACAGGGACTAAAAAGCAGTAAGATTTCTAGTACAGTCAGCTAGGAGCCTCAAACTGTTTCCTGAATTGGATGCACAGACCAAAACTGAACTTCTCAATAAATACTTTAGAGAAAAAGCATCAACTAGAACATGCCAGTGGCCTGCCAAGGTCTGTCCATCCCAGCAGACTATATTATAAAACCACGGGCATGTTTTCTAAAACAGAGCACCTTCCCCCTGGAAGAGACTGAGTTCTTCACATAATGTAGTTCATAACTTTCCTGCAGTCTACAAAGATGATGTTGTTGTTATCATTATGGTGATGACAGCTATTTTGTATTTATTAAGAGTTCTCAGTGAGCCAGCTGCTATCCTTTCATTCCTCTGTTGTAGATGGGAACAAAAGGGACACAGAAGTTCTATGCAGTCCCGTGGAAAGTAAGCAAGAGGGAGGGCCCAAGGCCACGCACTCTGCAGAAGAGGTTGTACTCAGCCCTATTTAGAGGCCCTGGAGATGCTTCTAGAGTAGACCCTCACCACCATGCACTCTACTTAGTGGAGTATGCATTTCCTTGCCAAACAGCAGATATTTATTTTGGCACATGCAAGATATCCAGTGGATTTCATAAAATTACATTTAAGGTTAAGCCATGGAGATAAGAAATTTCTCAGGGCCCCGATTCATGAATTATGCTTTTTAAACAGTCTCAGCTGTTCCCCATCACAAAAATAGTTAAACCTGTGGATAGCTCTGAAGTCTGTGCTGATAATCTTCACAGATTTCATTTTACAGGTTACCAATAGCCCCCAAATAATGGCAATCTCATAGTAGCTATCGATTGCTCAATTACTGGAGAATGGCTTATAATCACCAGGTCATTAAGGGTGTTATGAGAGCTAAAAACTACAAGTCACTGGGGTGTTGTGCATCACGTTATTTGGCAATTCACTGACTTGAAATGGAATGAAAGTATTTTGAACTGAAGCAATCTAAACACTTCAAATGAAAGGTGGGCACCCATGTGCCAAGCCAATAATAGATGCTAATTATAAAGGCTTAATATAATTAAATGAGTAAATGAGGTAAACAAAACCCCAGGATAAAGAGAAGAGGGGTAGAAATTGCTCCCTGAAGGCAAAGACACCAAAAGAGTTATTACACAACTTGAGAGGCAATACCTCAGCCCAGTGGCTCTCAAGTCTGGCTATACCTTCGAAGCCCCTGGGAAGTTCTGGAATCAAGTTTACCAGCCTTCCACCAGACCAACTAACACCCAAAGTTCTGTAGAAGAGTCCAGATATGTACAGCTTTTCAAGATTACCTACATGTCTTCTCCACCTAGAGGGCAGAGAACCACCAGTAGCAGCAAGAAGTCGTACACAGTACCCTGGGGCAAGTGCTGGTAGTGACTCTGGAGGTCTCACCACCAAGCAGAGAAAGCGCCCCCTTCATATGGCACATGGCACAAAGCTCATGAAGGTGCTCCCTTGGGGCTCACGTGTCAACCACCGAATTCATGACGCGCAACAGATCATAGCATGACGTGGCATGGTCTTGGGCCAAATCAGATGTAAAGGACACAGAGAGCTCTGAGCATGAAAAGCTCAGCATGCCTACACATTTGACTCTAGTTTTTAAATTTCTTTTAATGTTGTTATACCACTGATCTAATTAGGAACAAAATAAATATATAACAAAAGAGTAAAGGATCTCCTACTTATTGAGGAGCTAGAGTAAAACTGTTACATATCATTCTGGTCAACTGCAATTAAAGTATACTCTGAGACTAAATATAATCTATACTAATAAAAGGGCAATATGCTAATTAGGTGGGATAGACAGACATCCTTCCAGACAAAGCCATGGCTGTGAAGGCCAAGGCAAGCCGCCGTGGCTGGGAGGGCCCTTCGCAGAGCCCCGGCCGGGTGGGCAGGGCCTCCCTCTGTGCAGCATTGATCACAGAGCCCTGGCAGGGTGGGCAGGGAGGGCAGGGCCTCCCTGTGGGTGGCAATCAATGGCAGAGGCCAGGCTAGGTGAGCAGGGCCTCCATCACAGAGCCTTGGCAGGGTGGGCAGGACCTCCCTGTGGGCAGGGATCAATGGCAGAGCCCAGGTTGGGTGGTCCCAAACTGAGAGAGGATGCAGGCTAGGCTTAGGGAACACCCCCATCCAGTGCACGAATTTCGTGCACCAAGCCTCTAGTAACTAAATAATCTTAAAGTCTCAGCTATAGTCAAATGAAACTATAACTAAGAACAATGCTTTACATGTGCTATCCCACTTCAGAGACATATTTTAAAATGTCTGTTTGATGTTGAAAATCATAGTTTCTGCACTCCTTGGCAGTTACCAAAAAAAAAAAAGTTTTTTTTTAAAATTGAATGAAACAAATACCCTTGACCACATCATTAATTTATTTTAATAGATTAAATATGTTACTATAAACAGTACAAAACATTATTTTTAAAGGCAATCAACATATGAGACCTGGCCCAAAAGCCTGGTTCACACGTGAACAGGAAAGGCAGCCCTGCAGCCATGTCTTCCATGTTCCACATCCCTCGTCCAAAGGAGCAGCACGAGGTGGAGGCTGCCGCCACGGGGATGCACACTCAGCTCCAGCACAGGGACATAAGCCAACCTGATTTTCCATGTTCTGTGAAATGGTTCCCAGAGGCAGTAATCAGTGTTGTTTGGGTAGGAAGAGGAGACGAAGAGTCCACAGCAGGGGTCCTCAAACTTTTTAAACAGGGGGCCAGTTCACTGTCCCTCAGACCGTTGGAGGGCCGGACTATAGTTTAAAAAAAAAAACTGTGAACAAATTCCTATGCACACTGCACATATCTTATTTTGAAGTAAAAAAACAAACAAAACGGGAACAAATACAATATTTGTATTTGCATGTGACCCGCAGGCCGTAGTTTGAGGACCCCTCGTCCACAGTTAAGTACATTGAGAAAATACTGGGTAAAACAAAGTAATACAAATGCTATGTTCAAATGGAAGGGATGATTAGTAACACTATAAAAATTCTTTAAGTCACTATTGTTTTTTCACAGAGCTGGCCTTGGGGTTCCACTGAACACACTTTGGGAAAAGTGACTAACCAGTTAACAAATGTCAGTGAGGCCAAGGTCAGGCAAAAGCAAAGCCAGGGGCATCTCCACTCAGTCCAATGACTCCTGTTTGCCTGAAGATAAAAGAGCAGGAACCAGAAGGGGTGTAAGGAGGAATCTGTAGCTGGAGTCAGGCTACGCAGAGTGGAGTATCATTCACTGGCTAACACACAGCCTGAGCATAAGGATGAAGACGAGAAAGAACAGCACAGGAATAGACTTCATTAGACCCTGCTGTACAGGACTCTGCCACCTACCCTGTAATGAATGATAATAGCGATAATCAAACCTTAATAGTATAAAGCAGTTTAAATTTAACAAAATGCTTCCATAGTCCTTAATCCATTTCAATCTCAGTAGAACCTGGTAGGATATATATATATATATATAAAAGGTATTTTTATTCTCATTCTACAGATAAGAAAAACTGAAGCTCTAACTGGCTATATGGCAAGCTCAAGGCTACAGCAAGTTAGATGTAGAACCAAAACCATAAAGACAGGTCTTAGCCTCCTAAATAAGGCCACACTCCTTCCAGATCTCACAATACAGGCTTTCTATTTGGAACTTGTACTACCTTAAAATGAAATAGTGTTGATTCTCCCCTCCCCAAATTTGTAAAATGTATAATTATTTAAAAATCACTCACCCTGCTAAGTTCTAATGTGCTACAAACCAATTCTTCTTATTTCCTCAAATAATCTACGTTCTCTTTACAAATTCTTGAGAACATGGCTTTTTTAACACTAAAGACCAACTATAATATCTAAATGGCAAGTGTATCATCAAATGCCATATTAGCAGTATTGAGCATTAGATTTAATATAGATAAAGCAATTCTGAGCTTACGTAAATACCAAGAACTCAAAGGTGGAAGGTGAAGCACAAAGGTAAGTGTGTTCAGACTTCATCTTCTCTGAACGCTTCTTTCAGATCCTATAATCTGCTACAAAAAAGAGACCCTGGAAAGAACAGGTAAACCAGGTTGCCACTGGCATATGTGTTGGGAAGGAGAAAAGGTGACTGTGTGCCTACTATGTGTCAGGTCCTGGCTGAGAGCTTCCACATACTAGTACAGTACACTTCAGTTTTCATAACCCTCCACTGTACTCTTACTAACAGGAAAAGGTCCAGACTCAGAGTAAATTGGCTCTCTTCACACAACTAGAATGAAGCAGAACCAGATGGGCAATCCAGCTCAGCCCTGCTCCAGACTCCTCTTTATTACACTCCTCTCCGCTTATGCAAATGCTAAATTACAGTCCAAGATGTACAAATGCCAAGGCCTCGAAGCTTTTTCCAAATCCCCCTCCCACAATCCATTCAGGTCCCCACTCTGTCTGGGCAGCATTAATTGCTCCATATTCTACACCCCCACCGCCTCTGTTTGCACATCAATTTTAAGAGTTTTGCTATTTTGTCTTATCCTTAGAGAAGCAGTTCTCAACTGGGGGCAATTTTGCCCCACAGGAGCCATTTGGCAATGTCTGAGCTTTGAGGTGTTAACTGGCATCTCGTAGGTAGAGGCCAGGGATGCTGCTAAACATGCTACAATGCACAGGACAGCCGCCACCACAAAGGGCTATCTGACCCAAATGTCAAGTGTGCTAAGGTTGAGAAACTGCCTTGCAGTGATAATATGGTTTAATAAATGCTTTCATTTCCTCCCTAAAAAATCTCAAGGAATATCTAAGACAATACGGATGGAAACACTTAGCACACAGTAGGCACGCAGAGTACTAATTAGATAATCTGACTGCACACTTCTGCAAAGTAGGAACCACCTCAGTTGGCTCTGCATTCTTCCCACACAAAGCATAGAGTCTTTTTCATTGGCTCTAAACAAATGTGAAATAATGTATTCTCTATATTGGAAATTCTTGATTAAAAAACAAATGCCACTATTATCTAAGAAACACAACACTCTCCCATATTCATTCCTTAACAAATAATTGAATGGTATAATTCATGATTCATTAGAACAGACTATGAAAAGCTACATTGCATTCCAAGTATGTCATAGAATCGCCTCCATTTCAGGACTATTAATAAGCTTACAATTAAAAAGCTGTGTCCTATATTAACAGAAAGTTAACTAAGAGATCACAATATTCAGTTTAATGAAATCTAATACAGCAGTTTCAGATTCTTCTCTGTATACCAGGTCAGCTTTGACCATAACTATTCTCAGATCTTGAGTTCAGTTATTCAGGAACAACCTTAAACTGTAATCACAGCACGTCAAATAAAACCACCAGAAGTCAAATCTCTGAATGAGTACGTCAAAACTGGTGGACATCACATCTCAGGTCAAGATCTTTATGTTTTTATACTTTCCTCAACTTATGCCGGTTGCAATCAGCATGGATATCCTAAAGTAAATGATTACAAAAAGCGTTAAAATGAGTATTCATTCAAGCAGTCCTACAATGGAATAATATACAATCATTTTTACAGAGTTTCTGGAGTTGTGGCCCCAGGGCCCTGAACATGAACCCATACAAAATTTAATTAGTGTGCAGATTCCTGGACCATATCTGACCTACTGAATCAAAATTTCAGAGGTTGGGCCTGGAAATCCACATTTTAAATAAGTTCCCAAATATTCATTTTGTACACTCAAGTTTGAGCATCTCTGCCAGGAGACTGAATCTCAGAAAATGGGTTTGCCTCATTTTGTAAACTTCCAGCATGGATCTTGATTACACGGACTATTTGACAATCCCTTTAATATAAACCCAATACCCACCTCTCACTATAAGAAGACAAGTAGAGCATTTGGTTGATTGCTTTTGTGCAAATATGCATTTTCTGAAATAAGCAGACTGATGTTTTATGGGGAATACTGAAAAAACTGGGAATTATTATCAAGGAAAATAAAGATCAATTCTGGGACCCACAGAGGTTAACATCTATTATATTCCAGACTGTGGATACAGTGATGGCTAGACAGTCTAGGTCCCTACCCTTATTTTCCTTTTATTTATGTATTGAAATTATTTATACATGTATATACATACACAAAGAAGTAAGGTAATTTCAGAGAGTGGCAATAAAACAGGTTGATGTGATAAAGTCTGTGAGGGAGGGAGGCAGAGGGGGTGGTTGGCTGTATTAGATTTAAG
The DNA here is from genome assembly GCF_000327345.1 of Myotis davidii. Taxonomy (NCBI): domain Eukaryota; kingdom Metazoa; phylum Chordata; class Mammalia; order Chiroptera; family Vespertilionidae; genus Myotis; species Myotis davidii. The sequence continues at coordinate 2,697,147 of NW_006291010.1, forward strand.
GATGAAAAGTGGTTTCCTTGAGGAGGTAACTTTCAAGCTGAGACCTGAAGGAGAAGTACCCAGTCATAAGAGGGTTGGGGGGAAAGTGTTCTAGGCAGAGGGAACTGTAACTATAAAGACTCTAAGGGGAGAACAATGTTCTCTTCAAATTATTATAGGAATTAAATAAAAAGTTAGATAATACATATAAAATGTTTTATGAAGTAGAAAACTATGTAAAAGAATGAACCATTATTTTTTAGTAATATATTAGAATAGTTTCAGGACAGAAGCCAGGATAATGAAGGGCCTTAGGTCTGTGGCATATGAAGAATTAATTAAGCAACTGAGGTTACATTGTCTAGGAAGAGACACAAGTATGTGTTTGGAGGAAATAGGGGGAAGTCCTCAAATACCGTAAAATAAAGACTATGTCCATATAATTGTTCATAAAATTATACCTTAATATGTGAAATCCAGGAACACCAAAAGCCAATTTACAAAAAAATTAAAATCAAAGGTTTAATACCTACTATAAAGAAAGTATTTATCATAGAGGTATTTTTGTATAGGAATCTCGTCCTATGGCTATACAATTGCTATTTATGCCAGCAGTGTTTTAGAAATATGCCTAGTCCATAAAAGTTAAATATAACCAGTAATGTAAACAATCACTTCCTAAGTTATTTTTCTTTAGGTTCATATACATGAGTTCAAATTCTGCTACTTTATTAAGTTCTAATCCTTTAGAACTCAAGGTAACAGCAGAACTGGATTAGTGGCTCAGGAAACCCAGGTGTCTCTGTTCATGAGCGAGTGCCACCTAGTATCATCTGGGTTGTCTAAAAACTGAATCCTTAACTGGGTAGGGAGTTATTTCTAACTACATTCTCACTTGACTAATGTACAGAAAAGCTGTGATGCCACAAAAGAATACCTAGGGTTAGAGACAAAGACCAAGTCTCCTGCCGCAAAGTCCAGTGTGTTCACCATGACCATTCTTTGCAGTCTCCCTCAGCTTGAGAGGTGCTCAAGTTTTGTATGAACCACTAAGAGAATGGCACCCTTTAGAATAATAATGTTAACAATACTGTTGGTAAAAATCTTTCTTCTCTAAAAAGATCTGAGACCTCTTGCCATTTGTTTCCTCTTTGTTTTCAGGTACAGATATTAGGGATAATTCCAGATTTCCCAAGCCTTCTCATCCCAAATTGAACCTCTTTATTATCTTCTCTTGCAAGAGTGTACAGTCTACCCCTTGGATTTGTGGACAAAGCTGTGGATCATCCCACAAATGTGTATTCTGTAGGTGGGAAGCACAATATAATGGAATTGCTCTAAGAAATGGCACCATGAAACCAACAGCATGCTACAGAGTTGTTCCTCCATACTGATAGCAAATCAGAAGTAATTTTCTGCCTAAATCAGAGCTTAATTTCTTAGTTCACTTTAATTCACAAGTTCAATCCAATTTCCCAAAATGCAATAATACAATCTTCCAACCTAATTATCGTCATTGAAAGTATTTAAAAGCATTTGCTGAGACACATTTCTTTCATGTGTCAGACAGGATCAACGTCAAGCAAACATCTTGGGTAGACTACATTCTGTCTCACTGCAGAGGGTTGACATTTTAAGAAATAATGATTTCTTGCAAGAGAAAAATTTTCCCTTGGAGTGAACACCAAAGGGTACTACCTCCCAGTAAATAAAGGTTGAAATGTGATTCTGTTTACAATTGTATTTTAAAAACCAGATTCTCAAAATTACTATATATGTACATACATACATATACAAAATATGTTTAGATATTTCTATGTATACTGGTACTTGACATTCTATATGATTAGAAATCTTATTATCCGGGTGACTTCTACAATAATTTGAATCAGCTAAGTGAAGTTTAGGCCTCAGAGAATTCTTAAAAATAAAACAAGTGATAATTAGTAATGGAAATGCCATCCCATATCACAACCACTCAGGAAAATGATGGATATTTCCCTAGAAACAATCATAAGGAAACAGTTGGTTTATTTTGAAGGCAGTTATTTCAATAGCTTATTCACTAAACCCCCTGAGTTTTAGTCTAAAAACAGTTCATTTCCATTTCCTTTTGATAATCAGAAAGGGAATCAACCCACATTTTAAACAACCATTTTTTAGATCACTTACTGGGGAACAGTAAAATGCTTTTAAAAGCACTTTTGGGGAGAATTTGTAAGCAGAAATTAGTAAAAGGGCAAGAAGGGCTTCTTATTCCTCAGCTCAATCTCAACTCAACCTTAACTTTTAATTATTTTGGATCTTGTAAAAAGTCATTGCTGCATTAGGTCTTTGCTTTGTGAGGTAGCCAGTTTTCTCCTAACTCTGTTCACCAAACTCATTTAACTCATGCTCTAGGGCCTAGGCCAATAACAAATCTACTTTTCCAGCTCTGATACTTTAATAGCTTAAGTTTCTAAAGTAAATGGCATCCTTTGCTCCGTTGAAAGCCAGACTGGCAATGATTAAAGTAAAGGGAACTAACCACCTGAAGAACTTCAAATATGCAGACATGTGTCAGATATAAACATTGGAATACATAAAGACTGGAAAGGCCCGAATCCCAGAATCTAGTTTAGGCAATGGGACTGCACATATATTTAAAATGGTGGAGAGTCAACTAACAAGTACAGTATATTATTTCATTTTCAGTCTGTTATGAGGCATATATGAGCAAGAATCGACAGCACTGCAAGTCAGCATTCATGAACCCAAACAACACATAAGCCATGTTCAAACTCAACTGAACTTACCTTATAAACTTGTCCATATGTTCCATTTCCAACAAGTTCCACCAATTCAAAGATCCCTGCAGGATCCTGAAAGAAAATAAACAAATCATAAAAATTCAAACAATATTCTAGGCATTGTCTTAATTAAAAGCAAATACTTATTTAACATACACAAATAAATAACAACTTTAGCTTTGGGGCTCTCATGTGTTAATATTGAATACTATTAAACTTTAATTCAGTTGCAGCTATGAAATTAGCCAAAATCCATTTTGTTTCTATTTTACATTTCTATGAGATGTGTTAAAATCAGATAAAAAGAGACATGACTTCCACTGAAACAATAAAACAACAACTTACATGTCTCACTGTCAAATGGAAAAACACTTGCAGATACATCAAGACACAATTTACAATAGGTAAGCTCTGGAAACAGCTCAAGTGCCCATCGGTAGACGAGTGGATAAAAAGGTTGTGATACATTTACACCATGGAATACTATGCAGCAGTAAAAATGAAGGATCTCTTACCCTTTGAGACAGCATGGAGTGACCTGGAGAGTACTATGCTAAGCTAAATAAGCTAGTCAGAGAAAGACAAATATCACATGATCTCACTCATATGTGTAATCTAATGAACAAGATAAACCGATGAGCAAAATAATCCAGAGACATAGAAGCATAGAACAGACGGCGGACCCTCAGAAAGAGGGTGGGTGGGTGGGTGGGTGGGTGGGTGGGTGGGTGGGTGGGTGGGTGGGTGGGTGGGTGGGTGGGTGGGAAGAGATCAAGGAACTTGCATGCATATATGCATAACCCATGGACACAGACAATAGGGTGATGAAGGCCTTGGACAGGCAATGGGGGCAGGCTAGAAGGGGTTGATGGGGCAAAAAGGGGGAGCAATTAATACTTTCAATAATAAAGGTTTAATTTAAAGAAAAAAGATAAAATGAGAGACCCATTATCTTGGGGTTCTAATTTTTGAGATCTTCCTCTTTGAAAATTCTGCATTGCTTGTTGTGTTGAATGCCAGCAATCAAGAAAGTGGTACTCTTCTTACTAGATAGTCACCATGGAAGCAACACCCCTGCCCCCCTCAGTGGTGTTGGATTCATCTCCCCTCTCTACGATGCCACCTCTGCAAAAATACCCTTTTGCAGGTGGCTTCCAGCTCCTGCAGTACCTGAGGAATACCTGCAGGCATTAGAATGCAAACTAAATCGGAGAATTAAGCAGGTTCTTACCACCAAATGTGTCTGCCTATCGTCAGTGTCAGCTAAATGTTAGAATGCTCAACAAATGTTGAACAACTGCAGCTATTCTTACGGAATCACTATCCCAAAAAGTTGAAAAGAAAAATCAAAGGCAATAAAATTCAACTCAGAGGCAGAAATTGACGTTGACCTCCACCGATTCCTAACTGGACAGAAATTGTTTCTGGAAAAGCCTAATTTAAGAATGACAAACTTAAACATCCACAGGGGTCAGAAAAATGGCATAAGAGTGAAGTAGGGTCGCCGAGGCCTGTGGCAAACTGAAGAAGTCAGGTCTCCTTTGGGTGGGTTTGGGGGATAAACTGTTTGTAGTTGGAACAATTATACTGTAAACCTATGAACACAGTATTGCCAGGTCTAAAGATTTTTTAAGAAAAACGGAACAATTTGTTTAATCTGAGATTGCCTCTTTTTTATTGATTTTTATTGTTCAGAGTATTACATATGTCCCCTCATCCCCCCCTTCACCCAGTTCCCACCCTACCCCAGAACTTCACCTAATTTTTAAATGTTAGGCAACCACCCACTTAAAAAACAAAACAAAAAAACTCTGAAGGACAAATAAAAGACTACCACCTCTGGCCTAAAAGCATGACTTTAGCTAGTCAACACTTTTGTTATGAGAACGCTGCCACATATTACTACGGTCGCTGAGACGGAAGGGGGAAGCCTAAGCAGGGGCTTCAGACAGATCAGGGTTGAACACCAGCTTTGCTGTAACTCGCTGTGACCCTAGGACACCCTGGAGAGCAATTTAGTCCGTGAGCAGATAAAACAGGATGGCTTCTACCTAGCAGAGCTCTGGTAAAGAGCAAATGAGGGTCCAGCATCACACCTTGAACATAGTCAGCCATCAACTAATATCCAATAATAACGTTTAAGATGAGGAATTTCACACCATTAGTAGCACAGAAATGGAGAAGGGCTGCTACTCGTGAGGAAGGAAACAGACGAGTTGGATGTGACAAATGACAATTCTTCTTTAAAGTTATAGTCTGTAGTAAATCAGGCCCAAGAGAAGCCCTTTGCACTGTGCCTTCAAAGAGTCCACATAGAAAATAAATGCCAAACAAGCAAAACAAACAAACAAAAACCAACAGTTGAAGCACTTAGTCGCTGAGAAAATAGAATCAGCGTTATCCATTATTATAAAGCCAGAAGGGCAAGAAACCACACTGCAGACTCGTGTCCAGACAGATCAAACCATCCAGAAGTTCCAGCTAAACCCCATCTGGTCAGGGAGGTGTGGACACCTTTCCAGATGGAACCAGGGAACGGGAGAACACCGCAAGGGCCGAGAGCTCTGTCTACTGAGACCCCATTACTAAAAGACATGATCAGGGCCACCTGTGAGGCCTCAGGATAGGAAAGAAAAATTGTTTGTTCAACTACTAGGCAGCAGGTTTTATTGAAAACGAATTAGGAACAAATGAGGAAAAGGAAAAAGCCCGCAAATGGTGGCAGCTGCTGTTTGCTTCTAAGCTGTGCTTCCCAGTAGTTTGTTTGCTCAGTGCTGTTTCTGCAACAAATTTCAAGGGAGGTTCTACATTTGCTTGAAATATCTCAATTGTGTTTTCAACATTCATTTTTCTTACTAAAAAAAATGAACAAGAGAGAGAGAGAGAAAGAGAGAGAGAGAGAGAGAGAGAGAGAGAGAGAGGGAGGGAGAGAGGCAATGCAGGATGGTGACTACTAGCTGCCTTAAGGAGTGTGGGAAGAGTAAGAGGGGTGTGGAGCATAGGACAGGAAGAGCAACAGGGTGCAGAGCTTCTACACCCAGGGGTCATCCCACCTCATGGATCCCTCCTCAGGGCTGGGGTTTCATGGGTAGGTCTCTGGAGGAGCTGAGCAGCTGACTTCTCGGCTCTTTCCTTCCTTGAATAGTCCATACTGAGCATATGGCCCAACCAATCGGAGCCAAGAAGGCTCAATGTTGACTTTCGTTCCAGCTACTGGGAGAGAGGCTTCCTCCACTGGACATGTCCAAGGGGATCAGAAGCAAAGATCAGAGGGACTGCAGGCTTAGATTGGCGTCCCCTCTTGAGTAAGCAACCAAATTGAAAACAATCATCGGCTTAGGCTGGTTCCCCAGAAGGTCGACTCTGAAAATCACTGAGATTTACCTGGGGGGAGTCTGTTGGTGTGTGCACAGTGGGGGAGTGAAGGGAGAAGGACTTGACTGAGCAGATGGAAGGGTTCAACTGGGACGCATAGGAGCTGTGAATCTGGATGACTCTTCAAAACTATCCTACCTTGAGGCAGGGGAGCCTTTGTACCCCACCTCCATTGACTCATCATTGTAGGCTGTCCTCCATCCCCATCCCAGAGGTTATAATATTGGGGGAAGCAACAGGCTTCAGGTGAGGACAATTCCCAGGTGAGAACCATCCCTACCTGCCTATGCTCCCAGCAGGTGGACAATGAGGGCCTCAGTTGTGGAGAGGGCATCTGGGTGACATATGGCAGCATCCACTACAAGCATTATGGTTAGAAATGACTAAAAGTTTGGAACTAGAAGAGAATCTATAAGCATCTATGTTTACAGTGTGCTGACAGTAATAAGGCAAAGTGGCATAATTAGAGTCATGGTATTTTCAAGGAAGGGGCTCTCAGAGACCCTAGAAAGCAGAAGGCAGAGGTATTGTTCAGGGACACTTGAACTTAGCACTGACCATGAGCTTCCCTCTACCCCCAATCTGAGTACCAGGAGAGCTAGATGTTTGCGAATATTCCCTTACACAAATGCATGTAGTTTTTGGTTATGTTCTGGAGGAGTAGTGATAGAACTTGAACATGGTAAGCATTCAGCTGTTTTCTCCACTCTTACAGGACTCTAAATGCACAGTTGACCCTTAAAGAGGTTGGAACTGTATGGGTCCACTTACATGCATATTTTTTTCAATAAATACTATAAATATATGTTCTTTTCCTTATGATTTCCTTAACATTTTGTTTTCTCTAGCTTACTTTACTGTAAGACTATGGTATATTGTACATATACAGAATACATGTTAATCAATTGTGTATGTTATCAGTAAGGCTTCCAGTCAAAGCTAGGCTACTAGTAGTTAAGTTTTGGGGGAGTCAAAAGATATACACGGATTTTCACCCGCATGGGGGATCAGTGTCCCAAACCCCCGTGCTGTTCAAGACTCATCTGTAATTTCTCCCAGTGATCACCAATGACTTCAATCTCCTATTTTAGTGTTTGGTTTTTTGTTTGTTTGTTTTTATCAGTCCTGTCCTAGTTGTCGCTTTTGAGGCATTTATACTACAGAGTGCCACACTCTTGTTGAAAACATATCCCCTCCTTTGTCTTCCAATACACCACTCAGTCTCTCTCAGAGATTCTGTTTCTTCTGCCCATACCTTAAAGGTAGGTTGACCCCAAGGTTCTATCCTCACGTTGTTCATGTCCTAATGATTTTATCTCCAAACTAGAGGCCCAGTGCATGGGATTCGTGCACTGATGGGGGGCATGGCCTGTGGGGATCGGCCCACTGTGGGAGCACAGCTCATCCCAGTCTGCTGAGCAGCTGTGGACCCGCCCTCGGAGTGGCTGCTCCCTGGTCCAGCATCTTCCATGGAGCTGGAGCACTCACCTCTCCAGGGGGCCCTGTTGTGGCCGAGCCCAGGGACAATAGCATTGAGAGGTGGTGGAGTAGGCTTCAGTCCTGCGACAGCTACAAACCTGCCTCCCAGCCTCCGAGGTCAGCTCTGTGAGCCTGATGGTGGCATTGCGTGGCCTGTGGGCATCTGGAAGAGGCAGCAGGGAGCAAGGAGGAGGAGCCTGGGGCGAGGAGGCGAAGATTGCAGCCTGGGTTCCTGCCCGTTGGCCCGGGGGTTTGCAGCGGGAGCAGCCGCTCATCATGGTCAGCTGAACAGCACTCCCACTGTGGTAGCACACTGACCATCGGGGGGGCAGCTCCTGCATTGAGCATCTGCCCCCTGGTGGTCAGTGAGCATCATAGTGACTGGTCAACCAGTCGTTCTGGTTGATCCACTGTTTGGTCCCTGGGCTTTTGTTATATAGGATACCCACCGTATCCATCTACTCCACTCCATTCACATGAGCAGGTCTCACCATCTCTTGCTGGAACTATTTACTTTCACTCAATTCTTCCCTCCCTTCACTCTATCCTTCAAGCCGGTCTTTCTAAAGTAAACATTTCTAAATGTTTTAAAATTTAAAACATTTAAATTTTAAAACATTTAAACGACACGCCACGCTTTAAAATTCTACATGATGTGTTCCAAATTGAAACCAAGATCCTTTCATTCTTGGGCCCACCTTTCGTTCTCAGCCTTGTGTTCCATCTTTTTGTCCTATAATCAACCACCTCATCCCACCTGCCATTTCCCTCACACACCACACTCGGTTGTGTCTCGGTGTGTTGGTTCATACTGTCTGCCAAGATTACGCCATTCTCTAACAGGCAAACCCATCCTGGAAAGCCCAGATTGCCACCTCCTCTGGGAAGCCTTTCTCAGGTTAGTGCCACCGCCTCTCTGCACTCAAAGCATTTGTGCATAAGCTCTATGATAACTGCTTTCGCATAGTACTACACCCTCTTCCATTTCTCTCCTCTGACAAATTACAAATGCCCTGAGAGCGGGACTGTACGTATTTATCTTAGTATTTCCCAGCACTTAGCACAGTGTCCAGCACGTAACTGCTAGCAATAGCAATTTACTGAATAAGGTTGATGTCTCACTCCCAATTCTCTACAACATGTGTAGAAAAAAGTCACAAAAAAATGGGATCAGATGTGGAGCCAAAGGTCTAGCAAACCTAGGTCATTTCTTCTTCAATCTAGTCAAGCCGTCCCAGCCACTGTCACCTTGATCCCCCTTACCTCGCTCTCCACTGCACAAAACTGTCCCATGCAAAGCTCCTACCATTTCCCACTCTGAGGAAAAGTCATAAAACCCATTGGCACAAGCTGTGCCGCATGTGCATTGAGAAGATGGGCTGTGAGGATGCGGCCCTGTGCAATGCAACACGGAGAAGATGCTGTTCTTAATGATCATGTTACAAAGACAGGAAAGCTAAGAGACAAGATTCAGCTTAATTCTCCCTCTCGTGTTTGCTTAGTTGCTCCTAAAGCCAGGATGGGCAGCGGGAACGAAGTTTACATACACCAAGGAGAAAAGAGCAAATCATTGACATTTACCACAGTCAGGAATCCCTATTGGCTACACATGCCTTTATTCAGATCATAACCTTTGCTGGGAGGCTGAAAAGAAAATTTAATTCTAAGGTAGAGTAGTTTACATTATTTCATAATGAAATCTAACTACAACATCTCAAAAGGCAAGCTGGTCCTTGAAAGAAATGTAACTTTCTAACAAGTACCGATAAAGGCAAATTTAGTTAGTTATCATTATAAAAATTACAACGATAGCTAACATCTCATGAGCATTTATGTACCAGGCACTATTCTAAGCATTTTCCATAATTAGGTCATTTCATTACCACAGCTCTATCAAGTGGATACTACTGTTGTCTTTGCTTTACAGATAAGGAAACTGAGGCACAGAGAGATTAAGCATTTGGTTCAAGTCACACCACAGATGAGCCAGAACGCATACCAAATCCTGGGCACTTAACCACTCAGTGCAGCTTTATGGAATCCACATTCTCACCCCTTGACTTATCATTTGCTGGCTCTCCAGCCTTGGGCAAGTTTCGTATCTGCTCTGAGTCACAGTTTCTTCATCTGTAAAACGGGGACAATATTACCTTCCTCACAGGCTACTTTGAGGAGTGTGGAAGTGTCTAGACTAGCTCAGGGCCTGATACACAACAGGATGTCCATAAATATTAATCCCCTTCTTTCCTTCTTTTTTACTTTGAAAAAGAGTTCATTTAATATACAAAACACACACACACACACACACACACACACACACACCTTGCCACAGAAAATTCAGTCTGTATTTCATATATCTTCAACTAATAAAACCAGTAAAAGAAAACCTATTGTTTTTTAATCAACATCAATACGTACTTAGTAAACTGGGACAGATATTTATGTGCATACAGATGTCTCTTTAGAAATAAGTGAGACTATTGGGAAGACACGATAACTTTTTGGGGCTCCTGGGATGTTACAATCAATTTTCTCTTCTGTCACTTGAAATTCAAGAATTCAGACAACAGTGGCAAGCTTAAGCCTGACTTCACAGCTGGGTGGAGAGATTTAAGATCTAGAGGTTAATATGCATATTCACTGAGTTATGCTTTAATTCTGCCAGATGCCCCGAATGATACTGGATTTATCATGACACTAAATAACATCTCTAGACTAAATCCCAAACTAGGATGACTATTCCTTAGCCTCATAAAAGATGACACATATTCCTCCCAAATGAAAATGAAATTAAGAGAGAGACATTGGGAAGGATCATGAGCAATGGCTTCAAGAGACTAGACCAGGGGTGGGCAAACTTTTTGACTCAAGGGCCACAATGGGTTCTTAAACTGGACCGGAGGGCCGGAACAAAAGCATGGATGGAGTGTTTGTGTGAACTAATATAAATTCAAAGTAAACATCATTACATAAAAGGGTATGGTCTTTTTTTTCAATAGTTTTATTCATTTCAAATGGGCCGGATCCGGCCTGCAGGCCATAGTTTGCCCACGGCTGCTCTAGACCCTGTTTTCCCCAGATTCCTCCTAAAGACATAGCCATTCTGTGGCAGACCTTCCATTTGATTCACCCGTCCTCAAGTAGGATGAAACAGACCTGGCTGAACACGGATGGCTGATCCGGCTCCCAGAATGACTGCCTACCCCCGGATTCCCTACTGACATCTGCCAGGCGACTGTGCTTACTCTACACTCAGGGGCCTTAAAAAGACCAAAACGTTATTTCTCTTAGAACCATATTTAGCAGCTGTTTTGTTCAGTTTCAGCCTAGCTGACAAGTATATGCTTACAAAAGCGAAACAGAATAAAGAAAACAGGAAAAGGAGAACTCTCCACATTTATCTTGAGCCTTCAGGCTTTTCAACACCACGTTCTTCCCAAGTAAGTGCAGCGCTAGGACAATTGTGCTGACGCAACACCCCCTTTCTCGTCCACGCTGCACTCACAGCCAAACAAGGTCCCTCAAAGCTCATTGCATACCCACCTTCCCTTCTAATGTAGCAGGGGCCTGAGGAGCCATAGGTCTTTCTTGCCTTCCACAATGGGGTTTATTGTGGAAGCTCTACCCACATCTCCCACCCACCTACTGTCTGAGGTAGAAGCAGAAGGTACTTCCAACCTGGTGAAGAAAAGATACCAGTGTGTGAGCAAATAACTGCACATATGCAACTCACTAAATTACAATGACAAGCAACATGCAGGAGAAGTATAAGGTGCTCCAAGAATATATACCTGGGATATTTAGAATACAGTCTAGATTTAACTTTGTTAACATACTGTTCAAGCTATGCACATCAAATGGAACAAATGATTTAAGTTAAAAAAAAAAATGTGTGTGTGTGTGTATGCGCGCACGCACACATGTGCTGCGTTTTCTCACTTAATCATCTGTAAAGCACAAAAAAAGTTAGGGTCCCAGGTTCGATTCTGGTCAAGGGCACGTACCTTGGTTGCAAGCTCCTCCCCAGCCTGGGACCCTAATTGGGGCACTTGCAGGAGGCAACCAATTGATGTGTTTCTCTCACATCAATGTTGCACTCTGTCTTTCCCTCTCACTTCCACTCTTCCTAAAAATCACTGGAAAAATATCCTCGGCTGAGGATTAACAACAACAACAAAAGTTAGGGTTCCTACCTAGATTCTACTCCTGGCCTGTGTCATTTAAACTATCCTGTTTGGTTGTCCCATCTGCAAAGTGGGATCACCTGCTTGGCCTGCCTTTTTCACAAGGTTGCATCCTGCATGTGAATGTGCTGGGCACCTCCCCCGCCCCCCCAGTTCCATGTGTCCAGCCTTGTCCCTTGGGAAAGGTGGTCTTGAGTGCAGCATGCCATCTGCCTCTTACAGCTGAGCCTGGCTAGATGGTGCTGGCATCCCTTTACCAACCCTAGCTCTTAGCTACATCAGGATGTGATCCTTGCCAAGCCTCAAGGCACACCAGTCTCCATGATGCTGGTAGCTTCTTCCAGCCCTAGGCCAGGAAGGCTGCAGCCTCCCCACCTCCTGTTCAGTTTAAAGTTCCATCTGCTACTGAACAGCCATCAGTAGTGAAAGAGCTTCCCACGCCCCCTGCCGCTGCTCACCTACTCACTCGGGACTCTGCGGCTCTAGCCTGTCCTCAAAAAACAGTCTTTAGCAGCAGATCTGAAACCTGGCGCCGCAGATGAGCCGCTACAAACCTTAAACTACCCTGATCATTATCAGTGTCTAGGATAGACAATGGCCTAAATGCTTCATATACATTTTCATATTTAATCCTCATTGCAATCATGAGAAGTAGATATTACTAACCCCCATTTCCACATGATGAAACAAAAGCTTCATGGAATTAAATAACGTGCCCAAGGTTAAACAGTATGTAATAGAAACAGCAGCCAAGACCAGACAATAAAATAAGGATAAAAATACCTTGCTCAAGGATTGTGTTGAGGATCCAAAACAGCATATGTAAAGCACTCAGCACCAGTGTATGGCAGTGCTTCACAAGTACCACTACTGCTATTATTGCTATTGCTGCTGGTATTAATAAAAGTTCCCCTAGGTGACAACACTGGTCAACAGTGCAGCCAGGATTTAAATCCAGATTGTTTTATTTCAAGTCCATCATTACTCGCTGCTCTATAAATGGCCAAAGCTAAAATTAACTTGGAGTTATGGGGCTGGTGAAGGCCTTGTGGTTTAACAATGGAGACAGAGCAGAACCAGTGGCCTCCGACCAGGCAGACACAACCAGCCAAGTGGCTGGGAACACAGGAGTCAAATGAGCCATGGATGCTCAGTGCCTGCCCATCAGAGCCTGGAGTCCAGCCAAGTGGGGCTTTAAATTTCTATCCAAAGCTGCCGTTGCTTTTTATGCCTCCTGTGCCATCAGCTAGGATGAGCAGTGATTACTGAAGTTAACCATTTAATTGACAGTGAGAGAAGTACACCATAGCAGTTAAGACCACAGACTCCACAGCCAAAAAACCTCACTCTGATCTCAGCTTCACCATTTACTAGCTATGTGACCTTTACCATTCTGTCTCCATTTCCTCAACTGTAATGGTAGTGCGTACTACATAGGATTATTCGACAAAATAATTAATACATATAAAACATTCAAAGCAATGCCTGGCATATTTTAAGTGCGCAAAAGTATCTGCTAATGACCCTTTATTCTAGAATGCAAACTCCAAGAAGGAATGACTTCTATTGGTTTTGTTTGCTGCAGTATTCCCAATACTCAAATTACTGACGGGGACATTATAGACATGCACTGAATCCTTTCTGGATGAATCAAGTCCCCGTATCGCCAGTTCTCCCGCTGACGGCCAAAATGGAGCAAGGTCTCTGAAGTGTGGAGCCGGCAGGGATAGCTAAGATCTTATCATTAAAACTCCTCTCCTCATGTTACCCAAGAGCAAAGTGAGGCCCAGGTAGGTGCTATAAAATCACAAATTTTTCTAACAAGAGTGTTTAAGGCACTTGGCCAAGTTCTCACCTAGTTAGTGCCAGGGTTAGGTCAAGACCCCAAGCCCTTTGACTTTTAATTTTCCCCTCTGTTCAGTAAAATCATTTGATAAACCAAAGAAATCACTCATTATCTTTAAAAACAGTGGGCCTGGAAGGGAAGGAAGTAGGGACAGTGGAGAGGGTGGAGAGGAAAGGTAAGCACTTGTGTTGAGTCCTAACTTCCACATATTTGGGTTAAAAAGTGAATTAATTCATGCCCAGAACTGATGTAATGAGATTTATAACTTATCTCCAATTTGATGTCAATGTAATAGTTGACTGGATTGTTGATGTCAATGAGATAGCTGGCATGTACCTATCTGCAAAGGAGATAAATGGAATTTTTCAAAATATATTTCCTCAGTTCAGAGACTTGACATATTCATACTCATATTTATCTCAGCTCCAAACTATTTCCTTATAGGAGAAAACAAAGAAGTCGATATAAATTGACTATTGTTCACTGGCATACCCGGGGCATATATAATTAGGAACATCCCATTAAAATTACAATCCAAGAAGGAGTTATAACATTAATTAGAATATTTTTTTCTGATTTTGGTACACAGGTACATTAATTCTCTGTCAACTGTTGGGATTCAAGGGCCAGCCCTTCTCATGCTCTCGGACCTGGTGTTCCCGAGCCATGCCCACAAGCTGCCTGTGGACATGTGGATGCACAAAGCCCACTGCTCTGTTATTTTCCAAACATACCCCCAGTTGAGCAAAAGCACTCTTAACTCCATAAAGCAGAAAGAGAATATTCCCAGGATACCAAGACACAAGGCAGATTTTGGACAAGGATTGGGATCTCCACCTTCCAGAACTTTTCTCAACTCTCCCACAGTCTGTTCAAGCTCAAACGTGGCAAGTTGCTCTGAAGGTCAATATGGTCCCTTCCCTCCCACCATCAGGATGTTGCAGAGATTATACAGCTATGTGGGGAAATGTAACAGTTTACAGAGATATGCAAACAGGGGATCTCTCTAGACCTGTCAGGACAGGGTAGCTTACCAGTATTTCCAGCAACACAAGGTCGAAATGATGGGAACCAGACTAGCAAAGATGTTGGCGTTTTGCCTTTTCAAAGATGCTTAGATGAAGAAAAAAGATAGCAGTTGTAGCAGATGGACTTTAAAGACAAGAACTGATTACTTAAATAATTAAATAAGAAGGACTAGGACACCGTCCAAGGTTTTATTTTAGAAAGAACAGCCTTAACCTTTCCCCCAGAGGAACTCATTTACCACCTGCTTACAACAGACCAACAACATTATATTTGCTTGAAAGCTTTTCAGCATTTCTCCCCACACCTATAAGCAACCATGTAGTTGACAAAAGGCACTCTCTATGGGGTGAGGAGGTTAATGTTGGTTGGTTAGGTCCCCTAGTCCTCTCTCAGTTCCAGAGAGGGGCAGGATGGCCAAGAGCCCCCCAACAGCTACCTGGGGCAGAGGCTTGTCATCTGGCAGATGGTGGTAGGAGCCCAGCCCAGTCCATCACTTGGTGTCACCACTAATGGTACAGATGGCTGGTTAATACCAACTCATACAGGCTGTTTATAACAGGAATTCTTTGGCATCTGATTCATCTCTTTTCTTCAAGGCTTTTGTCCCTATGGCTAGGCTAGCATGGATGTTTACGTTTTTTCATTTATTTGTTTGTTTGTTGTACGAGGCAGATCATTTTTGGAATGGGAACTTTATACCATCTGTTCAAGGATCTAAAAAAAAATTTTTGGCAGATTCAAGCAGCTAAAGCTAAATTTCTCTGTGATTCTCCAGGTTTCCAAGGGTGTTGGATTTCCATTGTCAAACAACTTTGGGGACACTGGATTAAAAAGATTAGCAATGTAGCTCTTTCTTTGCTGCAGGGCCTCTCAGGGCTTTTGATGTATTACAGTACCCTGTGAATCTCTAAGAGAGGGCAAAAGCTTTTCACATTTCCCATATCCAAACCTGGCTGAAGAATACTTTTTTTTAAGGGATCTTTGTATCTCGCTAAGCCCTGGTGTTCTGTGCAGTATAGGTTAGAAAATGATCGTGCATAGAACATTCTTTCCTTTCTTATTCCTATTAACCAAACCTTGAATCTTAGGTTACTGTAGCAAGGACTGCTCAATACTACACAGTAAACATTCTTCCATTGTTCCTTAGCAACAAAAATCTCAATTTTATTTGGAAGGCAATGCATACCCAGGTCAAAAACAACATGCTGTGACCCCATTGAAGCTAGAGATGAATATGTGAGTAAGTTCTGGCCAATGACATGTAAGCAGAATTATCACGTGAGACTTTCAGAAGAGTTGTTCACATGGAGCTGAGTTAGCTGAGAGAAGTTCTCTTGTGTCCTCCACCCTGATCCTTTCAGCTGCCTGGAATGCAGAGGTGATGGCTGGGACACTGCAGCCATTTCTGACCCTGAAGTGAATTTAAGAATAGAGGCTTCACGCTAGTTGTAACCACAGAACAATAAAATGATCCTAAGCCTCTGATGACCACAGAACTACTGTACCACCACTGGACTGCCTATGTCTGGACTTCTTTATCATGAACGAGAAGTAAACTTCTATCTTTTAACCCACTAACATTTGGGGCGTTCTGTTTATGCAGTTGAGTTCTAACTGATTTGCTTTAAAGTTTATGGTTCAGATATTATTATTTATTTATGTTTAACGAACAGTCCTTCTCCATTATAGCCTTTTGATCCTTGGTTAGAGGAGGCAGTTGCTAGAGTTGTTCAAGAAATATTCCTGTTCTCTTCCTGCCAGTATGTTATAGGATGGCACATCCACACCCCACTTTTAGGTTGACTTTAGCCACATGATTCGCTTTGGCCAATGCGATGTGAGTGGAAGCAATGTGCTTTTCAGGTGGACTATTTAATTGCTATGTGAGAGATTGTGATGACTGTGGAAGCATATGTGGGCTTGAAGCCTCCATCGGTCTGTCCGTGGGAAGCTGATGCCTAGAGCCCTCTCCTGACTCGTTCTGGACATGTTGGCATGGTTACGAAATAAGCTTCAGCTGTCTTTTATCTCTAAGATAGTCATCACAGCATATACTTGCCTATTCTGACTCAGGACAGAAACTACCAAAAGATGGTGACAATGATCATCACACTGTTTAATGCTCTATGGTTTCTGAAACAATATTTGAGTAGAACCACTTTTTACTGGGTGCCTCCTGTGCCTCAAGACACTGTACAGGGCATTTTGAAAACATTATTTTATTTATTCTCAGCTTTGATCCTGAGAGGCAGGTTGCTCACAAAAGAGAAAACTGAGGCTAAGAAAGTAGCCAGTGCCAAACACACATTCTTCCCACTGTCTCCAAACTGCAATGTCTGAAGGTAGCCCTGAAAACAATGAAAACCCTTATGAAGCTGGCTAGTGACACAGGGATTCTGGGAACCCTTTCTTACAAAGGAGCGGGGGTAGGGCAGGGGAGAGGAGGAGGAATAAAAAGCAATTAAAAATGGAGTTCCCTTTCACATGGCTGACCACATCCTATATGGCCCAAACCAGGGCATGCCGGGGCTTGTAGTCCCTGCACCCCATTGAGGACAGCAGACCCGTAGGTCCTCTGACTGCTCATCTGAGGGCCTTTGAATTCAGACCTGCTCTCTGAACCACTGTCAAGGTAACCTAGCAGCCGAGAATAACTAATTGGGCAGCATTCCCTGACTGCTGGCATGAACAGTTATACTCTCAGCATCACCGTGGCAACCTGACTGGAATGCTGGTTATGCACACAAAGAAAAACAGGTCTTCATTCAGGCCAGGATTGCGTTTTGTCTCTATTCCACTTTTTCGATTACAAGTTGCTACTGAAAAAAGAGTCCTTCTTTTAAGAAGAGTGTTTATTACCAGTCTGTGGGAAAACGACATTTTCTTAGCCTAGAAAAATTTGGAAAGGGGGAGGAGAATAAGATATTTTCTAAGAGATTTTAATAGGACAGGCTCTCTACAAACAACAGTAAAGGTCATCACAGGTGACATATAACCAGACCCTGGAATCTATGGAGATGTCAAAAACATGGCTTGGGCAATGGATGGCTAACAACTGGATCACATTACATTGAGCAGTGCTCATCTCCTGGGCACCTATCATGTGCTACTGAGAGTCTCTCCTCCAAATCCTCCAGTGGCTCCTCTTGCCTACTCCACTCCACCATCCACCCCCAGCCACCATCTTTAAAGCCACAGTATAGCTCTCTCCATGTATCAGCAAATTGCTCACTACATCCAGGAGATGTCCTATATGCTCTTACGTGCTATGTCCTTGTGCCTGCCACCCAGAAAGCGCTTTGTTCTCACATCTCTGTCAAAGTCTTACCAGTCTTTCAAGGCCCAACTCAAATCGTATTTCATACCTAAGGATGATCCCCTTACATCCATTAAACTCCTCATTAAAGGGCATCCCAGAGGCTGCCTTGGATGCATCTGTCTTACTGTCCTGGAAGGCAGCTCTCCAGAGAGCAAAGTGTGCATCTTCATGATCTCTGAATCCCCTGAGATGTTCAACAGAAATGCCTTCCACAGCAGCAGTGTGGTGTGGGAAAATGAGTAGCAATTTGTGTATCAACTGATCAGGGTGTCAGTGGGGCTTTCCACTTCCAGTTGTGTAATCTCTGAAAAGTTACTTAATCTCGTTGAACCACTTTCTTTACCTATCAACAGGAGGCTACTGAAAGTGTAGTCCATGACCAGCACCCAGGAGCCTGTTAGAAAAGCAGAATCTTGGACCCTGCCCAGACCTACCGAATCAGAATTAACAAGATCCCAAGATGATGCAAATAAATATTACTATTCCAAAAGTACAAATAAAACCTACCTAAGCAGAGGTATAAGAATGAGGGAACATTTACAGAAAATACCCAGCAAGGAGGTAATACATAACAGATCTTTACTAAATGAGGAAACTATTACTATTTAGTTTCAATAAGTGTATGGAAAGTTGAACTGTTCAGTGTTATGGAGGATTCAGATATTATGGCATGAGCTTGCCCTCAAGGAGCGTATCTAATCCTATATAATAAAAGGCTAATATGCAAATAGACCAAATGGCAGAATTTCAGGTTGCTATGATGCGCACTGACCACCAGGGGACAGATGCTCAATGCAGGAACTGCCCCCTGGTGATCAGTGCGTTCCCAGAGGGAGGGCTGGTCAGCCAGAAGCGGGCTCATGGCTGGTGAGTGCAGCGGCAGTGGGGGGGGGGCCTCTCCTGCCTCCGCAGCAGCACTAAGGATGTCCGGCTGATGGCTTAGGCCAGTGATGGTGAACCTATGACACCCGTGTCAGAGGTGACACATGAACTCATTTTTTTGGTTGATTTTTCTTTATTAAATGGCATTTAAATATATAAAATAAATATCAAAAATATGTCTTCGTTTTACTATGGCTGTAAATATCAAAAAATTTCTATATGTGACACGGCACCAGAGTTAAGTTAGGGTTTTTCAAAATGCTGACACGCTGAGTTCAAAAGGTTCACCAACACTGGCTTAGGCCCACATCCCCGGAGGGCTCCCAGACTGCGAGAGGGCACAGGCCGGGCTGAAGGACCCCCTCATCCCCGAGTGCATGAATATCGTGGACTGGGCTTCCAGTTAGTAATACAGAAAAATAAGTGAGGGCTGAGGAGGGCAGCTGGATCTGCCTTCTCCACAGCTGACAAGGTTGAGCATTGTTGACCTATGAACCAGGAGATCACAGTGCTATTCCTGATCAGGTCACATGCCTGGGTTGAGGGCTTGTTCCCCAGTGTGGGGAGTGCAGGGGGGCAGCCACTCCATGATTCTCATCATTGAGGTCTCTATCTCTCTCTCCCTCTCCCTTCCTCTCTGAAATCAATAGAAATCTTTTTTAAAAACATGAAGAAAAGGTTTGGTAGTATCTACTGCTTTGAAAATGCCAGGGAAGGAAGTGGGAGGGACACCAGGGTGGGTCCTAGGAGAAAAGTAATTCCTAGCAGATCTGGGACCTTCTCTGCTGCAGAGCACAGGAGAGAGCCCTGAAAGGAGTTCTGAGGATTCCAGGTTGCCAGGCAGAACTAGGAGGGCAAGAGCCTGAGACTGGATGGAGCTGAGGGGCAGCCACTCAGATGAGCAAGGAGGGAGCATTTGCTGGAGGAGATGCTGCAATTCATTTCTCAAGAACCCTGCTAGGAAAGGAGAAAAGTTAGAATTCAAGAATCCTGCTCTAACCAGACAGACAGGCAGAACACAATGTAACTGTGAAGAAAGTTCAGAGGAACAGAAAATCAATATGGATTGAAGAGCCACGGGAGGCTGAAAGGAAAGGTGGGCAGCTGGACTGTGGAGTACACACAGGATTGGTATAAGAGAGAGAGCAGGAGAGGGGAAACAATGCTTTTTTAAAAATGGTATTGTTTAAAAAGATACATGTTAAACACATGACTCAGTTCTGTCAGAAATGACAAATGACGGAAACCTGTCACTTACAGGCCAGCACCCTCATTCAGGAAGCGTCATGGCTCCATTAGGATTTCAAAAGGCAGAGAGATTTCAAGTACTGAACACACATGGCTGTGACAAAGTGGGAGACACACATGCGATAAAAAATTATAAAGCCATTATTAGTATTATTTTTACAAGTGCTATGTTTTTTCCAGGCAACAAAGGAACAAATGTACAAATTACATGGCTTTAATAATTTGTTAACATTCACCTCCCCCACTCAGGTACACTCCCTCCCGACACAAGGCAGGGGCTGAGCTAGCTTCACATTAATATCCTTAGCAACTCACACAGTATCATGACACAGAGGGTTCAGTAAGCAAATAATTTTTAACAAGACCAATGAGATAACACAGATCAGTTACTTACTTTTTCTTCGGTGAAATAAAGAGATAAGTAAGGAAGACTTTATAGATCATGAAGATAAGAATGTGCATCCCTTGGGAATACACACCTGGGCACAAGAGTCTCTATGAAGCCACATTCAAATATGGGGGGCATCATCTTGGAAAGCCTATTTTCCACAAGAATGTAAGTGTTTGTTTTCTTAATATGCTAAATTAAATATGGATAAATTTGTATCAACTTTTTTCCCAGTGCAATTACCACAGTCAGCTCACCATTATCTCTAAGGGTTCAAATATACTCTCCACCAATAAGGATATTTTCATAAAAACATTCAGAAGTATATTGTTCACCTCTAGCACTTATATTCCTAGTTTTCAAATATAGCAAATCCTCTTTCTTTCACCCCTATTCATTCATAATTTGCTATTATTTAGGGAGCTGGAGAGCAGTTTACTCTTCTGTTGTCCATATAGAGTAGGTTTTCAGGAAAGTAATAATGTAATTATATAACCAAACTAATACTTTTTTTTTTAACTTCTCAAGCAGTCCAGGAGCATTCACATCCAATCACTGGCTAATTATAGACATCTCTACTGACGTCGGTGCTCTAGGGCCTCTTAAACTCTGCCTCTCTAGTAGCTCTTGGATGTTGTCTAAGCCTTAAGGGGAATAAGACTATTTACAAATGACTATTAAGTCTTACTTTTCATATATATATATATATATATATATATCCATCCCCTAGTCCGCCCCCAAGTCTTTAGATTAGTGAGGTTTGTCTGTGGGGCAAATAGGATCATTATAGTTCTCAAATAGAGTGATGGTCACACTGGTGCCAGTGAAATGAATTGAACATTTTTGTTGTATGCAATTATATATTTCACAATTAAAAAGGTTGAAAAATAATTTCATCATGAAGAAAGTTGCTTCAATTAAGAAGAAAGAGGAACTAGATATAAGCAGTTACACAACAATTAAAATATCAGTTTCCTGTCCCTGGAGTGCTTCCGAGCTCAGTAACTAAAGCTTACTTCAACCCAGTAGGTAAGCGTCTTTGGTTACCAGGTAGAGAATCCCACCCTGATTATTGAATCCCATTCCACAGTTAACCATACCATTTAGCTCAATGCTAGGTATAGACTATGTATAGATAAAGTACCTACTTCGTTGATAGACTATTTTCCAGTGAATGTGGAACTAAAATGAGCCTGTGGCCAAATCCCCAAACCTCATATCAGCTTACATCTTCCACACTTGTTCCAAATCTCTCTGGGGATAGTTCTTTCCAATATTCTCTTAGGTGCCCACTACATTCGAATGCTTTTTTGAAACAAGAAAGTTGGGGAATATACGACTAGAGATATTATTAGAAAGAAGTGTGATTCTGTATAGCTGATTACTAAGTCAAATAATGGATTAAAAATGACAGCAATTGAAAAATCTACATGTCATGAGAAGAAACTTTCTCTCTTGAGTGGAACCACTTGCTGTATTCCAAAGCCACTATGAGAGTCTAAGAACTAAGCACGAGGCCTCTATCCAGCATTGGTAAGGAGACTAGTTCTTGCCTCTGCAGCATTTTAGAGGTCAAGGTGGAGTAATTCTGAGTTCTCCACAGGAGAAATGTACAGTTAAAATGGCTTAGTGATTCAGAACCTGAACTACAGCAGAACCAAAGCAAAGACTATACAATAACACTGCTAGCTGAGGAGGCGATGTCAGGGCAGATCTTCCCAAAGAAGAGAAAAGATTCCTGGCTGTGAGCTACTTGACTATTGGATATGTTTCATTTACTATAACCCTCTCCAGGAATAATAACACACGGTCAAACCGCCTGTATGTATTTTGGTGATCTCCATATACCTTACCATAGTCAGTGGAGTCACTGGCCAGGGGTGCAGCTGGCACGCCTATCCTCAGCTTTTACCTCTTAGTATCATCTCTCGGCTCCCGGCCAGAAGGCCAGGTCTGATTTCCTCTCACAGAGTTGCCTCTTGGCTTGCTGGACAAGGCCAGTAGATCTCACTTCACCCAAAACACCCGCTACTGAAAAGCCTGGCTTACAACCTTATTTTTGTAACATAAAACTTGACAATGACATACATTATTGACTATAAATACTCTCCCCTCCTAAAAGGTTCGGGCTCTAAGAAGCAATATGAAGGACACCAAAGAATGTAATTTACATATTTTAAAAATCAGATATCAATATGTAATACCCTTTGTATTACTTTAAGCAATTTTAAAAAATCAGATATCATAAGATAGAAAGAACACTTGCATTGTAGAAATAATTTCAGTTCAGATTTTAAACCCTGCTACTTACTAGCGGTGTGGCAATGAGCACGCTATTTTACTTTGTTGAGTTCTCTGAATTTCTTGTGAATGAAGTGCATCTCCCATATAGGGTACTTTTTACTCAACCAGCACTGCACACACGCATAGATACATACACACACCTGTTCTACTTTAACTACTTTCAATTATTCTGTTCACAAGCCACTTCCTTTCAAGTTGGTTTCCACCTTCAGATCAAAGTAAGCATCGTGTCCTCCAAACCCTTCCTAAAACCCACTTCCTTCATCCCAGCAGAGCTAGTTGCTCCTCCTCTGTGTTCTCACAGTATTTGTTCTAGAAAATGACTATAGCACCTGCCGTGCATTGTAATTATGTATATATGTGTCTGACTCCCCCTCTAGACTCTGAGTGAGCTACCTGAAGTAATTCTGAGTCATACTGGTAGTATCTCTAGTTTCTAACAGTGTCAACATTCACAGAGGGTCCTCAAATAAGTGCGAAAGGAAAGAAGAGAGCAAGAGAAGAGATGGAGAAGAGAAGGAGGAAAAGGAAGAGGAGGAGGGAGGGAGGGAGAGAGTAGTGTTCTTTATTTACTATGTGCTAAGCGTTTGCATACATGATTTATAATTCTGGAAAAAAATCTATGAGATGGACATGAGCATTGAAATCTTACAGATAAGAAAATGGAGGTGCAAACACTGCCAATAAGTGATTGAAGAACTATACCACCCTACAATCTTCCTACAAAGAATTTAGCACAATTGGCACTTACTGGGTCTCAGAAAATGGCATCTTTCTTCCTTCTGCTCTAACAATAATGGGGGTGTGACTTCTGTAATGTAAGTGCCTAGAAACTAAGCTCACTGGTGTTAACCCCATAACTTCAGAAATTTAAAACAAAAGTTCATTTCGCCAAACTCTGCAACAGCACTCGTGCACAGATTTTTCAGTCTAACATTAATCATTCCCAAAATATCTTCTGAATGCCTGTTCCATGCCAGCTCTACACTCTGCCCTGGGAATCCACGGATGAAATGTCACAATCCCAGTCTTCCAGGAGCAGGCACGGGGAGGTACGGGCATTTGTGGAGCGCCTGCTAGGGGAACTTCTGAGTGCCTCAGAGCACATATTCTTAATGGGCAGATGTTGCATGCCTATTAAGTCTGCCATTAGGGGATCTATGAATCACTTAATGGAACACAGAGCAGACTGCTCTGTGCAACTGATGTGGCCACAGAAGATGGAACTAAAGGCCTTGGTTCACAGAAGCTGCCGCGCTGCACTTGGCATTGGCCTCGAAGGAATAACTTCATGCTGGGTGAAGCTGGGGATCCCACCTCATTCAGGCAAAAGTCTGAGAATATCAACCTGCTTCCCTGACTGGCTGCGTAGACGTGTGTTAATCTAACACCTGCCCTCCATGAGATGGGTGTTCTGGCTTGTAGCTATTGAAAGGGTTCAGAATATGTCACCCCAAAATATGCTGCTTTGACATAAGGATTATTTTGAGAAGACAATTCAAAAAAACTCTCTCTCTCTCTCTCTCTCTCTCTCTCTCTCTCTCTCTCCTCCCCTCCCCCAGGAAGGACAGGATGACTTTTATGAATGCTCGAAACAACTCTAGACTCTGATGGCACAGAGAATGAGTTTGCATACAAACCTTGCTAACTGGCCCTTGTCTCCCATTAGTTTCCCTCATATACTGACCTTCCCAGTCTGCCACTCCCGAAGCGTAAAGCCCTTTTCTTTTGTCTTCTCACTTCTCTACAGATTTATTGCTTTTTTTGTTATAATGCTATGTAAGTCCAAGTCTAACCACCAGTTTGAGTTACTCATCACTGAGTTCTCCTGTACGTATAAATGATGTACGTGTTAAAAACAAAACAAAACCCCCAAACTCTCTTTTTCTTTTTGAATTTGTCTTTTGTCAGTCTAATGAGCCTAAGACAGGTAAAGAAAAAAATAGTTTTTCCTCCCCTACACTAAATTCTATCAAATAGTTCTTAACCTGCACCCATCAAGGCCTGGGAACCTCCTGAAAGTAGATTCCAGGTTTTATGCATTTGCATTTTTTAGAGAAGAGAAGCCATATATTTGACCATCTGAAAGGACTCTAATATCTAGAAACTCAGTTGACCCTTCAATAATCCATCAACACACGCTTCGACACTCACCCCCATTTCATAAGAGAAGAATCAATTCTGAGCTGTTAGGCACCTGAGTCACATAAGGATAAGTCAGGGAACCCTCAGGATCTTAATCCACAGATTTCCACAGGATGTATCCACTATCTCTACTTATCCATGCAGATTCCTTGGCTGAGATGACTTATCTCTTAGGACTAGACTCTAAGTCCTAAGGACAGAAATGATTTTTATATTTCCTGTATCATCCGTTTCAAGTCTCTCTCTCTTTCTCTCTCTCTCTCTTAGGGATTGGGGTGTTAGTATCTAACAATAACCATGATCAGTCAATTAAGAGAAAGTACCTTTGGCATTCAGAAATATCTATTTCTGTAAAACCAAAACCATAAAACTCCAAGAAAAAAAGAAAGGCAGTAAACACTTTGACATTGTTCTTAGTAATATTTGTTTGTATATGTCTCCAAGGGAAACAAGAGAAAAAAATAAACAGATGGGACTACAACAAGCTAAAAAGTTTTTGCACAACAAAGGAAACCATCAACAAAATGAAAATACACCCTACTAAATGGGAGCACATATTCACCATCTATACATCTGATAGGGGGTTACTATCTAAAATTTATGAAGAACTCATACAACTTAACAACACCAAAATTCAATTTTACAAATGGGCAAAAGACCTGAATAAACATTTCTCCAAAGAAGACATACAGATGGTCAATAGACATATGTAAAGATATTCATCGTCACTAATCATCAGAGAAATGCAAATTAAAATCACAATGAGATATGGCCTCCCACGTGTCAGACTGACTATCATCAATAAATCCCCAAACAGCAAGGGTTGGCAAGAATGTGGAGAAAAGGGAACACCGGTACACTATTGGTGGGAGTGCAGATTGATGCAACCACTGTGGAAAGCAGTATGGAGGTTCCTCAAAAAATTAAAAATAGAACTACCATATGACCCGGCAATTCCACTTCTGGGTATTTACTCAAACAAATCCCAAACACTCATTTGCAAAAAATATATGCATCCCTAGGTTCATTGCAACATTATTTACAATAGCCAAGATACGGCAGCAGCCCAAGTGTCCATCGATAGACAAGTGGATAAAAAAGATATGGTACCTATATACAATGGAATATTATTTGGCCATAAAAAAAGAATGAAATCTTACCATTTGTAACAGCATGGATGGACCTAGAGCAGTGATGGCGAACCTATGACACGCGTGTCAGAGGTGACAAACGAACTCATTTTTTTGGTTGATTTTTCTTTGTTAAATGGCATTTAAATACATAAAATAAATATCAAAAATATAAGTCTTTGTTTTACTATGGTTGCAAATATCAAAAAATTGCTATATGTGACATGGCACCAGAGTTAAGTTAGGGTTTTTCAAAATGCTGACATGCCGAGTTCAAAAGGTTCGTCATCACTGACCTAGAAGGTATTATGCTAAGTGAAATAAGTCAGTCAGAGAAAGACAAATACTATCTAATTTCACTTAAAAGTGGAATCTAAAGAACAAAGTAAACGAACAAATAAAACAGAAACAAATTCATGGATACAGAGAACAAACTAATAGTTGCCAGATGGGAGGGAGGTTGGAAGGTTGGGTTAAAAAGGTGAAGGGATTATGTATAAAAAAGTAGTTACAAAACAGTCAAGGAGATGTGAAGTAAAACATAAGGAATATAGTGAATAATGTTGTCATAACTATGTACAGTGTCACTAAGAACCAGATTTATCAGGAAGGTCACCTCGTAAGTTACCGTATTTGCCGGCGTATAAGACGACTGGGCGTATAAGACGACCCCCCAACATTTCCACTCAAAAGACAGAGTTTGTTATATACTCGCCGTATAAGACTACCCCCTCTTCCGCACACCTTCCATACACCAAATAAAAGGTAAAACAATATCAGATTTGATTTTAACATTCTAATTTATATTCAAATGCTTATGACATGCAGGAAAACTGTCACAAGGCTGTATGTAATCAAACATATACATAAAATAGTGCAAGTTTATTACCGGTAAACGTACCGGTAATTCACTAAAGAAAACACACTCTATAGACTGGTACCGTAGATGCTTCTCAGGAACACAGGCAAGCAGCCCACAACCTAGAGGGACTGTCAATGATAGAAGTAAGATAACAAATAG
>NW_006291010.1:2724334-2779660 GCF_000327345.1 Myotis davidii
CGATTTGCATATTACGGTTTTATTATATAGGATAACTACATAAGGTATCAGATAGGCACTATTCTTATTGGGCAATCACTTTGTAAGGTCTAATCACTATGCTATACACCTGAAATTAATAAATATGTATGCCAACTACAATTGAAAAATAGCTTTTAAAAAATAAAATAAATAAAAACACAAGAATGGATGTTTGCCAGATGGGAGGGGTGTTGGGAACTGGATGGGAATGGTGAAGCGATTAAAAAGTATAAATTGGCAGTTACAAAACAGGCACTGGGATATAAAGTAGAGCATAGGTAATATTGTAGTACCTATGTATGGTGCCAGGTGGGTACTAGACTTACCAAGAGGATCACTTCATAAGTTCTATAAATATCTAACCACTATGCTGTACATCTGAAACTAATATAATATTGAATTTCAACTGTAATTAAAAAAAAATTTAAAGACTATGCTGGGGTTGTGATGACACCACTAATTTTCCCCCCCAAAGAAGTATCTGTTTCTGTTTTCTGTCTCAAGACACTTGTGGGACCAAAAAAATGTTAGTGACTATATATAAGGCCATCAGAGTGGGGGTACAAGGCTTTGCAAAACCTATTGCAAATACCAAGAAAAACCTGCCAGATGACTGAGAGGAAGGTGCATCAAATCCAGAAGTTTCCAATACTCCACAAATGCTGAAGATTAACCGATTAAAATCCTCACAAAGCAACAGCTCAAAACCTCTTTTTAAACACCACAAAGTCAACTAATTCACTTCAAAACACGTTAAGCAACTACCAGGGGTCTTACAGAGACCACAAAGATCAATGAGATGTGGTTCCCGCCCTCCATGAGCTGAGGGACAACAGAGGAAAAGGAAGCCAATAAGCAAAAGAGACAGGTCCACAGAACACCTCCCTCTTTAACGGCTTCGCAGATGCCTCCTCATCTTCAGTTCTAAAGCCCCAGAAACTGTACCTGTCTCTTAATAAAACAGTATCTGCCAATGTGTATATAGGAAAAAAATGTGAGAGAAGTTTCGAGTTACACTTTGAAGTCAGTTGGTGGGACATCAGAATGATGTGTAGGTGATTTGGAAAGTGCCACATTCAGTCAACAAAGAGGATGTGGCCTGGGATGCAGCTGGAGGCACAGAACAGTCCTTAGAGACCAGGAAGCTAAGGTCCTAGCATTTTATATGCTAACAAAAGAGTTTACTTACAGGTATTTTCACTGAAATTGGTTGGGGCTTCAGAGTTGACATGAAACATACTGTCATTTTTCTCATTAAAAAAACAAACATGGATCTGCCCCAGGTTGTGTTTCAAGCAGAACATCTGGTTTTCTATGACACAAATAGAAAATTGTCAAGGAGGGCTCCCAAAAAAGTACAAATGAAGTCCTGGCATCTAGAGAAGGCTGAAATTATTTCCGATAAGCAAGAAGCAAGGAATGTTTTGTTTAGCGGCCCGAGTTTGAGCCCAGGTGTTGAAAGGCAGAATTTGTACAAGTGCATATGGTAGAAGTCATCCAGCCAAACAACAAAAATTGGGGCAGGAAAGTTCAGGGCAGGGCAAAGGACACATGTAGGGAAGTGGTGGAGAACCGAGTGTTTCAAACAAGTTCTAATCAGATTCTCCAAACTGGCGGCTGTGAGAAAGGGAAGGAGAAGGCTGGAGTTACAAGACCAGGCAAATGGTAATGACAGAAATCCCTACAGAAAAAGGTA
Organism: Myotis davidii; assembly: GCF_000327345.1. NCBI lineage: Eukaryota > Metazoa > Chordata > Mammalia > Chiroptera > Vespertilionidae > Myotis > Myotis davidii. The sequence goes on from NW_006291010.1 coordinate 2,726,052, forward strand.
ACAACAGTCCTTCAAGGAAAGGCACATTGACACAATTAACGTGCAGCATTTTCAGCATGTGAAATAGCACATTCTTGCTCTGTCCAAAGACCATCCTGAACCTGAATCTAGCTTCTTAAGACAATACAGTTATCATACACAAGGATCTTTTAAATGCATCCTTTTGTCTCCTAAGAGAGTTCATTTTCAACCATTTCCCACCATTTCACTGGGCACAGGAATAACCGTCCTACTCTGTCCCAAAGAAAAAGGTTCCACAACCTTTCTGTCTTCTTTTTTAATAAAAACTGGCTTTGTCCTTTGGACATAAGGCGGCATGCCCCTACAAGTCACATTTCTATGGACCCTGTATAAGGGCCACTTTATCAGTCTATCTACAGGCGGTCAGCACTTTCAACCACCACCCTCAACCCTCCTCTCCTAGCTCAGTGCGCTTTCTCAGGTTGCACAAGTACAAACACATGGAGAATGCAAAGAATGTATCCAAGTTTGGCAGAGCTTGCCTGTCCAAGTGCCCCCAAATGGTGCGAACTGAAGCAAAACAGCCGCAGAAGCAAAATGCAATCTGGAGGTCAGTGCAGGACCAGCTGCCCTTGTCTCTTAGACATTCCTGGCTGGAATCCCACTGAGCAAATGTGGGGGAAGAGCAGACAGGACAGACCAGAGGATCAGGAAATACCCAGCTGCAGCAAAAGAGAGCAGTCATCAAAAACATAAGCTAAGCGTACAAACAGCAATTTCCCTCCAGGAGTGCCCCCAGGGGCAGACCTGTAAATCACATTCCTGGGTATTTCTTTTCAATCCTGTGATGGCCTGATGGCTGATTTTTAAATCCCACCTCTTGAACCATACCCATGATCCCATAGGTCCAGAAAAACAACTTCTCCTACTTGACCTGAAATCTAAATGGTTTCATGTCACCTCCCACAGAGCCACTTCCTCATTCAGCCACTTCTGAAATCTTTCTTCCCAAATACTCTATCAAGAGTGGTTGTTACATCCACAAAAGAACAAGTGTTCAAGAAAAACGATCAGTTGTTTCCTTCATAATTTTAATGTCAACTAAAGGAAGCTATACAACTTTGAAATCAAATGTGATGCTCATAGCTCAGGTATTTTTTCTATGCCAAGTCTATATTGGACGCTGACAGATAAGATTCATTCTTTCTTTCTTTAGACAGATCTGTATTACGTACTTATACTGCATTTCATCAATTCTAAAATACACTTTTTTCCCCCACAATTTATCGTCTCTGAAATTGAAATATATCTGAAAATTAAGATACTGGTTTTCTTCTCTTAATACATAAAATAATGTAGCATTTTACAATCAATGACATGCCACACAAGAACTGTTTAATCCTCCTGAACTGAGTAAAACAGCCTTTCCCCTTGAATTTGCCCTTCCCTCTCCAGTGCTCCTTGGACACTGTTACCAGAGTAATCTCTCCGGAGCAAATCTGGACATGTTACCCTCCCCCCTGTTTTGAACGAGCCAATGAATTCCCTTTACCTGTGGAGTAAACACGGAGCAAGAGGCCCTTCGTGACATGTCCTGGGATGACTTTCTCAGCATCATCGCCTCCTGCCCACTGTCAAATTAGGAGCATTTTCCTCCATATACCAAATTTCTCTCAACTCCGCCTAACTTTCTAGTATGGATTACTCAGAATCTTTCTCGGACACCTCCCCTTTTCCAAGGTTTAAATAAATGTTAATCTTCTGAGGTCCCAAGCCCTCCTATGTTTTATTATAACATCGTAACACACTCTAATGTGGGCCTATGATTTCTCCAAGGCATCTTGCTCATTTCTGATGTAAAGCCCTTGGGACACTGCCCAGCATGGAGCTGGAGATGAAATCATAATTACTGAAAAGATGGAAGAACAAACTTCATGGCATTCTCTCCCTTCATTCACAAGATGATTCACAAGTCTACAAAGTTCATGACTTTCAGAGGTCATCAGTAATCAGATAGGATTTCAAGTCTTCTTGGTTACTTTTAAGATTCAGGTTCCCCTTGTCTAAAATGTGACAATTCTAAACTAATGGTCTCTATTTCCTTTCCATTCTTCAATTCTGCTATTTATACTCCAATAAAAACTATCTGCTATTCTACTTACCTAGCATTTATAACTGCTGTTTTCCACTGTGAGGTATGTTTTTGAACATGGATTCACAGAATGACAAAACAGCCTAGAGCTCAAGATACTCTAGATTGACATGTCTAAAACTGCAGGGGAGCCATGTCATTTGAAAATGCATACTCAGTATAAATTTATATCTGGAAAACAAATACTCTCTTTTTTACAAACGAAAGACTATAAGGCTTAAGTGCTCTTGGTATATGGAAAAAAGAGTTATTCTCAATTAAAGAGAGGGCATGATATTTTTATAGGCTACATCAAAGTGGGGCATGGATTTTAGAAGGTCATGAGACACTGACAACAGTAAAAGCCAACATGGCATAGTTGTTAAGAGTATAGACTCTGATGTTACTCTGGGTTGGAATTCCAAATCTATCTGTTACTAATGAGCTCTGTGACTCCGAACACTAGACTTAATCTTAGCAAACCTTAGTTTTGTCACCAGTAAAATAGGGAATATCATACATATCTCATAGAGTCATTATAGGAATTACGTTAAAAGTTACAAATAAAGCTCCTCTAACACCGCTTGGCACTGAACAGGCCCCTATTAATGGTGGCAATGATTACCACTTCTCCAAGTCAAACACAGAGACCATATTAGATGCTCCAGTACATTGCAAAGGACCCTGGAGATGTACACAGGCACTCCAGAAATATTGGAAAATGGTGGGGATAATGATAACAATGATGGAGGTGACAGCAAAACAGTAAGTACCATGGAATGACATTTGATTTTTTTAAATTATGTATTAAAAATAGATCTTTTCCATGACTTACCAGTTTAGGCGGAAGGAGGACTGGAGATTATTTTATTTATGAAATATATCATACATACCAAAAGTGCTTATGACATATGGGTGTAGTTTAAATAAAAATTATAATAAATCGAGCACAGTGAATATGCACGTACTTGCCACCCAGTTAAGAAAACAGTGCATGACTAGTCTCACTGAAAACATCTGGATGCCCTCTCCTGAGGCAATCACCTCCCACTTCCCACGGTATCTGCTACCTCGACTCTTTTGTTTCTCATGTTTCATCATTCCTTATTTTGTTAAAAACACTTTTCATGAGATATAATTCATAAACCACACAATCATCCATTTGAAATGTATAATTCAGTGAGGGTTTTTTAGTCTACTCACAGATATGCACAACCATCACCATCATCCATTTTAGAACAGTTTCATCAGCTTAAAAAGAAACTTCATACCCTTTGGCTACCTTCCCCATCCTCAGCCCTAAACAACCCCTCATTGGCTTTCTACATCCGTAGATTTTCCTGTTCTGGACATTGCATACAAATAAAACCATCCAATCTGTGACCCTTTATGACTGGCTTCTTTCCCTTAGCATAATGTTTTCAAAGTTCATCTCTTTAGCAGCACGTATCAGTAGTTCATTCCTTTGTATGGCCACATAAGATTCCACTGTATGGGGATGCCAAATTTTTATTCATTCATCAACCGATGGACATTTGGGTTGTTTCCACCTTTTGGCTATTATGAATAATGCTGCTATGATCATTTACAAACAACTTTATGTGTGGACATACGTTTTCATTTCTCTTTGGCATATGATACCTAGGAGTGGAATTGCTCAGTCATATGGAAATGGTTGAACTTTCTGAGGAACTGGACACACCAGCTTTTACACCGATTCCCAGAAAACACAAAAGAAAAAAGTACATTAATGACTTATGGTGTTAATTAAGCCTACTCAGCCAAAGATACACCCTCAATGCCTTGGCAACTCTTCATCAACCTTATAAATAGTTACACATCAGTTATTCATACTGTACAGATACCAGCCTATAAGAGCTGATGTTTTCTAGCTGTTAAAGACTGTCAGTAGAATGAATAGAAGTGGACTTAATAGAAAGTGTCCCCATTTCCTGGGCATTTTTAAAAAAATATATTTTATTGATTTTTTACAGAGAGGAAGGGAGAGGGATAAAGAGTTAGAAACATAGATGAGAGAGAACCATCAATCAGCTGCCTCCCGCACACTCCCTACTGGGGATGTGCCTGCAACCAAGGTACATGCTTTTGACCAGAATCAAACCTGGGACCCTTTAGTCCCCAGGCCAACACTCTATCCAGTGAGCCAAACTGGCTAGGGCTCCTGGGCATTCTTGGTTGATTCCTTTGACTCTCAAAATAGCATGTTTAAAACATTTTGCTTTTAGCCCCTGTCCGCTATTTCTATTATGGCTAATGACTTGAATGATGAGAATACTCAAGGTGGAATATAAAAGTGGACCAATTTTGCAGACCTACAGAAATGTCAACCAAGTAGGTACAGTCTGTTTTTCCAGCCATTGTGTTTATAAACATTAATATAAATCTACTTCCCACCAACAGTGCGAATTGCCCGGAATATGCTGACATCGTTATGATATCGTCATATGATGATCAGAAAGTGGGCAGAGGTGGCAGGAGAGAGATTCAGGAACAGAAGCTTCCTCTGAGAGGCTAGGAGATGCATGCAGTGTCTGGAAACTGCATTCACCCCCTCACAAATCACTGCGGACCTGAGGTGTCAGTCTCCACAGCCTCCCACACAAGAGGGAAGGGTATCTGTCTCTGGTTCTCCTGGAGAATGCCTGCCTTGTGGCATGGTCTGCTGCACTCCTCTTTGGTTGGTCACGGCCTACTGACAGACAGAGAGAGGTGACAGACCCCGAGTACGTCACTTACCTTTACGTTAGCTATGCTGAGGAGGTTACGACGTTGGCCAATACAGAAATTCTTCTGAATTTTAATATGGCATTTCTGAGTGTCTTTGACCCATATGATACGATTGCTCAGAAAGATGTAGGGTAGGCCCTTGAAAGTGAGGATTCCAAATACCCCATGCAGACTGGCATGAAAATATGCTGACTGTCCAGCCACACATGTGATCTCCATATCCTCCTAATCTTGAAGTGCAATTATTTAAGAACAGAAAGAAAAAAAATATAATCCTCCTTACAATGACAAGAGAACTTGCAAAATGAAAACTTACAAGAAAATTGTATTTAGGTTTGAAACACAGAGAGATCACTGTCATATAGTAGGTACTTGTATCTCAAAAAATACACATGCAGACAAAGGCTTGCATGATTTCCTAAAATCCAAATACATTTAGACAATCCATATACACCAGACCTTAATAAGCAGAGCTTATCAACAAAACTATTTCTCTAACACAATATAAACACCTTTTGCTTTTCCGCTTAGTTCTATGGTCTAGATTAACAACATTTACAAAACAAAACAAAAAAGCAAAGCAAAGTGCTATCTAATATCAGTTTTTAAATCTTACCATTTTTATCTTTTTCTTAACTTCACTGCTAAAGAATTCTTAGACCTTGGATATGAAGCGCTATGTAATGAATAGGAAACGCTGGGAAAAGAAGATACAGTGGAGATATGCGGATATTTAATTTATGTTGGCCAAAACATGATTTTCCCATTTACTGGTTCTTTTCACACCAGCCACCGTAAATAGCACAGAACTTTTAAAGATTCCAAAATAACTGACGTTTTACTATTAGCACTTTTCAAATCACTCCTCCTTAGACTGTCACCTTTTGCCAGCTCAAAACATACTTCACAACTACAAGTGTGTACTGTTTAGTTCCGACACTGCAGTATTTTCCCCAAAGAGGCGTGAAACAGGTCAGTGTGCAGAGCTAACAGCACCGAATTGTTATTTAGGAGGGAGGAATGCAGACTGTGGCATTGGTAAGAGCAAACACGGACACCAGCTGCACGTGTTTGTAAGCAACTTGAGGACTCCTATCGTGGGCCGCCACAGTGGCTGTCCTAGACGGACTGTCCCTGAACAGCTGACAAAGGAATCCAAAGCCAAACTCCTCCTTGCATGGCCCCCACAGCCCAGCCCAATCTGGACCCAATTCTCGAGCTCAACACCGTGCGCAAGTCAGTGTTACCTGTATTTGTCCACATGACACACTTCAGTAAATGGATGAACCTTCCCAGGGCCTATAGGCTCAGGGCCCTAGGACTGACAGGGTGGTTGTCTGTGCAGATTTGTCACCATGTGTGGCACAGAAGTTGAGAAGGTCTGCCTAGATGTCACCTATGGGAATGTATTCATGGTTCCCTGGACTTATCACATCATCACCACAATTCCATGGTTTTTGCACATGCCATTCCTCCCTTGGGAACCACTTCCTCTCTCTGCAAAAATAAATACTTTTTGTTTTTCAAGATCCAGATCAGACCTTTACCCGAAGAACTGGAAATTCTCTTCTCCAGTTCTCAGCTCCCACTGCGATTCTCTCCCACAATACCCTTTTCCCTGTCTGTCTCCCACACTGCATGTAAGCCCTGGGAGGGCTTCTTTATTTTTGTACCCCCACAATGCCTGACAAACAGTAGGTGCTCCATTGCTGATCTTTGAAATAGTTTAGAACTCACCCAAAGTATGCAGAGAACAGAAAAGACTCAAACCCCGCCTGCAGCAAATAGGGATTTATTCTGATGTGTATGTGTTCAATTTCACCTGTGGCGAGGCTTCTCATTTATGGACTCCTAAAGAAATTCCTTAATGCCTCCTTCTGAACCCCAGCATGCAGTCTAGAAGATCTCAAGCAGATGTGAATAGCAGCAGGCAACTTCCCTTGGCCCCAGAGCCTCCCTCCCTCTTGGAGGCTGGTTTAGCTAGAGGCCAATCAATCACAAGAGTACTGGTCTCACCCTGAGACCTGGCAACATTCAGCATCTAGAAATATGTCCTAAAGAAATAATCAGCAATGCACAAGCCATTATGTTCAAGGTTATTAAATGTAGCATTATTTATAAGAGCACAAATTGGAAAACGCCTAAATGTTCAACAAACAGGGGATTAGTTAAGTAAATCATGAACATCTCAATACTAGAACACTAGGTAGCCATTAAAAAAAAAAAATCATGCTGCAAAGAATTTGTCATGACTGAATAGAGATTGTTACACAAAAAGAATAAACTATGCTATACACAGTTTGATGCAAATTCAACTTATAGGGGGTTTGCATTAATAAGAAGACTGGAAGGAAATATACTCATGCTTGTGGTGTCTATATCTGAGTAATGGAATTATGGGCAATAATAAACTTTATTTCATTCCCCATTCTTTTTCAGTATTTTCCAAGTTTTCTACACTAAGCATACTTTACTTTTGTGTGGAAGGGAGGGAGGGGTTAGTATTAAAAAAAAGCAGAAGGAAGTGAAGAATGCTAATTCTTAACATAATTGTCCAGCCAGGTTCTGAAAATCAACTCCATTGTCAATGACCCAGGTCACAAAAAATTAAGGTGTTTTCAGAAATATACAACTGACCTTTTGACAACACAAGGGTTAGGGGAACCAACCCCCACATAGATTTGAAAATCCACGTGTAACTTTTAACTTCCCAAAAACTTAACTACTAATAGGCTACTGTTGCCTAGAAGACTTACCGTTAACATAAACAGTCAATTAACACATATATTTGTATGTTATATGTATTATATACTGTATTCATACAATAAAGTAAGCTAGAGAAAAGAAAATGTTATTAAGAAAATCATAAGGAAGAAAAACGCTTCCAGTATTTATTGGAAAAACAAAAACAAAACTGCAGCCCTAACCAATTTGGCTCACTTGGATAGAGCATCAGCCTGTGGACTCAAGGGTCCCAGGTTCAATTCTGATCAAGGGCATGTACCTTGGTTGCAGGCACATACCCAGTAGGGACTGTGCAGGAGGCAGAATCCATGTTTCTCTCTCATTGATGTTTCTAACTCTCTATCCCTCTCCCTTCCTCTCTGTAAAAAATCAATAAAATATATTTTTAACAAAAATCTGCATTGTCAATGGAGCCGTGCAGTTGACTCCTGTATTGGTCAAGAGTCAACTGTATACAGAGGGTGCCCTAGATCTGACCTAGCCTTAGTAAATTTACCAGACTCAAAAATGAATATAGGGATGGACAGTTTTTTCTTAAATTGGCATAAACCATACTAGACACTCAATTCTCTTGCCATCCTGGGACTAAACCAAAGACCTAAAACTGTAAGTTTTCTGAATTTGACTTATAGAGCTTTTTTAAAATCACACCAAATGCATCCCCTGATAATCTCATTTATCTCACAGAAAACACTAGATCCAAACTCCTGCCTTAAAGATGTCTCCTTCCCAACAATACTCTCCTATAAATAAAGAAAAATTCTAGCTTATTCTTACTGTTGCAGAAAAAAATATTTTTAAGAAACATTTAAAACAAGGAGAGACTAAGCAGGACTAGTAGACGAGAACGGTGTCCCAAAGGCAAGCGAAGAGTCTCCTGAGCATCGTATGCCGCAAGGAAGCCATGATGAGGCAGATCCCCAAAGTACCCTATGGATTTGGCTTCCAGCGAGTACTGATGATCTTGACCAGAGTGATTCGACTAAGAGCTAAATACAGAGTAAACTATTCTTTAAGGAACTTGTCTGAGAAGGGCAGGAGAAACATAAGCCAGTGGTCAAGAAACTGAATCTGTATTTGCAGCCATAGGTAGGATACAGGGAGAAGAGTCGATAAAAATTCAGAACAAAAGAGAGCAATGGTGGAGCAGGTGTAGTCCTGGAAGAAAAAAAGGAAGGGGTAGGAAGCAGAGCCCAGGCGAGGGGTTACTCTTGAACATGAGGCACTCCATTTCCTGGAGTCTGACTCATTGATTGATCTCACCCAGGGAGCACATCAGAATCTCCTAAGGCAATTTCAAACCTGCTGAGCCATCATTTTCAAAAATTGCAAGCTGAGCTTTTGTTTTTAAGTTCCCAGGTGATTCGATGCATAGTGTTGATTAAGAATCACTGTTAAGCTGGGAGGAGAGAGTGAGTACAGAGGGAAATGAGGTGTGAGGGCAGGAAACTGGAGTTCTCTCAGCTAAGAGGGAAGGTCATACAGAGAGAGAAGACAGGAGCAGAAGGGCCTAAGGAGCAGGGAGTCTGAGCATAGTCTCTGGATGTTGCTCAGAACCAGGCATCTGCAGGCAGGAGGTGATGGCATCCATCTTATAGGATGCCCAGGAGCACCAGTGGACACCATGAAAACATTTCCCCCTCAGCAATGCAGAGACCAAGTGAGAAGCAGATGATCAGATGAATCTAAATGTGAGTTTCAGGGGAGATTGACATGAAAGAGCAAGGAAGCAATTTAATAGCAACCTCAGAGGGTTGTTGGAAGAATCAAATAAGACATTTAAGTATAGCCCAGCATCTCACACAGGATGAGAACTCAATAAATGGTAGCTGTTATTGTCATTGCTGCCAAACCAAACAAAGTGATTCCTGTGTCATAGGGACTTGTAACATAAGTCAGCAGTGACTCCTCAATTAACAGGAGAATTCCCAAGCTATGTGCAGTGTTAAACCTCTCAGACAAGAGTTGCTAATGACCACATATTTCTATAGGTTTCCATTTATACTATTGTGTAGTTGGTGGTTGAGCATTCTTGTGATAATGACTAAAGATAGCTGGTACCATTTTTACCATAAATATAGCAGTAAAAAAGACTAAAAAATTTAACGGAAAATAATGCTGTCTTTAGAGAACCCATGGGATGTTTTTGAGGGTAAGACATTCTGAGCCTGTGTTTTCCATTATTGCTGCCCTCCACCTTATTTTAAAAGGATTTGTGGAGGTTGGCAAAGACACACGCAGAACAAAATTAAGAAAAGAAAGTGAAGCAATTAGTCCAAAGAAAATTTAAGGATAGGAAAAAATGTATTTGGTGCCCAGTGGAAATGAGTGCACACCCTAATAGGTCCCTTTTATCGATGCTAGCAGTGGGTCTCCTGGCAGGGAATGCAAAGAAAGAAACTGGATCAGTAGCAAACTCTGATGATTTCCAAAACCAAGGGGAAATGCTGGTATTGCTGTTACTGAAGCATGAACATTTTTTCCTTAGTCAATTGACAGGAATACGGTGAACAATGCCTACAATAGCATCCTTAGAGCAACCCTTCATCACCTGATTAAAAAATATCTTTCTTCCATCCTCAAAAACACCTTTAATTCCTAGTAGGAGAGACAAGACACTGGAATCTAAAATTCAGAATTTTTCTATATTGTTCATTAGTCCTTTTTGTTCCAGAGTAGGCAAAATATCCAGTTCAAATCAATTCATGTTCCCATCTTTTGGAGGAAATGTATCCACACACTTCTACATGACCTCTATGATTACTGATCTACAAGTAAAATATAATTTCCAACCTAGAATTCTTTATCAAGCAAAACCATTCAAAATCATGAGGAAATGATAGACATGCTCAGACATGTAGGGTCTATACATTTCTCTGAAAGCTACTGAAAGATGTGCTCCTTGAAAGTAAGGAAGTAAACTAAGTAAGAGTAGACATGGGATCCAGGAAAGGGGATCCAGCATAAAGAGGGCAATGGATGATGGTGAAAGCAAGCCCAGCATGGCAGGCTTAGAGCACAGGCGGGCAAGACCGGGTCATCTGAGGCTCCAGAAGAAATGACTCCAAGCCAATGAAAGACCTGAATACCTGCTGTAGCTAAATATATTGTGAGAGGGCAGTTCTTCCACTGGCAAGACTGTAGAAGTACACCAGTGATGAGAACATAAGAAACAAACAAACAAGAGCTTTGTGTTACAAAGGGGATGGATGCTATATACTACCCATTGCTTGCATAAAGAAATAATGGGAACATCATAAGAAACTAATAAAAATGATTATTTACAGGAGGCAGACAAGGGCAATGAATAGATTAGGACAAGCACAGAGAGAGACTTTTGAAAGTATTCCTTTTACGTTGTTTTAATTTTTGAACCATGTGAATGTATTACCTATTCCAAAAATAAATAAGAAGATGGCACCATTTTTTAAAGTATATTGTTTCCCATTAACAGGCATGGATAGGCCAGTGGCTTTTTTTGCTCCTATTTTCACAGCAACAACTGTTGACCTACACCTGACTTTCATATTGTACACAGAAACAGAGGCACAAAGGTCATGGGACATGTCTACAGCCTTGAAAATGAAATCAATGAAGATGAGAAAAGTGGGAGAAGTATTTTCAATTTATCAAAATATGGAGTATGCCACTTGTTTTCTGCACAAGTAGTACCAGGTCTGTACCAGACCTACGAAGGTGTATAGAAATCAGAGAACAAGTTGTTTGTCATGGGGCACTGTTAGAATTCTGAGCAGGGCAATTATTTGCTCCACAAAGGAAGGTTAGTTAGCATGCCTGGCCTCTGTCCACCAAATGTTGTTATTAACGCCCCTGCCCCCTTATTGTGACAACCAAAAACATACTCCACCCCCCATTTCCAAAAGCCTCTATTCCTGACTGAGAACCACTGTGAGAAATAAGTAAAAAGAATAAAAATTAAAACTTGCCAACTTGTTTCCCTGTCACTGTAACTAATTTTCATCAGCTCATTCATTGAATGCATTTTCATAACACAGTTGTTAAGAAATCATGAGCAATCTGATCTTACAAATGTTTGGCTGTTACACAAGGCAGGTGGTGCCTTGAGTTTAAAGAAAAAGAAAAGAAAAGAAAAACTGAGCTCAAGAAAATCTGCACAACCTAGAATTCCTGCCAGCCTTCAGTCAAACCTGCTTCGCCACTCAGAGTGTGCAGATGCATTTTTTTTAAAAAAGTTCGTGTATGTTCTCTCATTAATTATGCTAATTGATTCTGTTATGAGTCCTGTAAGCTTGGCAAAGAAAATATTATTTTCCCCATCCTCACAGACACGGAGTCTAAAGCTTAGAACAATTAAGTAATTTTTTTCCAAGCTCATAATTGACGGAATTTGGGGTGGAAACCAGAACTTTTGGTTGTCAAGATGGCAGTTTCTCCACTCAGCTGTAAGACTCACTCTAGACAGGATTTCCTCTATGCGAGACCTACAACACATCAGCTCAATCCAAACTGTTTTTAACACGATCATTATAAATTTGAAACTGAGCATTTTTTTTTAATCATGAGGTCAGATATACTGGTCCTCAAATGGTCCCATTAGAAAATCAATAAAGTCAGCTTGATAAACCTACTCAGGTTGGTAGAGGTAGGTACAATCATTATTTCATCTTAGAGATGGGAAAACGGTAAGGGGACAAGCAGTGTGTTAAAGGTCACAATTAGTAAGAGTGGGAATTTAAATGCAGGTGGTCTAAGTTGGGGAAAACTTAGAAGTGATTACATTAAAATATAAATCACAAGAAAAGTTGCTAGGCGTAGTGCTTTAGACAAACCATGAAACATATTTAGTTTTGTAAGTAATTTTTAATGCAGCACAACTCACATAACCTTTCTGATGATTTGTAAAAATGGCCTTACAATATAGAAACAATCACGTATCTAGTCATTTGCGAAACTAGCCAGTATTTTATCTACTCAAGTAGTGAACATTGAGTAAGTCATCAATTTTCCATTCCAAGAATACTTCTATGGATATAATCAAATAAGATTCTTGGACATCTTATTTGGATGACAAGGACTTAAAATTTTTCTACCTTTTGTTGACCAATTTAGATGTTGAAAAGACTAAAGAAGTACATGTACAAAAAACTCCCAAACACTGTTTGTAAAAGATCAGAACACAGTAATCTAGGGGCAACGCACTGAATAAACAACTGTCTGGAGAACAAAGATCCATTTAATTCAAACAACTTCAATATCAAGATGGAGAAGCTGATTCTATTCTACTCCATGTAGCAGGTTATGATGGCCATGACCAACAACCAATGCAGAATACTGATTCATTTCCTGCTCTACAATTTCTACAGGGCATCCCAAAATTCTATTTTTTAGTCCAAATTTAATCTCCAGAAGAGTATGATATCCTTTACAGCTGTCAAATAGTACCACCAATATAGAACACCAAAAGGGTCACGCTTATGTCTGAAAAACAAGGCCAGATTGAGGGCAATTAAGAATTTAAGGGGGAGCCTGAGCTATAGCCAAAGAAATCATTCATCTAACTGCTAAGAACTACAGCTTACAGAGGTAAGAATGGAAAGGGCTGGAGAAAATGCAATTAGTAAAACTCTGCATGGCCTAAACTTGGTGCTAACTTGTGTTTGACGTTATAATATAGATTGACATGTTTATTTGGATTCATAATATCAGGACCATAAACACACAATCCAGTTAATAATTGGGTGGTCAATGGTCAATCACCAAAGAAGAGCTGGCGGGGGGGGGGGGGGGGGCACGGAGAATAAGAGATCATGTCCCCATTTTACAGATGGCAAATAGAGGCATCCAGAATAATGATATTCCTTAATTCACTGGGTGGATACTGAACACCTAAAACAGTAAGCACAGGATTTGCTGACAAGAATCACAGTAGACCCCACAAGACTCTACCTAGATAGAGGAAAGGGGGAAAGAGAGGCAGAATAGGGGTAGAGAAGACCCTTCCAGTCATGCTTGATGGAGGAATGGAAGTGAGAGAGGTAGAACAGAACAGAAAGAGGCCCTGGCAGAAGTGGTCAGAGGGAGTTTGGCTACTGGTAAAGGTGGGGAAGGGGGATCTCCATTGGTATTTAGGGTGAAAGTGGGAGAAGAAAAGTAGAAGGAGGTGCTGAGCTCCTTGGAGGAAGTGGGAGAAAGAAGATAAAGAGAACTAGGGCAGCTCTCCATAGTGGCCAGTGGTGGAACGGGAAGAAAGTGGGCACAGGTATGCTGACAATCGTGGAAGAAATATCATGAAAAGGATGTAAGCATTCATCTAGGTGACCTTCAATGATGCTAAGATTCTATTAACTTTGCAGAGTTATCTGTTCCAAATTAAGAAACTTTTGTTAAATAAAAATTGCCTAGTTGCTTTGGTCCATTTTCTCTAATTCTAAATGGAGATGGGGGTTGGAGGGACAGTTGGCTGCCATTACCAAAATAGCATATTTTCACTGGGTCCATAGCACCTCCAACAGTCTGGGAGGTAAATGCTCCCCCTCCCTCTTCTACATCGGCACCTACACTCTGCAAATCAGCACTTGGTGAATGCCCTTTAGCAGACAACAGAGCTTATATCTCCATTTCCCAGGTTAACAGAGCATCTACGGGTTTAATGTTTTTTTAACTTAATCTAACAAATGCTTTAAGGTTCTAGCCTTCCCAGGGTACGCACAGAAACACCAGCCTGGTTCACACAGAAACACTAGCCTGTCCCACTATGAACACACATGAGAATCAGAGCTGAGAGCTGCCCCCACCTATCTCATCAGGCTCAACTGAGCATCTGCAGTATCATCAACCATCTTGAGAGGAAGGGATTCAGGTGCCTCATGTTCCTGTCTCCAATCCCTTCAGGGTGTACAGCCTGAGTCAGCCTTCAAATCTGCAGTGAATGACACCTCTATTCTGAAGCTTACATTCTGGTATAACAATCATATCTAATAAAAGAGAAACATGATAATTAGCCATACCTCTGCCACCCTTCCCATTGGCTAATCAGGGCGATATGCAAATTAACTGCCAGCCAAGATGGCGGCCGGCAGCCAGGCAACGTGAAGCGAACATGAGGCTTGCTTGCTTCAGTGATGGAGGGCTCCAACGTTCCCCGTCTGCCGCTGCCGGCCTCTGAGCTTTCAGTTTGAAACATTGTTACACATATGGAAGCTAAACAAAACCACAGAAACCTGCTTTCAGCCAGCCAGGATCTCAGAGCTGGAGTTGAAACAGTGTTTCGATTATAGACCCCAAACAAACCAGAGACCTGCTTTCAGCAGCCGAGGCCTAAGAGCGGGAGCCAAGCCTCAGAGCTAAAGCTGGCCCAGAATAAAAAAAAAATAAAAAAAAACAGAAAGAAAAAAGGAGCGGTTGGGAGCTTCAGTCCCCCGCCAGCCTGAAAACAGCCCTCAGCCCCTCACCCAGGCTGGCCAGGCACCCCAGTGGGGACCCCCACCCTGAAGGGAGTGTGACCAGCAGCAAACAGCCATCATCCCCTCATCCAGGCTGGCCAGGCACCCCAGTGGGGACCCCCACCCTGAAGGGAGTGTGACCAGCAGCAAACAGCCATCATCCCCTCATCCAGGCTGGCCAGGCACCCCAGTGGGGACCCCCACCCTGAAGGGAGTGTGACCAGCAGCAAACAGCCATCATCCCCTCATCCAGGCTGGCCAGGCACCCCAGTGGGGACCCCCACCCTGAAGGGAGTGTGACCAGCAGCAAACAGCCATCATCCCCTCATCCAGGCTGGCCAGGCACCCCAGTGGGGACCCCCACCCTGATCCAGGAGACCCTTCAGGGCAAACCAGCCAGCCCCCACCCGTGCACCAGGCCTTTATCCTATATAGTAAAAGGGTACTATGCCTCCCAGCACCGGGATTAGCAGAGCCGTGAGGCCTCCCGGCACCGGGATCAGCGTGACGGGGGCAGCGCCCAAAGACCCTGATCCCCCTGCGGCTCTGTGTGTGACAGGGGACAGCGCCCCAACCCCGATTGGTCGTGCTCTGTGCATGACAGGGGTGGCGCCGCAACCTCCCCATTGACCCTGCCTTGAGTGTGACAGGGGGCGGGGCCCCAAACCCCCAATCGGCCCTACCCTGAGCATGACTGAGGGGGGCATCGCAACCTCCCGATCCGCCCTGCTCTGTGCATGCCAGGGGGCGGCGCCCCAACTCCCCAATCAGCCCTGCTCTGAGCCCGACCAGGGGCTGCACCTACGGACTGGGTCTGCCCTCTGCCACCCGGGAGCAGGCCTAAACCAGCAGGTCGTTATCTCCCGATGGGTCCCAGACTGCAAGAGGGCACAGGCCGGGCTGAGGGACCCTCTCTCCCCGCTGCCGAGTGCACAAATTTTTGTGCACCGGGCCTCTAGTATGTCCATAAACAGCTAAAGATAAAAGAAAAAATCATAACAAGATTCATTTTGGTGGCAGCTTCTTCTTCAAAAAAAAGGGACAAAGTAAACATAACATCTCTCAGATGATGTTAAAATTCCATTTCTTCATTGAATAGAAGGGAAGGGGAAAGTCTACATAGAAAACTAAAATACTATATTGGGGGGGAGGGGGTTTCCTACTAAATTTGGAAAATATTTCAAAAGTAGAGCATTTATTTATGGAAGCGCTAACTTTCTCATCTTATTTAATAAGGAAAGTTTTAGCTCCAATAAAGGGAAAAGGCCATAGTGGCCCATTTAGCCATGAAGGAAAGCATCGACAAGGGTGAGGGTCCTAGAATAAGGTGGCTTGGGGAAAGAGCTATTGGGACTCAGGCTGCCACAAAGGACCTTTGTGTAGCATCAGAAGACCAAGATTCTCTGCTCTTTGGGACAGAAGACACCAGAAAGCAGGCAGATCTGCATCAAACCCTGACTTGGGACTCATGAGCTGCCTCGGTTGTATTAATCACCCTGAGCCCCAGTTCCTTCAACAGTCAGCTGAGAATGATAATAACAGTTCCTTACCTCAGTGAATTGTTGTGATGATTAGATGAAGTAACATGTTAAAGACTCTGATACATACATACCAGACATACAACACCTATCAGCCATCTTCCACCTCTCCTTACCTCTGGCTAAATCCCAGGCCAACAGAATGGCAAGCTAAACCTCTGTAAATTTCACTTTCCTCTACTTCGAACTGACAAAGGCAAATGTACAGTATGTGAAAGCTTTACATCAACATAGAAATGTTAGGAAATATTGTTATTAGCACCAATCAGTACTCTTCCCTCACAATCAGCACTGCTCCCGTGCAAGGGTACAAGAACAGGAAGCATCTTTCAGGCAGTTTCTCTCTGCTTTGTTGATATACTTGTATACTAGTATCCCCCGAGGAAGACTAAACTGTGCTTTGCAGCTATTTTCATTTTCATTTTGTGCATTTAATTAATGCTTTTATTTCTGTGCTCATACTCTGGGGTAAAATTTGAGAAAACCAGTATTTGAAATGGGAAAGACGAAAATTAGCAGCAAGCAACTTGCTGTGTGCTTATCCTTGCACCCACGATACAAAAGGAACTGAAAAACTGAAAAACAGGAGGTAGGATTAAAACAAAATAAACAAGCATTAAAGGTAAAAAGAACTGTGAGTTCTTTGGGGTTGAAACTTGCCTTAGAATCCTCAACACCCTGCAAAGTGCTGTCTGAAGAAATAGCACAACTTCAATCTACCATCATCCATTAATGAAAAGAAAAATCTAAAAACTAAATATGAAAGGCACTAATATTATTCTGCTGATATATATATTTCCACTGACTAACTGATTCATAGAAAGGCCACATGTAGATTACAAATGTATATCGTCTTCAACTCCAACCTGTTTAAAATAAACAGACCCGATGAAGGGCTCCATAATCCCCATTACCTGTGTAGTTGAGAAGATGAACTTGAACAGACTAAGCCTGGGATGGGAATTTATCCTATATCTCCTCAACACCAACATGCAATATGGAGTTTCAGAGAACATCAGGGCACTTTGAATTATCTTCTCATTCAGGATGCCAAATATTAAATAATTAAGACCAAAAATTCTGGAGTTTGCTCTCTCTCTCTCCATTTTTACTGCAAGCACCATTTTTTCTTTGTTTCTAATCATTTTTACTCTCTCCTTTCTGCCAACTTCCAGGTTCTTATTACCCGACCCAGTGTTTCTTTTTGCCAGTGCAGCATGAGCTTTGCATGGATATCATGCCAGGGAAATGAAAATGAATATTCAACACAATTTTGTACAAACAAGTAAAACAAAGTGAAATAAAGAGAAATTCAAATCCAGATAAAGAGCCACAATTTATACAAGGTTTTTGGGTCCTCTCAAAATCTTAAAAGAACCCTGATGATGTTAGGCTAAGGTCTCAGCATCTGACCATAAAAACAGAAATAGACAATTGTAGAGTGTCAAAAGCATCTTCCCTCCTGTGACAAAGAGAATAAAATATCTCCCTGTTCTGGTTACCTAATGCTGGGTAACTAACCATCCCAAACCTTAGTGGTTCAAAATAACATTTTTATTGATTTTAGAAGCATTTGCTTCCCACCTGAAGCTGCAATCACCTGAAGGCTTTTCATTCACATGTCTGTCACCTTGATGACATGGTTGATTGGCTTCTCTTTGTCCATACAACCAAACATCTTGAGCCTCCTCAGAGCATGGCTGGCTTCTCCGAGAGCAAGTGTTCCAATTCATAAGAAGTAGAAGAGTCTCTTCTGCCTTATTTTATACAGCAAAGTAGTCATCAAACCTTCCTGGTTCAAAGGAAAAGAGGTATAGACCCCACCTCTCAAGGGAGACTTGAATTTGAAGCCAGCATTAAGACACTATACTCAGCCTTGTTTGTTGGCTCATGGCAATGGATCAGGCTTGAGCCCATGTAGATGCCCAGTTCCCTGGGACATCATAATTTTAATGTTGGGAGATAAAAAAAATGGCACTGGTCAACTGTGCTAGCTGGTTTTTCATTGTGATTTCATTTTACTGTCAATCTCTAAGGTTGGGGCAGTTATTCGAAAGAAAAAGAAGTGAAATAATTGGCGTTGATCACTGATAATCATCAACCTTTTTGCATGTGTTTTAATGTATTCTGGGTTTAAAAAAATACCATTAGTATTTTCATGGAGGCACAATAGGTTTAATTTCCAATTTTAGTCATTGAATAACTCCACTGCACATTTCGTGCGGGTCTTCCAAATAGAAATGAATGAACGAATAATTAGTCAGTTACTGGACAAACAGATTTTAAACATTAGCAATGCAAACTTTTTAAAAAATTCCTGTTGTGAATATTCATTCAGATGAACAGGAAAACTCTGGGTTATTTTAAATTAGACCCAAAAGTCAATACTCCTAATACTGGAGAATATATCTGTCTGTAAAACTGTTCATTAAAGCCGATGAGAAAGAAGTAACTCCTGGAAAGGCCAACTTAGCAATTACACCAAAGATTATCCCTACCAGTGACTTGTTAATGAGTATCTCTGGCGTGCGAGGCTTTAGAAGAACACACAATGGAAAAAGCCAGGAGTTCTCAGTTTTAGATGACTATTAAGCCCTGCGGGAATTGGTTCTCTCTGAGTCCATTGTCTTCCCCCTTCCTGATAACTGCAAACCAATTAAGTAGCGCTTTTTTTTTTTTTTGCCTTGGTTGTCTGGTTTTATAAAAGCCTATTTCAAATTTGCTGAGTGACTTTCCTTCAGAAATCTCAAACCATCAATCACTTGGGTTTGTCCTTGCCCGCAAGGTCAAAATAAGGTAGGGCTGCTCTAACAGCTCTCTTTCATTTTGGAGAAAGGCAGGTCTTCTCTGTTGAGGATAAGGGAACAATGACAGTGAGGCAACATCAAGCTCTTGCTTCACCAACATTAGGTATCCAGAGTCCAACAGGGAGCAGCAGCTATGGTCATTGGTGAGTGAGTATAGAGAGGAAGGGGAACAGCATAGACCTGGAAACTGGGTTAAGAAAACCCCAAGGGAAAAGTAGAGAGCTAACTACAGTTTTCAAATTAATGTGAACAAACTGGAATAAATTTTCAAAACTGTTCCTCTTTTCTTTCTGCTAGAATGTAAGTTTTTTGTTTGTTTGTTTGTTTTTGTTTTTTTGAGCACCAGACAGTCACAGCTAACAGAAGGATTTGGTGTTAGAAAATAATAATAAATTAATCATAAAAGAACTACTAATTGACTTTTCTTATATGCTAGGTAGATACTGTTGTGACTATCCCCATTTTACAAATGAAGAAAATGAGGCACAAATACATTTAATAACCAACCCAAGAGCAATTAACAAGTGAGGGAACAAGACTGACCAACAATAAATCCATACTCTTAACTACCACACAAGTGCAACGTTGCAGCTTCCTGGTGAAGCTGCCAAATGACATACCTGTAATGTCTGACCTTCCCTTTGCTCCTTTCCTGTTTTTAATAAATAGCTAATTACAATGGTATCCGTGCAAGAATACATGTTTTTACTCATATCCAATCTTAACATCTTATTCCCAATTAAGACACAGCTCTGATGAAACCTCTAGCTGGCTGCAGAGCCATCTGCAGATCTTTAATGCCTATGGAATAAAATCCAGTCTCTGTGATCTGGCCTCCTGTACCTTTCAGCAGAGACTCAGGCTTCCATTCTAACCCTATCACCCCACATGTTTCATCTGGAACTCTCCTAGGAAGAGCAAGGCCTTTCAGCCCACTTGACCCCGGGTGTGTATACCTTGCTCTTTCCAACATCTGTATCTCTGCACTGGCCAGGCCCCCTGAGCACCAGCTCCTGTTCATTTTCTTCTGGTCAAGTTCTCTCAATCCTTTAAGGGCCAGCTACAGGGCCCCTTCTTCCAAAACACATCTTGATATGGTCTGAATGTTTGAATCCCCAAAAGTTCCAATGTTGAAATCCTAACCCCAAAGTGATGGTATTAGGAAGTGGGCCTTTGGGAGGTAATTAGGTCATCAGAGTGGAGCCATCAGGAATGGGATTAGTGCCTTTATAAAAGAGGGCCCAGAAAGCTCCCTTGTCCTTTCTGCCATGTGGAGATAAAAGGGGAAATCTGTAAGACCTGGAGAGAGCCCCCACCCATCCATGCTGGCACCCTGATCTCAGACTTCCAGCCTCCAGAACAGTGAATAATAAATTTTGTTTTTTTATTAGCTACCTAGCCAGTGGTACTTGGTTATAGCAGCTCAAATAGACGAAAACCTCTCCCATGACCAGTTCAGTTCCCCATAATCTACCCTCTTCTTCCTCTAAATTCCTACATGTATGGCCTCCTCCTCTATGCTGTATGTATACATGGTTCAGTATTGCTATGTAACTTCCTTTAGAGAAAATCCTTCTCTCTCCAGTGACACCATATGTAACTTGAGAGAGCATATATGGTTAAGGGTATGGTTTTATAGTCAGGCAAATCTGAAGCAAATGCCAGCTCTGCAATTTTTTAGCTGTATGACCTTGAGCAAGCTACTTGACCTCTCTAAGTAGTATTTTCCTCCTCTGTAAAATGAGACAATATTAGTTACTTCCTACTGTCTGGGGAAGTGTATATATATATATATATATATGCTTAATAATGTCAGCTATAATTATTGTCAATATTTATTTCTCACACAGTTTTCTATCACCCATAACTCCAACTCTCTAATCAATCTACCTACCTATCATGCATCCATCCATCTATCCATGTTAGACATTCAGTGAATCTTTGCCAACTGCCTAATTTAGATGCACCAATACTTCTCAAATTTCCATTTCTTCAAAAACCTGTTTCTAGTTTATTAATCCAGCATTGAAACTCAAGCCAAGATTCTCCAGATAGGGTCTCACACAAAGCATGCTGATTTCCAGAAGGCTAAGAGGGGAGTGAAAGCGATCATTTCCTTGGTTCAGATATGCTGGTTTGAAGAACAGTTGAATAATTCATTATGTCCTTTAAAGTGCATTGATCAGATTCTGCTCTTTGAGAAGCATTTTACCTTGAAGTAACTATTTGTCATTCCCCTTTCAAGTGAGAGGTAGATAATAGACTGCTTCTGTTTAGTGAAGCTATAATAAAGGTCTAAATGATAATAATACCTTAGACTTGCAGCATGCATCACAGTTTACAGAACACATTCATATCCATCATCTCATTTCATCCTCCCAGCAGCCCCATCAGATAACCAGAGGACTTATCTCAGTGTGATAAATGAGAAAGCTCAGGAAGATTCAAGAGCTTTCCCCATGCCAGTTGGGTGGTTCAAGTCTTTCTACTCCTAGTTTGGGGCTCTTTTTACAGCACCACAGGATGTAAAACTATTTCCACATCTTTACCGAGATACCCAGCTGGTAAGAGTGGAAACCACTGATAATATACATTTTCACTAGAGTACTTGTATTATTATTTGAAGAAATAAATGCAAAGAAAAATGGTCATATGGTATCGAATGCAGTTCTATAATACATGAAACTAAGTGGGCAGCATCTCTGAGACCAGAACAACTATGATTTCAACTGTTTCAATAGGTTACATCACTGGAGTTAATGCCAGTCAGTTGATAAAAACAGATTAATGACCAACACTCCCCTCCCACCCCCAACCAATCAGGCTCTCATTGCCTAAGGCAATTCCTTCCATCACATGCCTGAGGCTATCCTTTTGCAGAGAGGTCCAAGTTATCTCTTGGATTTTGCATGTATGACAGTAAATTGGCAATCATCAAGTGAGAGTAGAACAATGTGACATTATGTGTTTCGATCTGATGCAACAAGAACTCCTCAACATCAGCCATGAAGTATTCTTGCTAAAAATATTTAACCTAAATATAATAATGGGAAAATCATTACATATCCAGAATGTGAAACATTCTACAGCTGGATTTCATGTCAGGAAGAACAAAAAAGATGGGAAGACTCCTAGATTAAAAAAAAAAAAAAAAAGTCTTGTTTGGATCCCGAATTGGGGAAAACAGAAAGTTGAATAGGGAATATATAGTTTACAAAATCTCCACTAGTTATTCCCATTTACTGTATTTAAGATTCAATTTATCATTAGTCACCTCTACAAGTAATCATCATGCATTGTCCACATATAGCATGTCCTTCTCCAGTTACATCTGGTGACAAGACCTATAACCTGAGTTCAACAAGGCTTAGCCTCCACAGGACATCTTTAATACTAATTGAAGGAGACAGTTTGCAAATCCTTATTTATAAATGCTTATGAAAACTGTGTTTCCTAACCCTGCTTTTCATACTTCTATTATTCTCTGTGTGTGTGTGTGTGTGTGTGTGTGCGTGTGTTTCTCTCCCCATTTTGGGGGTGGGGCATTAACATTTAGTAACGCTCTTATTAAATACTATTTCAGTCACTAAATTGTAAATTCCTTGAGAGTAAAAATGATACCTGGTTAATCTTTGCATTCCTTAAGGCTAATACAATTCCTCACAGAGCACATAGCTCATAAGTAGTTGCTGAATTTTACAAATTACTGTACTTTAATTTAGACCATGTAATGACTAGTTATTTACTTAAACTTTTCAATGACTCTGAATCTCTCTATGCTATAAAATGTACTAAATAATTAATTCACCTTTCTGATTTTGTAATTTCATTCAATTGCCAAAGGCCTCTTTTCCATTTCATGAAGTATTTTTTTTAAATATATTTTATTGATTTTTTACAGAGAGGAAGGGAGAGAGATAGAGAGTTAGAAACATTGATGAGAGAGAAACACCGATCAGCTGCCTCCTGCACACTCCCCACTGGGGATGTGCCCGCAACCCAGGTACATGCCCTTGACCGGAACCGAACCTGGGACCTTTCAGTGCGCAGGCCGACACTCCATCCACTGAGGCAAACCAGTTTCGGCTTCATGAAATATTTTAACAATAATCTTTTTGCAGCTCAAAAACAATTTAAGATATTGGAAAATGCAGACATTCTTTCCATCTATAAAATTCAATAACTGATTCAATAAGTCTGTATCATACCTATTTTAAAGTGAGATGACAATAAGAGCGTTTAGTGAGATCTTTGGAATACTCTTATCTATTTCTACTAACAAGGCTTGTTTCACCAAATCACCTCTGCTCCTGACTTATTCAGCTTCCCTAGCCATGTCAACTGCATCTTTACTCAACCTCTTCAATGAGAAATTTTATAGTTGCTGACTTCATTAGTACTTACTGAATTGATTTTGGTATTGGGAGAGGTGTTATAACATTAAAAATCATTTATCTTTTTGCTTTTCATCACACGCCTTGCTTTTTTTAAATTTCTATTTCCATTTGTGAATTTTGACATTTGTGAATGTCCTGCATCATCAGGCTCTGAGACACTTACTTTCTACTTTACTGAAATCAGACTGCTCACTGAACTTCAGCAATTATGTTTATTTTACATTTAATAACAACCTTTTGTGTCAATCTCCAAGACCAGTACCTCCACTGGGGTCTCATACACCCTACCTATAATCAAAATGCTTTGAAAGGCACGCTGTCTCTAAGGCCACACAGCATATCCCAAAGAATTACCATGACCTAGTTCTGGAATGTCACTCCAAATAGAGTTCAGCCTGCAGCAAATAATAGACAAAGCAACTCTACTTCAGCTACTAAGTCTATTTCTAGGAACCACTCCCTCTTTGAGAGGCTAGCCCAGTGGAAATCATCCCCTGGGAGAAAAGGAAACCATATGCTTGGTCTTGAACTTGGTCCAGATCCAGCCACTACCCAGATGCACAATCCTGGGAAGTGCTTCCGTTTTCTCATCTTAAAAAAAAAATGGCAGGTAGACAAGGAGTCACCTCTCACTTGCTTTCTAATTCTGTAATTCCACTGATAGTTCCTATTGGGACAGAGGACAGAACATGATTAACAAATTTCAAAAATATAACATAAACCTTTGGTTTGGTTTGCTCTTCTGTATTTTGCTACCTCAATGTATTTTGGGTACCCTGGCAACTTCCAAAAAAACCCTACAAAACATAGACTAAAACATGGCCCATACCATCTGACCCAGCAAATTCACCCTTAGGTCTATATCCAAGAGAAATGAAAACATATGTCCACACAAACTTGGGTGCGCATGTTCCTAGCAGCATTATTCACACTAGCCAAAAAGTGAAAGCAATACAAATGTCCATCAACCGATGAGTGGATAAACAAAATGCGGTGTATCCATACCTGGTATATTATGAATATACCACTTACAAAAAGGAATGAAATATTGATACCTGCTACACCATGAATGAATCTTGAAATTATTATGTTAAGTGAAAGAAGCCAGTCACAAAAGACCATGCCTTATATAAATCTATTTATATGAAATGTCAATAGGCAAAGCCCTAAATACAGAAAGTAGAAATGGTTACCTGGGGCTGAGGTGGAAAGGGAGTAGGAGGGAAATGGTAAGTGACTGCTGATGCGTTATGAGATTTCTTTTCAAGATGATCCAGATGTTCAAAATGAATAGTGAGGATGGTTGTAGAACTGTAAATATACAAAAATCCACTGAATGACACACTTCAAGTAGGTGAAATGAATGGCATGTGAATTGTATCTCAAAACTGTTTTTGAAATATAAACAAACATGGCCCCAGATTATTGCCTAAGGATGAGAGAACAAAGACCTTCTAAAGGAAGCCCTGGGTTCAAATCCCAATGTTCCCACTCAATCGCTATGTGACCTTGGACCAGTCTCTTAACCCACCATCTCATAATCTATGCAGTGGAAAGGGCACTGAAATCACAGTTGGTGTGAGAATTAAATGAAGCAAATGGGTCACTGTGTGATTCTGTGTTGATATGTAAACAGACACTTACTGCATAGTGATAATCACCCTAATCACTAAAACCAAACTCTTTACACTAAAAAATAATCTGAACTCATATAAACTGGTATATATTTATGTACACTCCCATTATGTGTAATTGTGTGCTTAGATGAAAGCAATGAAGTTAATACTTGTTTTTAATATGCATGTACTATATTTCAAAAACCACAATTTAAGCAACTCTCAAATAGCAAAAGAAGGGCATACAAACTAACAATCCTTCTCAGATAACTGTTAGTAATGTTATAAATAGTAACACGATTTCATGACAATACAAATGAAACATTTTAACACCTCTTTGGCTAAATATAAAGACAAATATGCACAATTTGATTATCTAATTTTAAGAAGTTATATTTATTGTTCATGCTATATTATCCATACTTACATAGTATTTACCCTTATTCTATGCAAAAAACATCCTATTGGTAATATTTTCCATCTTTAAAAAGGTTTTAATGTGAGCAATATGGTTTCTATTTATCAAAATAAGGAAGAATTATGCAGGGTTGGCATAAGTAAGCCATCATGTGGCTCTTTGGCCCCTTGAGTGTGGCTCTTCCACAAAATACCACGTGCAGGCACACATGTACACTGCGATTGAAACTTCGTGGCCCATGCGCAGAAGTCGGTATTTTGTGGAAGAGCGACCACTTTAGGGCTACGGACTCCTCAAGTATGACTGAAAAGGGAAGGGTTTAGAGTCATTGGAGCTGAGGATGACAATGAAAAGGGAGAACCAGGTGCTGAATGATCATCTAACTGGACAAGTTATTCACTCAAAAATGATAACGACAAGAAACAAACCTATAAACAAATGAAAAACAAATACATCTTCAAAGATGAGTGGAAATGACCATGATGTTGACAGATAGCAGGCAAAAGAGAGAGACAAAGTGTAAAATTTGGGAGCTGAATAAAATGATCTCAACAATGCCATCCATTACTAGCATCCTTCTCTTGGTGGACTGGTTACTCGAACTGGTCCCTACAGACATCTTAAGAATCCTACTGTCCATCTCCTATAAACTCTTCAGCAGACTGCTGGGAGAGATCTAATGTCATACCTTCCTGGTCCTCCTAAAATCCCCAGTCACATAGCTACTGGCTTCTTTCTTTACTAAGAAAAACCAAGGTCATTAGAAAAGAGATTCCTCATACCTTCTCCTTTTAAACTTAGCTCTTACATTTCTTCACCTAGCTTCTCTTTCTTTCTTCCTATTTGAGAAAAATCCCGCCTGACTTCTAAGATTAAACACCCTGCCTTTGACCCATTTCTTGGTCAGATATATTATAATGTTTCCATAATCTAATAGCTTGTACAAGTCCATTAACCTCGTAAAAGTTTATTAACCAACCCAATACTCAGCTCTCTTAGCTCTAAAATGGTACAATACCCACTGTTCAAGGCAGTTGTAAGATTTAAATTCAATAACATATTAGAACACCTGCCACAGAGTAGGGTGCTTAACGGACAGTAGCTATCATTACCCTTGAAGACCTGTCCCTTTTAATTACCATAAACACTTTCTCTCACACTGATTAAAAATTCATTTAAAGCGAACTTTCTAAAAGGTATTCTAGCCAGTGGAAATATAGCAATGAACAAAACTCAGGGGGAAATCCTTGCCTTCATAGAGTTTACATTCTGTTAGGCAGAAAGAGACAGTAAAATAATAAAATATAGAATTATAAAGTGTTAGCAGATGCTAAGGTCTATGGAGTTACAATTTATGAATATATGTCCTGAGGCCTCATGTAAAAGATGGATGTGTGTGAGCAAAGACCTAAATGGGGCAAGAGGTCGAGCAGATAATTAGAGAAGAGCATTCCTGAGAGGGTTGAGGCAGGAGCATTCTGGATGGTTGGAGGAACAGCAAAGAGGCCAGTGTGGCTGAAGCCAGTGAGCCAAAGGAAGAATAGGAAGTAAAGGCAGACGACAAGGGATGTGACATCTCAGACACGACAGGCCAACATGTAGACCGTTATAAGGAACTCAGCATTTCCTCTGAGAGAGGAAAAGGAGCCCCTGGTGGAATGTGTACCGTGGCATAATACAACTTCAACATTATTAAGATCACTCCAGACACTGTGTTGAGGACAGACTCAAGGTCAAAGGAAGGAGGGAGATAGGCTAAGAGACCATTTCAATAATTCAGGAGAAAAATGATAGTGGTTGGTTGATATCAGTAGAGGTAGGAAGTAGTTGGAGCCCAGATATATATTTGAAAGAACTTTAACTCCAAAAGGACTTTCTAATGGGTCCAATGTGCAGTGAAGAAAAAGAGAGAAGCCAAGGATAAGTCCTAAAAAAGAACGAATGGCCTTTACTGAGATGGGCAAGGCTGCAGGGTAATGCCTTTATCTCTCCCCACCATTGCTTCCTGCCCACTATTGTCAACTGCCCAAAGGTCTTCCTCACTTTAAGAAAAGAAAGCAGGCTAGCTTTCTGCTGTCCTAATCTCCCCTAATGTTTGACACTAAATTTCCTGCACAATTGCACTGTAACCACAGCCTGCATTTCCTTAAGGACTCTCCCCTCACTCCCTTTACAAAAGACAATTCCCCTTCTTCCCTTCCAAACAACACTCCTGCAGGGCACCCGGGACACCCCAGGCATCCAGTGCAGCAACTGGAATTCTCTGCTGTACTCCTCTTGCTCCGCTGTAGCATTGGGCACTGCCTAACTACCTCCTGCTTCAGCCTCTCCTTGGCAGGAAGATCTAGTATCCTGACTTGCTGTGATCATTCTGTCTACATTCTCCTCTTTCTCTCTTACTAGCTCCCACATTTTCTTCTCTCAAATACCTCATCCTGAATCCTCCATTCCTCTGAAGCTATGCTAGCAGGACCTCACACTTACAGCCATTCTAAGGGTTTCCTTTATCGGGTCCCTAGCACCCAGTTCAGTGCCCGGAACATTGCTGGTAGAACAAATGAATGAATGAATGAATGAATCCATCAGTCCTCATATCCCTATCTTTAGTTTTCATCTGTCCCCCAGCTCCAGCTCTGTATCCACAACAATGTCATGCTGCCCTGAGCCTAAATCAAACACTCGATCTTATCTACCTCTGCACAAAGCAAGCTGCTTTATTCTAACTTCCATATTTATTTTAAGGATATAATGATCCAATGTAAATACTTTTATTTCCTCATGCCTATAAGGAGCCCAAATAAAGGAGCCGCCCTTCTGCCCTCTTCATTTTACAGTACCATCAGATTAATTTGATTTTTATCACGACACTCATAATATCCACACTGGCTTCAGAAGTTGAGGGGGGAGAAAAATGGGAGGAAGAGAGCAAAAAAATATTAGCAAGGTCCAATTTTGGTTAATTTTGCTTTTAGATGAACTTTCTACTAATTACATTTTTCCCTTTGAAAAATTCTGATATAGCCCCTTCACTAGACAAAGTATAACAACCCTTTTGGTAGATATTAAGGAGCCTCAAAAAATCCAGTCTCTACTAACATTTCCAATCTTATGCCTATAAATGTCCAGCTAAAACCATTGAAAGAATAAAAAATGCTACAAGCCACACAAACTTCCCAGGCTTCCCCCGCTAGAGACAGGAACAGGGGGAGCGCAGGCCTTGGGGCTGTCCCCTGAGATAGCCAACCGTTGAGATAAGCAGGTTGTAAAAACACCAGGCAGGAGTGAGGAGTGAATTTCACGCCCTATCAAGATAAGGCCCAGATCCATTTGGAATTTCTTTGTTCTCCTTACTCCCTCCTGCATGCAACCCCTCCCCAACGTGTAATTTTTGCTATAAATATCTGGAAAACTCTCTGCTCGGGGCTCAACTCCTCTTCTCCTGCGTGAGATACGAGCTGAGCCCCAGCACGCTGGAAAAAAGCCTCTTGCTGTTTGCATCAAGTGACATCTCCTGCGGTTGATTGGGGTCGCCGTCGGTCTGCGGGACAGAGTGAGGGTCCCATTTCGGGGGTCTCACACCATCTCCTCCTTTTAGATGGTTTCTCCAGCCCTCAAAGAAGCTCATACATCCTCCGCTCCACACCACTGCTCAAAAGTCGGCTCTCAGGTTGTTCTCTCTTCCACCTTCTCATCTGTACCCTGTTCTCCCTGGCCATCGAGATCCTGCTCAAATCCTACCCTGCCCCAGAAGATGTACACACACAATCTAACCAAGAGTGGTTTGTAGCATTCCTCCCCTAGAACTTATGTCCTTACCACTCCCATATCACCTATAACACTGGTTCTCAAAGTGTGGTCCTGGGACCAGTAGTGTCAGCATCATCTCCAGAGGCAGAATCCAGCAATCCATAATTGACCAAGCTCTCCAGGTAAGGTCAATGCATGTTAAAATTTGAGAGCCACTGGCTTATGAAATACAGCCTTATATTGTTTTATCTTGCCAACTAAATAACATGCAAATGACAAGAGCAGTCTAGTTTCTAGCTGTCCCTCAAGAAACCTGAGTTTTACAAAACTGTTTTCAGCAGTAGCGCCACATTAAACATCAAGTAGATTTTGCCCCCAACTTCTAATTTTGGAGGAGAAAGTTACACTAAACAACACAAGTACTTTGGTTTTTAACATGAACCAAGAAAATAAACTAATATTGTTTTAATCAAGAGTTTGTCTTAATCCTTTTAATATTAGATGAATAACATAAAAGTAAGTTCTTTTTATCAAAACTAAATAATTTAATATTAAGTAAATAAACAGAGATTCTTCTTTTATATTTCCTTTATATTTCAGCTTTAGAAATATAATTCCAATGTTGTGATATTGTATCTTAATAGTGAATAATGAAGAAGATAGCTAATGCCCTAGCTGGTTTGGTTCAGTGGATAGAGTGTCCACCTACGGACTGAAAGGTCCCAGGTTCGGTTCCAGGCCAAGGGCACATGCCCACCTGTAAGAACCAAGCCCAGGAGAACCATGTTTAACATTCTGCTTTCAGAAAATTCAGTAATAATGAGTTACACTTATTTCATAGGTCCACCCTATTTGTTTTAGCCTTGAGA
Source organism: Myotis davidii (assembly GCF_000327345.1). Taxonomy (NCBI): domain Eukaryota; kingdom Metazoa; phylum Chordata; class Mammalia; order Chiroptera; family Vespertilionidae; genus Myotis; species Myotis davidii. The sequence goes on from NW_006291010.1 coordinate 2,756,453, forward strand.
CAACCATCATTTAAAAAAAATTACGTTAATAGGATCAAAAATAAAAAATTTTGTCCCCTGCATAAAAATTAAAATAATGATTAACACTAAAACTTTGGGAATAACATCTTATGTCCCATTGACTAAAAAGGTAATCAATGAGCTTTTTTTTCATGTCTACTGGAAAGAGAACACAACAGTAACTGCTATGCTGGGTCTTAGCATATTTTTTGTATACTAGGTTCTTTGGAGTTTTATTGCCAAAGTGTTCAGGGTTCCATACCAGTACATTTTTTAGACCTACCAATGTTTAAGGAACAGTAAGACTGAAAAAGGATATTCCAAAATAGTAAGAATGGTACCACATAATTATTTTACTCCTTTATTGTTTTTGTAATACCCAATTTTTTTCAATGAGCATATATCAACTTTCAAAAAAAAAACTTTAAAAAAAATTTTTGTTTTATGTAAGCAAAATACTCAATAGTACAATAACTTGTTTCTACATTTAGGAGAATTTGGGGAGGTTGTTTTGTTTTGTTTTGTTTTGTGTGTAACATCCCATTTAAGCTTCACAATAACCCTATGAGATAGGCAGGTCATTTTTCCCAATTTATGGATAAGAAAACTGAGTCACAGAGAAATTATGTACATTGTATACAGGACTCAAACACAATCAAATTGGCATTTGGAAGTTGCCATCCAATCTGGCAACTTCCACCTTGCTTTCTGACAAATCCCAAGACTGTTTATTACCTCTTTTTGAGAATCCATAAATGGAAACACAATAGCAAAAACAAGAGACCTGTGTCACTTGGACATTATTCCATTTCTCTTATTCTGCATTATGTTCTAAGAAAACATATGAAACATCCTAACTAATAAAAGGCTAATATGCAAATAGACCAAACGGTGTAACAACCAGAACAACTGAACAACTGGTCACTATGATGTGCGTTGACCACCAGGGGGTGTGCACAGCACATGGTGGGCGTTGGCCATGGCAGGATGGTGGAGCAGGTGAGTTGGGGAGCCAGACCAAGGCGGGGCACTGGTTGCAGTCATTGGGGCAAGCCTCTAGTGGTTACTGAAAATTCTTTGCTGCCACGGTCCCACCCAGCACTCGCACCTGCTGCCAGCTCTGGTCCCGCTCACACCTGCAGCTGGTGCTGGAGCCACCACATGCACCTACTGCTGGCACCCGGCCCGTTCCTGATCATTCAGCACCATCAGTGGGAGTGAGCGGTAGCTGCCGGCCCCAATCACCCCTGAGGGCTTCTCCACCTCCCCCTGCTCCCAAGGGGCAATCAGGGCAGCAGCTGCTGCTCCCACCCACTGATGGCGGCACCAGCCCCAATTGCTCCACTCTGTCAGCAGTGCAAGTGGGGTTGGCACCATCAGCTCAGCACCTGGAAACGGTGGCAGTGGGAGCGGTGCTGCTGGCAGAGAAGGGACTGGGGGCCACGTCAGGAGGGGCCAAGCAGGGGTGCAGAGGATGGGCCAAGACCCACCCCTGTGCCCACCGCAGCCTCACCCACAGTTCCTTTCAAGGTGCACGAATTCGTGCACTGGGCCCCTAGTGTAAGATAAAATAATGCTAGAACACACCTTCATGGTGTCATCAAAAAGGAGAACTGCAAGAAGAGATGGCCTCCCTAAAACTGGAGCATACAGCCAACGGGTTAGAAAAGAGAGATGAGGACAGAAATGAAAAATGAGCACAAGGATGCCTAGAATGCAAATGGAAAAGTGGAGGCAGTAAAGAATAGAAATGACACTTGAAAAATAATATCCATGCTGTGAAACACAAACATGAAACCCTTCACTGCTACTGCAGTTTTAAAAAGACCCAATAATGAAGATAGGAAAGGTGATCTATAGGAATCATAGGGGACAGAGATCCAAACTAAGCAAGTAGATATTCCACAGGAAGAATTCAATAGCAAGGAACAGAATTAATAACAATAAAAAGGTAAATACTCAGATGTGGACCAAAACCAGTTGCCAGAACCAAAAGTAAATGGAGTACAAACCAAATAACTGGAACCAGAGCCCACCTATGCCCCAAACAGTAACTTCAAATGTTTTTTTAAACTCATAGAACAAGGTAGAGAAAGTTAATTACAAAGTAATATTAAACTAACCCAACCTTTCTTTCACAATATTAAACACCAAAAGCCAATGAACCATCTACAAAGTTAAGTGAGAAAGGGTGTGATAAAATAATTGTATGCCCATACTACTGTACACGAAAAAGGACAAAAGAAAAAAATTAGTCTTTGCAAGAACACATAAAATATGTGACACATACATAATATTACTAGAAAAATTAAAATAAACATTCCCACCAATCAAAAGATAAATCACAATACTGAACACAAAAATTATAATAGAGCAGAAAGAAATCACCTAATAACCAATTTCTTGCAAAACACAAAAAGCACCTTTAAAAACAATGTATTATTTTTAATATATTCAATTTTTAATTTAAAATGTAATCTTTTAAAAATAAGTATAAAATATTAAATTGAGATCAAATAATATAACAGATTCAGTCTGCATTATTAGTTCAGGAGAAGCATGGAATGAGGGTAGGGGAAATAAGGTTTCACTCAACTCTTTATTATGCAGCAGAGACATACATGCAAGGGTCCCATTTTATTATTTTTCCACTTTTTTTTTAGAGACCTGTAAGTTTATATATTTAAATTGAATTTTTGAAAACAATCTATATAGAAAAACAAAGGAGACACTCAGAAAAGTAAAATAAAAAATGACAGAAGATCAAACATATCATTTATGGCAATAAAGCCAAATGGTTTAAACTCTCCCTTTAAAAGAAAACTCTCAAATGAGGTTAAAAAAAATCTGATCTGAAACATATACTGTTATTAAATAATTATGTTGTACATCAAAAACTAATACAATGTTATATGTAAATTATATTTTAATAAAAACAAAAAACAAGAAACAAAAATCATATATGCTGCTTTCAAAAGACACAGCAAAATAAACCAAGATAAAGCCTATAAATAAAAGGAAGATCAAATATATCAAGAAAACACAAAGAAATAGTCTTAAGAAAACAAAAAAATCCTAGGAAAAGCCATTACCTGAAACAGAGTGCTGTAATAGTAATAAAAATCATAATCAATGATGAAGTTATAATGGCTAAAACTTTATACAGCAAATAAATACACACACATGCAAACACAAATGACAGAAACACAAATTATACCAGGAGTCTAGGAAGCTATTTGTGTTTGATCATTCTTCCAGATGAAATTTAGAATCATTTCACCAAATCCTAAAATAAATTCCTGCTTAATATTTTCATTGGTATCCCATATTAACATGGAGATGATAGATATGTTTACATTACTAAGCTTTCCTATTCAGGGATAGCTTTGCATTTAATCAAATCTTCAGTATATCCTTTGTTTAAATTTAAATTTGTCTTCATGCAGGTCCTACAGAGTTTTTGTTAAATTTACTTTACTTTTTTGTTATTATTGCGAAGGTATCATTTTTCAAAAATATTTTCTAACTGATTATTTTGGCTGACTAATAAGAATGCTTTGATTTGAGTATACTTATTTTGTATCCAGCCACATTACCAGATAATTTAGTCATTTTTTTCAGTTGATTCTCCAAGGTTTTCAATGTATCATATGTAAATAATGATACCATTGTCCTTGTCATCTAATATTAACAATTATTGTTTCTTCTAGGTCTTGCCTTATTTCAATGGCTAAAATTTCCAGAATATTATATATTATTAGCCCTTATCCCCGACATCCTTTTATGGTCCATGATTTTAAAAGGAACATATATCAATTAGGATAGTTGCAAATGCACACTAAAGAAAGAATACACAACTAAAGTGGCCTAAACAATGAGGAAATTGTTTACCAATAGATATGAAGTCTGGAGTCAGGTCACTTCCATGGTTGATTAATTCGGCTGCTCAACAATGTAGAGACCTGAGTTGGCTGGCTTTTCTGTGATTCTCCAGAATTGCCTCTCACGGTTGCCAGATGGGTGCAGCGAATCTAAGCATGATATAGGCCATATCCAAGTCCAGGAGAGGGAAAATCTCATTTTTAAAAACTCATTTGTGAAAGTGATTAAAACTTTTCCAGGAATGCTGCAGTAAGGCATCTGAGGACATGTCATTGGCCAGGGTTGTGTCACATGACTTGCCTAAACTAATTGTCAAAAAAAAAAAAAAAAAAAAAAAAAAAGGAATTGAAGTCTAAATGACTTGCTTAACCTATTCCATCTCCTCCATGCTGGAGTGGGGAGGGGCATTCACTTCTCCTGAGAATGCAGGAGGGTAAACACCAAAACCAATTCAGAGCTCAAGAAAGGAGAATGGAATAGCTAATAGGTCGGTAACCAACAGTGCTGCCCCAGAGTCTCTGGTGTTTGAAGAGTAGGTATGCGGTGAGCTGTTGGTTTTAGACACATTTTCTATCAAGTTAAGAAAGAATCCCCTTATTACTAATTTAATAAGAATCGCTGATTTGGGGGTTTTAATGAATAATGACTGCTAAATTTTATCAAAGCCTTTTGACATCTATTGAAATGATTCCAGAATTAATATCCTTTAGTCTACTAATGTGTTACAATGTGTTAACAGATTTGCTAAGACAGAACCAAAGGTGCTCAAAAGGCATTTTCTGTGTTTTCAGCTCCATACTAAATTAGTAACCTCTAGGCTTCCTCATACAAAACAGAAAACATACTGCTGTGTATTAATACACAACACTATGTACCTACAAATTATATAAATATATTTCTTTTTCCAGATCCTCCAGCAAAAAGATTAAAGAGGAACAGACTGGCATCAGAGGATGGCAGGCAGGAGAGACAGTACAACAACCCAGAGGTGAACTGACACATCTGTTCTGGGGTAGGGAGAGCAGGGCAGGAGAGCAGGGGAGCGATGTAAGTTTACTTTTAAGAAATAACTCATATTCCAACCACATCAACATGTTTGCTTCAGTGGCACTCCCACCACAGAATTGTTGAGAATGCTTTAAGGCATTTCAGCTCCCTGAAACGTCCCACTCCCTTTCTTATGCACCTCCTCCACCTCCCTGACCCCTTTATAACTAGCCATTCACCCTAGTGCTCCTACTGTATATATCTATTTTTCCATCGTCTCTACCACTACACTTGGGGCTTCTTGAAAGCAGAACCTAGACTTGGTAAATATATAGATACCTAGTTGTTTGCACTGTCCCAGATTCACAGTGGGCTCTCCAAATGTTTGCGGGGGGAGGGCGGGGAATGGTCTTGAAAATGCTGAATATTGAAGCATGTATTTGCACCATGGCAGGCACTGTCCTGAACACTTTATATAAAATGTGTTTAATTCCTGCAATATACCTGTGTGTACTATTATTGTTATCTCCTTTTTACAGGTGTGGGAAAAGCCTAGAGAATTTACATAACTTGCCCCAAGTTGCACAGCCTTTAAGCTGTAGTGTCAGGACTCAAATGCAGAGTCTGACCCCTGATGCAACCTCTAAGGTCTAAGCCATTCCGCTTCCTGTGACTTTGAAAACAACTGAGATAAGCCACAAGCTTACAGATGAGCCCAAATTATGTCATGGTCACCTCTCATACAGGTTACTCACTGAGGGATTGCCAAAAATGTTCTGGCTGCACTCAGCGCCAAGGTGGCATCTGGAGAGTCCTAGCCAGACACCTGAGGCAATCATAATTCATTTACACTGTCTGATTTTAGAAGGGCTGAGAACAGGCTGAAGATTTGAACATTTCAGCACAAATCTGCTACATCTCCACATCCTTTCCCATCCTCCCACAGGGCATCCCTTCCCTTCCTCCCACAGAGCACCCCTTCCCTTCCTCCCACAGAGCACCCCTTCCCTTCCTCCCACAGAGCACCCCTTCCCTTCCTCCCACAGAGCACCCCTTCCCTTCCTCCCACAGAGCACCCCTTCCCTTCCTCCCACAGAGCACCCCTTCCCTTCCTCCCACAGAGCACCCCTTCCCTTCCTCCCACAGAGCACCCCTTCCCTTCCTCCCACAGAGCACCCCTTCCCTTCCTCCCACAGAGCACCCCTTCCCTTCCTCCCACAGAGCACCCCTTCCCTTCCTCCCACAGAGCACCCCTTCCCTTCCTCCCACAGAGCACCCCTTCCCTTCCTCCCACAGAGCACCCCTTCCCTTCCTCCCACAGAGCACCCCTTCCCTTCCTCCCACAGAGCACCCCTTCCCTTCCTCCCACAGAGCACCCCTTCCCTTCCTCCCACAGAGCACCCCTTCCCTTCCTCCCACAGAGCACCCCTTCCCTTCCTCCCACAGAGCACCCCTTCCCTTCCTCCCACAGAGCACCCCTTCCCTTCCTCCCACAGAGCACCCCTTCCCTTCCTCCCACAGAGCACCCCTTCCCTTCCTCCCACAGAGCACCCCTTCCCTTCCTCCCACAGAGCACCCCTTCCCTTCCTCCCACAGAGCACCCCTTCCCTTCCTCCCACAGAGCACCCCTTCCCATCCTCCCACAGAGCACCCCTTCCCTTCCTCCCACAGAGCACCCCTTCCCATCCTCCCACAGAACATCTTCCCATCCTCCCACAGAGCACCTGCCCATCCTCTCACAGATCTGTGCCCTCAGGGTCAGTTGGCCATGATGTCAAATCTCAAATCACCTCAAAAAGAAGGAAACCGAATGCGGCTGTGTCCACGCAAGTTCCCCTCTTCCTTATTTCTGCCCCAAAGCCTATACCAGTAAAAGCTTCAAATCTATAAATTCTATGTTTATAACAGAAATTTCTACTTATTATAACCTGAGAAAGGAAGAATCAATCTAAGACACTTGATTTCAAAGATGAAGCCAGAGTCGATTGCCATCATGTCAGCTAATTATTTAAAGTGCAACAGTCTGCATTTGTAAAAGAAATAGTGCCCACACTCAGCAGGCGGGACTCAGCAGAGACATGGAGATGCGATGACAGCCTTTGTTGCTGAATTGTACTTTGCAGACCTGATGAAAGAAGTTCCATCTCTGCCTTACTCAGTTCCCAGAATGCCACTGACCCACCATGGGCCTTATTCCCGCAGTGGTCGGCAAACTCAATAGTCAACAGAGCCAAATATCAACAGTACACCGATTGAAATTTCTTTTGAGAGCCAAATTTTTTAAACTTAAACTATACAGGTAGGTACATTGTTATTAACTTAATTAGGGTACTCCTAAGGCTTAGGAAGAGCCACACTCAAAGGGCCAAAGAGCTGCATGTGGCTACGCAGTTTGCCAACCAGGGCACAGCTATAAGGAAGGGACCACGAGAGCCAGCGAGCACTTGCTAATGCTAATCAATATTTAGAAGCTAAAAATAAAACAAACAAAAAATAGACAAAGGTCCACAAAGGCAGAGGAAAAGGATTTTTTTTCCTTGTGCCCCCAAGACCTAGTTCTAGGCTAATACCTGTGACCTTTCCTGAGATATTCTGGGATTTAGAGCTGTATGAGATACTCTAGCACCTTCACCTCTGAGGAACAGTTCAGTCCTTCCTTCTGTCCCAGACCAGCCGGCCGCATGTATAACTCTCACCCATGGCGGTCAGGGACTCGAGAGTGAGTCTACTGCCAAGATTGGTCCCATCATTCCCAACCCCTATTAGGTAACTGAAATCCATGTGTCATCTGCTGCCACACCAAGAGGCGATCCTTGAACTTCATCTGATGCTCCTGGGTTAGGGAGAGAGAGTGTCTTTCTCTTTCATATACTTCTCAAAAATAAACTTAGAAGATTCGAGATGACTTCATTCAACAGATATCTGGGTGCCTACAATGTGCCATGAATGATAGGTACTGAGGAAATGCAAGGGATTGATAACCAGCTAATTAGTTAGTTAGCTATCCACACCACGATGTCACACAACGCCCTTTGACCTGCCTTCCCACCAGTCCCTGGTGCAGCTGCCCCACACGCATTGCCTTTTAGAGTCCACGAAACAGAAGTGGAAATATAACTGCTGTACATTCACACTGACTTGTCGCCAATAAAAATTCACCTGTGTCATTTACCCAGCCCGTGCATAATTATAAAGATGTCTATGGTCTGTTATGTTAATGAACCACTTTAAAGTCTGAGGGGATGTAGAAAAGCAATAATTAAAGGCCATTTCACCATTTCAGAGCCCCTCTCTGCTTCTTCCCATTGAACTTCATAGGACCCTAGCAGGTCTTGAAAACGCTGACATTAAGTCCCATGGCTGCCTGGGGTGTGGGTTTTTTGATTTCTCAGGAGTCATTGCACTTTCTTCAGGTTTAATTTCCCAATATCACAATCCTCCCTCTAACCATCTGAAAACACAAAATTTAAAACCAGTCCCCTATCCATTCAGTGCGCAGTGGGGCTGCAGGATCCAAACAGGTCACTGTAAGAATGTACCTCACATTGAATTATGTGTTAGGCATACAACGGGACACAGAGGTAAACCAGACACTATTCCTGTCCTTAAGAAGCTTATAATTTATAGACACTAATGGTTATGTGGGTAGATAATTCTAAAACAACACAGCTGCAGGTGATATAAATAGTATGAGCCAAACAAAAAGAACAAAATAGAGATTAATATTAATGAGGGTTAGGTATAGGGGGCCTAGATGATGAACTAACTATGACTGATAGGCTTTTCATAAGAAAGCATCTTAGTGACAGGGATTTTTTAAAATATAGTTTTATTGATTTCAGAGAGGAAGGGAGAGGGAGAAAGAGATAGAAACATCAATGATGAGAGAGAATCATTGATTGGCTGCCTCCTCCACACCCCCTCCTGGGGTTGAACCCACAACCTGGGTATGTGCCCTGACTAGGAATCAACCATGACCTCCTGGTTCATAGGTCAACACTCAACCATTGAGCTACACCAGCCGGGCAGTAACAGTGTTTTTTATGGATTGATCCGGACCATAAAAGGGAGAGTGGGTGGATTTATCCACATCTGTCCGAAAAGCACTCATGGTGAATTCAGTATCCTGACTTGGACAGGGTGCAGGGTTGGAGCTCTAGGTTCAATCCCAGCCTCATTCCATCCCAAGCAAGTAAATTTCCAATCAAAAATGCAAATTCGAAAGTCTCTCCAAAGTCAGGAATACACTGCCCTGGAGAGCAGGTAGTAGTTCCACCACTAGAAACGTATCTCTACCACATATTTAGAGAACGGGAAGGAGCAATAGCACAATGCTTACACTTCATCTTTCAAATCCAGACCAACCTGGGTTCAAAACCAGCTCCATCATTGGCAACAAGTCCCTTAACCCAGTTCTCAGTTTCCACACCCATAAAATTAGAAGAATAATTGTACATACCACAAAATGAGTGCATTAATAAGACCAGACTTTTAAAAGAGTTGACCCAGTACCTTTCCAAAGTATTTTTTTTTGTGTGTGTGACAAGTGGTGACAAACAATATTAGCTATGAATACTGGTATTATTATTAATTATATAATTTATGCTTCAGATCAGTGTTGGGTGCATCTACGTGTTGGCAAAACCTAAGACCTGGTACCTTGACCACATCAAGTTCTGGGAACTGCGAAGACGAGGACCAAAGCTCTGCCCTCACCGGGGCCTGCCACTAGAGTGCCCCACCGGCCTGCCCGCCCCTCACTCAGCTTCTGGCACCAGCAGCCCCCAAAAGCTAAACACTGCTCAGTCTCCACGGGTTTCGTGAACATTCTACTCTGTCTCCCACCTGCTGGGAAGGAAGGGCCTCCCCACCCTCACAGGGGCACACAGGACAGAAGAAGCCTTCAGGCGGCTCCTTACAGTTTTCTGTGCGTAGTAGGACAGCATGCATGGTTTTTCTCTGTCTCTGCTCTTATGACATCCAAGACCATGCAAGCCTGGGGAATGGCCACACTGGTCATTGGCTCTGTGCCCCCACCCAGTTGTGCTACTTCTGGAAAGTTCCCCAGTCACTTCCCTTCCCCTCATTTCCCAGAGGGTGCTCTGTAGCCATGGTGGTTCCTGCCATTTCCAGCAACGCATTCCTCCTTGGTCACTGACCCTTCCAGTCCTGCACTGTCAACCCTAGAGCTCAGCTGCTCTGCTCCCACAAAGTTGGAAACTCCCTCTCTCAAGCGGCCACAGCTCCTTTTAGCATCACCTCTTCCTTGAATCTCTACACAGATCCCCAATGTCATTGACCTTCATAAAAAGCAGCAGAAGACATGTCTAATTCTTCCGAGTTAAACTTGAAAGGTGAGTAGCTCTTTCTCAGAGAGTTAGTGGAGCAAAGGTGGGGGGTGGGGAGTCCCAGCAGAAGCAGCAGCCACAGGCACTGTCTGTCCTGTAGCTGGACTATGTCCTGGGCTCCCCGCTGCGTCCAGGGCCCCGTGCTCCTCAGCTTGTAGGGGATGTTTAATAAATGAACAAGAGGCCTAAAGCAGACAGGTGGATGTCAGAACTGTGGTTTGTTCTAGTTTCTTAAAATGCAGACCACATGCATCCAAATTATGTGAAGCCACAGAGGTGCAGATTATTGGGCCCCAGGCTTACTCACTGAACTAGAATTTGCAAATTAAAATCCCTCTAGTTAAGTCCTATGAGTCCTATGGACTGAGCTGGAGCAGTGAGCTTCAAGCTTTTAGTCTCCATACCCTGTAAGAAATACATTCTCCACTGTGGCCTAGTACAATATACAATACATGCACAGTAACATTTTTCTACTCTATTCATGTCAATTTTTTCCAAAAGCTGGTTGTGACCCATTAGACTCACTCCACAACTCATTACAGTTTGAAAAGCACTAGGTTAGTGTATGGCGAGGGAGTGATATGGTGGTTGCTGATATTGTAAAGAAGTAGGGACTGGTTAGATCCTAGAAGGCTTTGTGAAATTAAGGAGTTTAGCCTTATGCTTTAAGTCATAAGAAACCGTCCACTTCATTAATGATTAGATATGAGGATAAAAACAAAACCTAAGTTCTACCTTTGTGAAAATTGCAGTCTCCCCTGGGGGAAGAGGAGGGGAGCCAAATCAATCATCTGTTAACAATAGGAACTGGAGGAGACTCCTAGGCCCAGAGAACAGCAGGCCTAACAGCAAAGGTGAGTAACAGTGTGAAACACACAGAATTGGAAGTAGTTCAGAAAGGAATAGTTCTTCTAGTCCTGGCTTCAAAGTCCTCCTTTCTCTGGAAGGGGAGATAAGTTATATTTGCGCCACCTTCCCTTGAAGGAAAGTATTAGATTACATTTATAAAACATGAGAAGCCCTTCAGAATAAGGGGTGACAAGAAGGTAAGTAGAAAGCAGAAGACAGGACCAGAGCGCCCACCCCTCAAGATGTTGAAGAGGTGGCCTTCCCAGGAATCCCAGAGTAACCTGCCTGGGGAACTTGCCCTCAGAGTGTATGGACCTGGTCCAACTATGAAGCAACGTCTCAGGCATATTATATTTTAACAGCTTTATTGAGGTATAATTTACATACCATAAAATTCACTCATGTTACCACTGCCCAATTTTAAAGCATATTCTATCACCCTCAAAAGATCCCTGTGCCCATTTGTTAGCACTCCCTGCTTCCATCTGCAGCCCTAGCCAACCACTAATCCGCTTTCTATCTCTACAGATTTGCCTTCTCTGGACATTTTATATAAATGGATTCATAAATGAAATCTTCTGTGCTGTTTCTTTCACTTAGTATAACAGCCATGTTGTCTCAAATACTCCGTTCCTTCTTATTGCCAAATAGTATGCCAATGGATCCCACCCCATTTTGCTTTCCCCTCATTAGTTGATTCCACTTTTGGGCTACTATGAGTAATGCTGCTATATACAAGTTTTAGCCTGGATGTATGTTTTTATTTCTCTTGGGTAATATTCAGAAGTGCAATTACTAGGTTATTACAGTGAATTTATGTTTAACTTTGCCAGAAGTAAGCCAAACTCTTCTCTAAAGTGGCTTAACCATTTGACATTTCCATCAGCAATGTATGGGAGTTCCAGTTTACCCACATTCTCAGGTATGTTTTTAAATTCAGGTTTACATTTATTATGGCATGAAGCATGGCCTAAACAAAGTTTTAACTGTCAGTTGAGTGAACGATGGAGTTCCACATGCCCTCATAATTTATTCACATTTTAAAATTCATTGAAGTTTAGAAAAGAAATTGTCGGAGATGTTCATTTGAAATCATTCGGCATCGAAATGCAACGCCAACCAAGCATGTAGACCGAATGGTCATAGAAAATTGGACTGAAACACTTCTCAAAGGAGAGTTATGAGGGAACCAGGCGTGACAAATGAGACTGTGCCTCGAACGCTAAACAGTCTCCACGGGGACAAAATCCTAATTGTGAATCGTGCAAAGCAGCAGCGATTCACAGAAGGCAGCAACCACAGCCAGGAGGCAGGAAAGAAAGTTGGGGAACTATTTCTTTGAATCTGATGCAACTTGCATGGTGTCAGGCGATGAGCGACAAAGAGGAGACCCTTCTTTCAGAAAAGAAACAGACCTTGTCTCAATGGGGCAGAGAATAGTCACAGTAATGGCCTGGCTGCTGCAAAATCCCCGGGCACATTTTACAAACATACACACAAAATAATGGAGGGGTGGGCCCGGGGAGAGCTGACACAGAGGCACATCATGCTTCCTCTCTCCCACCCCCGCCCCACCCCCGGCTCACATTCTCCCAATCTGGAAAACAAACCCCTATCTGGACCTTGCACAATCACTAAGCTGTGTACATAGCTGCCTTAACAATCTTAATCATCATCAACCTTCCCCCAAGTAAAAAGACATGTATAAGCAGTGTTCACCTAAGAATGTAGATTAAATATCGACATGGGACACCTGTGTGGCTCGGTAAGATGTCGCTCACATTTTACGTTAAGTGTCCTACTTGTGACACCGAATGTGTACAAAACCCCTCTCTTCAATGGGAGGCTCCCTCCCTGGCAAGAACCGTTTTTTTGTTCCTAGCAATGAGGGCCTGTGCTAATTATCTGCTAGCACTTTTTCTGGTGCAACAATCAGTGAAGTGGAGGTTTAGGTACCCAGCTGGGCAGGTTCCAGGAGATTTCCTTTGCTAATTTCCAGTCACTCAAGGAAAACAAAGGAGTAACGAAGATAGTGTTACCAGAATTTTAAAGAAATACTGTTCCTCCTCCCCTTCCCCATCCCAACCCCCGCCAAAATGTGTAGACTTCTGTATTTCACACTTTTACATCTGTTCTTCTCCAAAAATAAAGACAGTTTATATTCAAGAAGCAATGACTACAATACCAGCGCAAGTTATGACTTTAAAACACTCACAGAGAGAACATACATATTGTTCAGACCCAAAAGGGTGTGCAATGTTCCTTCCCAAAGTAGCATCTGGGCGCTAAGCTCCAAGAGAGCATGGTCCTGCTTTTGTTTGTTTGCATGGTAAGAAAACTGAGTTATTTCTGACTGGTGCTAGCAGCACCAGTTTAAGGAAAAACAGAAAACAGGGTGGCCTTTTAGGAACAACAAACACTTGGCTTTGACCTATGAACCATTCCAGAGTAGGTCACCAGCACCAGAACCATGCAGGCTCCACTGCTACCCAGTCTCTGGCCTCTAAGGACTTCAACTGGAAAACCCCAGGACTCCCAAACTCAAAACAATCCTTTCAACTACATAAATGGCTGCTCCGGGTTCTTGCCTTGGAGCCTAAGATAACACCACTGACTGGAAAGAAAACTGTCCCAGAAAGAACTTTTTGAATAATGTAATTAAGTCACTGCCCCATCTAGAGGGTAATTAACAATTCTGATTACAATGCTTGCACAATTCCCTGATATTTTAATAATATTCAGACCTCTTCTGAGAAAGTTTGATCTGTCCCCCAACTGTCAATATTGCAAAAAACTTAAACATCTTTGACCAGACATTTTTGTATCCAGTCTAATGATGATTATTTAACAATCTCTTTTCCCTTTAAAATAGTTCTTCCAAGATGGGTCTTTGAATTCAATTTTTCAAAAGCATCTTCCCTCACAGTGAGTATGAAATAAATTTTTATATATGGTCACTAGAGGCCTGGTGCACAAATTCATGCACCAGCGGGGTCCCTCCGCCTTGCCTTTGGGATTGGGCTGAAACTGGCTCTCCGACATCCCCTGAGGGGGTCCTGCGAGAGGGCTCAGGCCAGGCCAAGGGACCCCACCGGTGCACGATCAGGGCCGGGGAGGGACACGGGAGGTTGGCCAGATGGGGAGGGACCACAAGAGGGCTCCAGGGCATGTCCAGCCCATCTTGCTCAGTCCCGATAGGCCGGACCCCAGCAGCAAGCTAACCTACCGGTTGGAGAGTCTGCCCCTTGGTGGTCACAGTGAGTGGTTGAGCAGCCTTAGCATATCATTAGCATATTATGCTCTGATTAGTTGAACGGTCGACTGGCCACTTAGCATATTAGCCTTTCATTATATAGGATTACCAAGTGTTGTTCATAGTTGCCTTAATAATCATAATCATCATGGACCTTCCCCCATATAAAAATACATGTGTAAGCAGTATTCACCTAAGAACTATAGATTAAATATTTACATGAGCTCAGCCGGTGTATCTCAGTGGTTGAGTGTCAACCTATGAACCAAAAGATGATGGTTTGATTCCCAGTTAGGGCAAATGTCTGCGTTGAGGGCTCGATCCCCAGTGGGGGACATGCAGAAGGCAGCCAAATAATGATTCTCTCTCATCATTGATGTTTCTACCTCTCTCTCTCCCTTCCTCTCTGAAATCAATAAAAAATATATATTTAAAAAATAAAATAAAAATAAATATCGACATAGGGACTTTATGGGTAAGAGATGTTTATGGATTGTTGTTACAAGGAAATTCTGTTAGATTTCTCAGTAAGAAAATCCTTTAACTGGATGTCTAAAGTGCAAATATCCCTTCCATTTTCCAAGTCTCAAAAAAATAAACAACACAAAGATTTCAGGCTTCAAACATTCTAGGCAAATGTCAGCCCCTCCTGGGGTTTTACACTGAATCCCTCCAGGTCCATAGGGAAAAACAGGAAATTAACACCAGACCCATGCAACTTCATGGGTGGGGCTTTTCTGCCCCCTGAATAACCTTGCTAATAAAAATAATTGCTTAAATTGGCAATGCAAAGAACAGCTCAGGATTATCCATCGAAAGTTGTAGACTTTCCATTTCAGGTATCCCCCTTTCTTACAAACAATTCCAATCCCTATAATATTAATGTAAACTGTTAAATTCCATATTCCTAAAAGTATGTGCCTTCCACAATTTGAAGCCATACCCCTTATGAAAAAAGCAGTGACCTTATATAAATTACTATTTCCTACTCTGCAACATTTTCAAACATTCTCAAACTTCTTCAGATATGTTCTGTGTTTTTCCAAAGCAATGTGTATTTAGTAAACCATTGTATGGTTATTTCTTTACCATGCATTTCTCTCATTCATCAGGCACTAAGATCCATGAGGACAGTATGTCTCCTTACCATATCCTTAGCCTCTATCACAATACTAGGCACACAAAACGGTCTTTTAGACAATTAGGCCAGTGATTCTGAAACTCTACATTACATCAGAATCACCTGGAGGGGCTTCTTCAAGCACAGGTTGCTTGGCCCCATCCAGCAATCTGTGAGTTTCTGATTCAGTAGTAGGTCAGAGAGAGAGGCAGGGCCTAAGACAGTTGTTCTCAACCTTCTGGCCCTTTAAATACAGTTCCTCATGTTGTGACCCAACCATAACATTATTTTCATTGCTACTTCATAACTGTAATGTTGCTACTGTTATGAATCGTAATGTAAATATCTGATATGCAGGATGGTCTTAGGCGGCCCCTGTGAAAGGTTCGTTCGACCGTCAAAGGGGTCGCGACCCACAGGTTGAGAACCTCTGGCCTAAGAGCTGATCAGGAAGCTGCTGACCCGAAGATCTCACTTTTAAGCAGTTAACCTGTCAACCAGCTCTTAGGAAATCCCAATGCACAGGATAACATTTACTGAGAACCTGTCAGCTGCAGAATCCTCTATTACCTACTGGGTAAGCCACACAGGTCCTTGCTCCAAGCACTATTGAAATTGCCAACACAGGACTATTGTGCAAAGGGACAACACATAGAGACACATATCTGAAACAGCAAGAAGTCATTAGTACAGTTAAACTAAAGACGTTTCATTGCTCCAATGCATTTCTTTATGATGTATCCTACTGTACAGTTTAATCAGAAATTACAAAACCGCAAAGCATAGCCATTCTTCCTTGTACTACCGCCACTTCATTTCACTTACTAATGGGAGTTTCAACTGAGGGCAGGACACAAAATGTACTGACAGAGCCCATATTAAGTTTATCTATGTTGTCTATATTTTACTGTCTATAAGGACCAGGGCAATGATCAACACTCAGTCCTTAATGATTAGAAATCAAGCAGAGGTATGAGGTGAATACATAGGGTGTCCCAAAAACTGTACACACACTTGGAATAATTATTAATTCCAATGGGTTAAATCTGAAAAGGAAGAAACAAGCTATCAGCTGTAAAGTGTGTATACATCTTGGAGGGACACCCTGTGTTTTGTTTTTGGGCACTTGTACTGAAATATTTTTAATGATGAAATTAATAATTATTCAAAGTGTGTATATATATATATATATATATATTTTGTGACACTGTGTGTGTGTGTGTGTGTGTGTGTGTGTGTGTGTGTATAAATCCACCACCAGATTGAACAAAAGGCTGTACAAAACAACCAAACAGAATCCCAGACTCTAACTCTCCCATCATTGCATAGGTTTGTAAAGCATAGCTGGCATTAACTTTCCAATGCATACCTTTCTCATGACCCTGTTCTGGATTTAAGTGCGTTTATATCCAGTTTATAATCAGAGAAAATGTTTAATTAGATAATGTTTGCAAGTACTTTGAAGATATAAAGTGCTCTATAAATGCTAAATATTATTATTATTATTTAAATACAGTTTGCAATTACTGCTTACAACCTATTCCACCCACCAAACTGCTATAATTTTATTACAGGCAGCTAAAACACACTCACTCGCGCGCGCGCGCACACACACACACACAACACCTAGAAGTAGAAATGATGAAGCCATGTCCATGGGAAGCTCGGGATTTTTAGCCTAGAAATAAATAATTTATAGGCATTTTAAACAGAGATTATAAAATCTGGTAAATCAAGGCAATTGACCTCTGTCAGACTGACAGCCACAAAGTTGTGTTGGTTTTAAGAGCTTCTTACTTATAAACTAGGAGGAAAGTAGATGGTGGTTCAAAACACAGGGTGCTTTACTCTGCCAACTCCATCTTCCATTTTCTCCACTGTAATTTTAAAATGTCTATATACATCTAAAAAAAAAGTGTAACTCAGGATAGATAACGGCTTGAGGATGGCCCTTGCTTTAGCTATCTTCTGTGATAATCACAAACTCAGTGTTGTCTAATTCTTAAAAAATGGAAACCGTTGAGTCTGATTCCACATGTCTTCCATACACAGTTGTTGGGTGTTTTTTCAAAGAGAATAACAGATTAAATGTAAACACCCCATATACACAATGTACAAGAAAATCACTGTTAATCCCAATGGTTTGCATTTTATGCTTTTAGGTTTTTAGGCAATAAAAAGAACAATTAACATGTTCTAAACTGACCTTGGTATTAAAAAAAAAAAAAAAAAAAAAAAAAAACACCTTCCATCAGGATCACAAGGAAAAACTGCCTAGAAATAACTCTTAAAACCTCACTCACTATGCTCATCAAGGAAATCTTGTGCCCCAAACGCATTCTGGAAAATCTGTGAACCCCAGGGAAAGTCTGATGTCTTCATAAGATCCGTAAGTCAAATAAGAGTGGTGTTGAGTTACTATGGACACGGGCTTTGGGGCAGGTCAGTTGTAAGCTTGGCCATTTAGTTAGTTACCTTATGACCTTTAGTAAATTAATTGATTTTTCTAAGCCTCATGTGAAAATGATATACACTTACCTCACAGGAAATTGGGAGGTAATTTGACCATGTCAAGAGCCCAAGAGATCATTTGTACACTTTCATTGTAAATATCACTTCTAAGAAGTTATTCTAAGGAAACAGGCATATATACAAAGACTTGTGCTTAAGGATGTTTATCGAAGCACTATTTATAAGAATTGAAAAGATTCAAAAGCTTCATCGATAGAAATTGGTTAAATATATGCCCTCAATAAAATGCTAATCATTAAAAACATGATTGGAAATTTGAACACTGACAGAATACATAAAAAAAATTTAAAATTACATACCAAGTTTTTGGGCATGACAATAGTATTGTGGTTATTTATTTCTAAGAGTTTATCTTTTATGTGGAGTAAAAGGAATCCTTGTGCACTGCTGGTGGGAATGCAGACTGGTGCAGCCACTGTGGAAAACAATATCGAGTTTCCTCAAAAAATTAAAAATGGAACTCCCATTTGACCCAGTGATCCCACTTCTAGGAATATATCCCAAGAAACCAGAAACACCAATCAGAAAGGATATATGCACCCCTATGTTCATAGCAGCGCGATTTACAATAGCTAAGATTTAGAAACAGTCTAAGTACCCACCCACCAACAGATGAGTGGATTAAAAAACATTGGCTCATCTACACAATGGAATACTATGGTGCTATAAAAAAGAAAGAACTCTTACCATTTGCAACAGCATGGATGGACCTGGAGAGCATTATGCTAAGCAAAATAAGCCAGCCAAAGAAAGATAAATATCACATGATCTCACTCATTTGTGGAAAAAAATGAACATAAACTGATGAACAAAAATAGATCCAGAGACAGAAAAGCATTGAACAGATCATCAAACCTCAGAGGGAAGGCAGAGGAGGTTGGATTTGGGGTAAGACATCAACCAAAGGACTGGTATGCATGCATATAAGCCTAACCAATCGACACAGACACTAGGGGGCATGTGCCGAGGGATGGGAGGCCAGGGAGAGGTCAATGGGGGAAAAAGGAGACATATGTAATATTTTAACAAAAAGAACTTTTAAAAAAGAGTTTATCTTTTAGAGATGCGTACTAAAATAATATTACAAAACAAATAATATGAGGCTTCAAAATAATATGAGGGGAGGAAATAGGTGAGGGTGTAGAAACAAGATTGGGCACGAGTAGGTAACTGTTAAATTGGGGTTTCATTATACTATTCTGTCTCTACATTTTTAGTAATTTATTTTTTATTGTTGACAGTATTATAGCTGTACCTCACTTTTTCCCCTTACCCCACCCCAGGCCTTCACCACACTATTGTCTGTGTCCATCAACAATTTATATATGTATATATCTTCTTTGGTTAATCTCTTCCTGTCCTTTTTTAAGTAACAGTTTTATTTAGATTTAACTCACATTCCATAAAATTCACCCTTTTGAAGTATGTAAGTAATTTTGTGTATATTCAGAGTTGAACAACCATCACCACTAACTAATTTTAGGACATTAGCAGTCACTTCCCACTCCTCCTCTCTCCTCCAGCTCCAGCAACTACTAATCTACTTTCTGTCTCAATGGATTTGTCTATTTTGGACATTTCATATAAATGGTATCATATAACCCCAATTAATTCAATAAAAAAATAAATGGGACCATATAATATGTGGTTTTTTGTGTCTGGCTTCTTTCACTAAGTGTAAGGTTCATCCATGTTATAGCATGTATCAGCACTTTCTTTTATTGTCAATAATATCCAATGTATGGATGTACTCCAATTTCATTTATTCATTTAGCAATTGATGGATATTTGGACTGTTTCCAATTTTTGGCTATTATGAATAATACTACCTTAAGCATTTGTGTACAAGTTTTTGTGGCATATGTTCTTCTAAATATATATATATCTAGGAGTGGACTTGTTGGGTCACATGGTAACTCTACATTTAACATTTTGAGGAACTGACAACTTGTCTCCCAAAGTGGCTGTACAACTGTATATTCCCAGCAGTAATGCATGAGCATTTTAATATTCTTTCCACTTTTCCATAAGTTTAAAATTCTCTATGACAGGGTTTTTTAAATTGTGCCATAAAAAATTTAATACATGCAAAGAATCTGATTATTACATTTAAAAAACAGGTTGCAGATAAATGTGACATAATCTTAATTTTTAAAGTTATCTACTTAGCTATGCATAGAAAAAAATCACTAAGCCATATACAAAATGTATATTTTGTTATTGGGAATCATGAATTCTTTTTGCTTTTTCTCCATTTTCCACATTTTTTGCAATGACCATATTATGTTGCTTTTATACTGAGAACTAGAAAAAGCTTTTAAAAAATTCTAAACAAATTTTTAACCATTCATCAGTCCTTTTTAAAAAACATAATCTTCTTTTTTTAATTTATTTCAGAGAGGAAGAGTAAGATAGAAACAAACCCGGACCTGTGCCCTGACTGGGAATTGAACCTTGACCTCCTGGTTTATATGTCAACACTCAACCACTGAGCCACACCGGTCAGGCAACAACTCATCAGTCTTTGTGCTCCCATTCACAATCTATATTTTCTGGGCTCTAGAGCCCCAGGGGTCATCCTGGTGGGGATTCCTAAGAAGATCAAATATATGCATTGCTTTCATGAAGCTTACTGCCTAGCAGTGAAGATACTCCAGGATAGAAAGGTCTCAATGTCCTAAAGGAGTTGTGAGGTCAGTTCTGAGAGGGTTTATAAGTGGAAGGGATAACTTCTATCTGAGAGAAACCAGGGACAATTCTGTGGGAAGGCGGCATATGAGTGTTTAGTGTTAGGGTAGTACGTTCAGAAAAGGAGAATAAGGTAGGGCCCCCCCTAAAGAGCACCCAGGGGAAGAAAGAAGCTGTCCCAGGTGGCAGGAGTGAAGGGATGGTCACTAAAACTGCAACATGTGGTGGGAGGCCTCGCCAGATGAATAAGCGCTGGTCTTGGCATTTTGCTGAAAAGGGTTTTAGGAAGACTCGCTGGCTGAAGTGTAGGGACACCAGTCAGGAGAAGGCTGGTGGTATAAACCTAGGAACCAAGTCTTGTCATGACAGTAACTGCAGTGATGGTGGGAGGAATGGAGACAATATCTATGAAAAAGGATTTTTAAGATTGGGGTGGAATAAAATGTGTTTTGAGAATTTCAAGGCACCCCCTTGAGACAACCAGCGACAGCCTGGGCAAGTGGAAAGTGACTAGAGAATCATCTTTCTCTAGAGGGAAGTTAGCTTCCAACCAGAATGAAAGAAGTTGCAAACGGAATTCATCCAAGATTTTCTATTTAAGTCCTCCCTCTCTCTCCACTAGGAACCTTATATTTATATGTGCAGAATAACATTTCATTCAAAAAAATATCACCAGATTTTTCTGGGATTATCAGCACACTGCTAGTTCAGGCCCTGTTCTCAGAGAGCAACTTCCCCCGCAGAAATAGAAGACCCCGTTTGACATCAAAGCATCTTTTGGGCACAACTTAGCCCAAATTCTATCAGAAACACAGACTCCGAGATGAGCTATGCCCAGCGGGGCATGGCAGCCATGATTCAATCCCAGCAGCTCAAAGCTGTGTGGACTTTAGAACCACTATCACTGAGAGAAGGAATGGCATAGAACAAGAAGGGCACAGAAGGTTAACTGCAGGGTAGACACACAGAAAGAAGAAAGGGACAACCAGCAAGACTCAAAATGACAAGATTTCAAAGAGCCTTAAAGATAACGAGGAAAATGTGATATTTCCATGAAGGAAAAGCCCTGCATATTCTTTCATCAACAAAATATTCCATGACCTCCTAAGTAGATAATTATGCAAACAGCATACCATGACTTATATTAGCTTTTGTACTAAGATTACTCCAGTTAATAATAAATACCGAAAACAATTATGCAGATTTCTCTAATGTTCTGATAACTACCACTACCCCCTATTTTATTATGAGGCAATGTCAAGGCAAAGAAAACACCTGTTTAATAAAGCTAAAATACAACAAATACTTCTAATTTAAAACTGTTATGATGATTTAATTTTAAGATACTGTTATCAATTCCTGTACCTTGACTAAACTCTCATTTAACACCAAATTTAAGTGATCGTAGGTAATAAGTTAATAATGATTCAAGGTTTCTTTAAGCCCCATGAGACCTCTGACCAGAATATTTTAAACTTTTCAACACTGGACTAATAGTGTACCACTCCCCCTATTCCAACCTCTCCAAACACAAACTTTGAAAAAGTACAGACATAATAAAGCTGTTTCTAGTTGAATAATAGTTAATCTATTAAGAGGAGAAAAAGTTTAAGAAAAAAAAGAAAAGAAAACTTATGATGTTTTATTTAATGAATAATGCTGTTATTGATACTGGTTTAGAAATGTGCTAATCTCCCAAAAGCTTCTGGCCTGAGCTCACCTCATATGTAATAAATGCTGATACTAGGCTAAAGGTTAACCCAGGCCATCAGAGAAACATACAAGGTCATATTGAAACAAAAAGGAAAAGATACTATTAAAAAGCTATAGAATCTTTGCCTCAGGATCACTTTCAATTAGGTGTAATCATTGGATCAAATGTTGATAGAATCAAGTTTCTCATAAAATTCTAGTTAATCATGGACTAGCATATTGGTATAGTACTTTATAGCTTTCAAAGCATTGCTGTAAATAATTTGATTTCTGAAACCAGTGTATGAGGAAGACAAGCAATTGTGATCATTCCACAGCTAATAAGACATGAACACAGAACTCAGTGCTCAGTTCACTCCATTCAGTCGCTCACTCACTCATGCATTTATTCATTTATTCAACTAACTGGGACTATGGACTCAAAGATGAGCAAGACCAAACTTCTGACCTATAGTGACGAGGCAAAAAGAAAACTGCACACCATTTATTACACAAGCATGAAAAGTATAGTGGGAAAGATGTATGCAAGTCTCCCAGAAGTCAATTCTGAAATCTAGAGATTTTTATTTTTATTGAATTTATTAGGGTGATATTGGTTCATAAAATTATAAAGGTTTCAGGTGTACAATTCTACAATACATCATTAGTATATTGTATTGTGTTCACCAACCCAAGTCAAGTCTCCTACCATCACCATTTATCACCCCCTTTACTCTCTTTAACCTCCCCCGACCCCTTAAATTCTAGGTTTTGATGGAGAAAGAGATAGCTACGCCCAGAAGGGAGTGAGGGGTTGGGGAGAAGACAAGCAGAGGTCATTTAATTCTACTCAAATA
>NW_006291010.1:2781980-2782581 GCF_000327345.1 Myotis davidii
GGATTAAGGAGGGGGGGGGGGGGAGTTAAAAAGAGGGGGGTAGGGAAGGAGAGAGGATTAATGAGACGAAGGAAAAAGTGAGGCTTGGCTTTGAACGGCAGCTCTTTAACCGTCGAGAAGGAGGCAATGTCGGAGAAGTACTGAGGATTCAGGACTATAACCCCAAGATTTAGCATCCATCTAACAGTGTATTCCCTCCGGAGGGCGTGTGAACTTGCAAGCTTCCCCCATCCTCCTGCGTGTTCCTGTGTTGACAGCCACCATCAATTCGGTCCCACCGACCCTCCATGCGTCATGTACATGCAGGTGTGTGTGTGTTTTAATTTATTTTATTTTGAGTTCAGGAGAGGAAGAAGCCGCCTTTAAATTGGCGACCAATCCTCCTCAGACCCCCGCTGCTGTCGCCACCCCTCACCCCTCACCCCCTTCCCAGGAGGCAACATCTAATTAAAATGGCAAGAAAGCTCTGCCCCCTTCCCCCGAAGGAGTGCATTGGGATTGGGGAATGGGGGTGGGGAGGCGTCGAGGCTGCACTCAGATTCCTGGTATTCCGGTCTCAAAACAACGGCAAAATGGATTCCATATGGGTGATGTCTTAGTC
>NW_006291010.1:2783511-2785342 GCF_000327345.1 Myotis davidii
CGCGATGCGTGTGGGCTGCGCGCCCCGATCAGCTAAGGGCGCTCGGGCTGCGTGGGTGTATTTAAATGGGCCATGCTTCTTCGCTTGTGCGTGGATGGCGGCTGCATTGGCTGTTATAATGAGACACATCAACTCCTCCACTCAGCTGGGGGTGGGGGTGGAGAACCACACAGAGCTGTCTATCACGGCTTCCTGGCAGGAGTAAAGGCGGGGGGGGGGGGGGAGGCGGAGGAGGCGTGGTCTCCGACTCGGGAGAGGCCACGCTTCCTGACCCGGTCCCTCTGCACCAGCGTGGATGGGGGAGGGGAAGGCACCCTTCCGCCGGCATTTGTGGGCTAATCCGGCTGCAACCGAAGAGCTGTTTCTGAGCCCTACGCGGCTTATCGCAGGGGAAGCGGGGCTATTTGGATGCACTTATTTGTTTGTGTCCAAGCCGTGCGCTACAGAAATACGGCCACTCAATCGCCTCTGGGCGGTTTCTCGGAAGGGTTCAAATGCTCCAGCACTGAAAAAAAAATGCAAGGGGGCAAAAAGCGACGCCCTTCCTTCCCCCATTAATTATTGGTGGGGCCGGAGTAACGCAGGCTGCTGCAACCGGTGCATATAAGGACTTGCATGCGGGGAAGGGGATCCGCCTCCGGCCGCGCACGGAGGGGGGAGAAGCGCACTCGCATAGTTCGCCCAGCCTCGCGTCTGGGCAATTCGCCCCGGCCGCCGGGTCTGGTCCGCCGGAGGTCCCCGGGATTCCGGGTGGCTGGTCACTCGCCGCTTCGGGGCTGGGAAGGTTTGCCAGAAGCAGGAAAGCTAGGGATCTGAGCTTCCTCTTGGCATCGCCACACCCAGAACCTGCCGGTGCCGCAATTCCCGACGGAAACGACCGAATAGAAGCGAGAAGCTTGTTCTCTGAGTGTCATAGCGTGAATGCTTCTGGTAACGCCAAAGGCAACATTGGGTAAGGCAGGACACGCCGCCTGAGGACCCTGCATTGCCCTTTCGGCCAGCGTTCCCGCGGCCGACCTCCCCAGATGGATGGAGAAAGTTTGGCTGGCGGGTAAGATGTAACCAGCGAGATGGATGGCCAGAGAGGGGTTTCACTCCGCCCGCCTTTGCATCGAAAGGCTGAATGTTTACAGTGGTAAAGATGACACTCTGTGATTACGGGGGTGAAGTCACTTCCCCCGGTCGCCCCGCACGGCTCTTCCTCTCCAGCCGCGGCCGCTGGAAATACATAGGAAGAAACGGTACAATTGAACTTCTCCCAAATACAGCAGCAGCTTCGGAAGTATTCTCTGCACCTCCGTTGAGAGAATTTACCCCTGGCCAAAAGCACTGAGGGTTTTTCAGTCGTGCAGAGTGAATATTAGCTTCAGAATAAGGCTTGTGAATGAATGAATGAATGAATGAATGAATGTATGAGTGAGTGAATGCCAGTGCAGTTAGTTCATCACAACTGCAGACATTAGAAGACTTTTAAACAGCGTTCTGTATGCGCTGTGCTGTTTTTGTTAATATTGTTGTGTTTATTGACATGCATTGTGGAGCATGAAACTTGAAAATTTTTCCAACATCTCAATGGCTGCAAGAGTTTAGGAGATTTTGCCATTCAAACACCAAACGTTTAAATGTGTTATATGCAAAACGCTTCATTTGATTTCTCATTTTTTAATAAAATCACCTAGCTCGAGGTAGTAAGTGGTGTGCAGTAAGCCACCAAGTAATGTCGAAA
This sequence comes from Myotis davidii, assembly GCF_000327345.1. Classification (NCBI taxonomy): domain Eukaryota; kingdom Metazoa; phylum Chordata; class Mammalia; order Chiroptera; family Vespertilionidae; genus Myotis; species Myotis davidii. The sequence continues at coordinate 2,785,238 of NW_006291010.1, forward strand.
TGGCGTAAAAACCTCTCATTTCCTGTCAGTGTCCTTATTTTTTCCTCTTGTCCCTTTTTTTTTTTTTTTTTTTTTTTTTTTTTTTTTTAACTCATCTAAAATTTT
>NW_006291010.1:2785482-2789875 GCF_000327345.1 Myotis davidii
AGGTATAGTGGAAAGATGTATGCAAGTCTCCCAGAAGTCAATTCTGAAATCTAGAGATTTTTATTTTTATTGAATTTATTAGGGTGATATTGGTTCATAAAATTATAAAGGTTTCAGGTGTACAATTCTACAATACATCATTAGTATATTGTATTGTGTTCACCAACCCAAGTCAAGTCTCCTACCATCACCATTTATCACCCCCTTTACTCTCTTTAACCTCCCCCGACCCCTTAAATTCTAGGTTTTGATGGAGAAAGAGATAGCTACGCCCAGAAGGGAGTGAGGGGTTGGGGAGAAGACAAGCAGAGGTCATTTAATTCTACTCAAATAGAAAAGTAAGTGTGGGCCCTGGCAGAAACTTAAGAGTATGAAGTCAGCAATGACCAAGCTTGGCCTTGAACGCCTTACTCTTTGGGCCAAGCTAAGGACAGCCAAAGTGCTCAGATTCAGATATATCCTAATCTCCAAAAAGCTTTCTGGGCTCATCTCACCTCATATGAAGTAAAGCACACTGGTGGCAAATTTCGTTTCTTTTCATACAGTGATGTCTCGAAGGAAGAGTGACTCAAGCCCTGGGTTTGAGGAGTAGAATGTTTTCTGTAGTCTATATGTATACACACATTTCATACACCCACTGAATAGTTTATATCCATAATATTTTATATAAGTATCTACACAGATTACACAAAACATACATAGAAGCTATAAACATCACATGCAGAGACATATGAATAACATGTATGTCTAGATGACTCCTGGGACATGTTCAGATGGAGATGGGTTACGGAGAGCAGGTACCACACAGGACAACCATCTGTCTAAATGACAATTTAGACAGTCATTTCCCTGCAGAGGAGGAATTGAGGGAGGGTTGGACAAGATGAATTCCAAAGGTACCTTAAAGCTCCAAAGCTTATGTATTATGAGGTTACCTGCATAAAGCACTTTATTCTTGGATATAAAATTCCATGACCCATGGTGAAATTATCCCTCTGCCATTTTTTGTGTGATCAGACAGAAAATGTATTATTGATTTCTGATTCAACCACAGACAATGCAACTTAGAGAAAAGGGCTTTGAATTGAGGAGTCAAGAAACCTAGATACTCTCCCCAAGCCACCTAAGGGGGAAGAGAGCGTGGGCTGTGTGACCTTGGGCGGCGATAGACTTCACTGCCCTGGGCTACAGCTTCCCAAGTATTAGATGACAGGAGTGGCTTAAGTGTTCTACAATTTTCTTCCAGCTCTAAACCTTTGAATTCATCACCCTCCCCAAAAACGTAGTGTATCTCCAGAGCTCTAAAAATCAGGACTAATTATACTGTATTAAAATCATCTCTGTCCTAACAAAAGATCCTGTTTTATCGGACTTTTAAAAACCATCCAAATCTTGCATAATTTAAATGATCAGTGCTATCACTGGTTGCTCTGGTTTAAGTTATGCACTGTTGCTATTTGGGGGAAATTTAGACGGGATCCAGTCTGGGATCACTGCCTGAGAACAATAAGCCCCCAAAATGAGAAGGAAAAAGGCCTCTTCAGACAGGATCCACTTTTCATGCATTGAGCACAGGGTTTACAAAAAGAGCATTGATTGTGTACATTAAAGAGCCACGGAAACAGCAAGGGGCTGGTAAGGCTGCAGCAAATTCTCTTAGAAGCCACTGACCTTGGCTGCATTTCAGGGGTCAGGCATTCCCAGGAGGTTCTCAGCAGGCAGGCTTTACTGAGAGTTTAGGAACCAATGAGACCTCTCATCTAGGTGAGCCCACTTCTCCTAATTGGGGAAGACAGAGACAGGTGATCTGCCCTCTGATGTGTAGAGATCTCCTATATGGCTTTCGGACCCACTCCTGCCATGCACACCTCACCCACAACAAAACTGGTCGCAGACCCCAGCCCTGAAACTGTCCCCACATCTGCATTTATATCCCCCAGCCAGCAGTTCCCCGATCTCCTGGGCTAGCCAGGGGCCCTCCCTCTTCCCACACCTCCTGCAAACAGAAATGCAGTGGCAGAGCACCAAGCCCAAGCCACAAAGAGCAATTTCAGTGCATCCTGCGAAGATATGTTTTCAAAACACAGCTCTCTGGAGTGCAGGTTTCCCGTGTGTGACTCGCACGCCAGGCCAGCCGGTGAGCCCTCACGGTTGCTCACAAGCCTGCAGGCTCTGTGCTCAGTATCTCAGAAAAACCTTCCCCAGGAAAAACCAGGAGAGACACCTCCCGCCAAGCAGGACTTAAGATCACACCAGGGCGCTTTCCATTAGAGGAGCTACGCCCGAGATTCCGGCTCAGGGGAATCGCAAGCCTGGCCCATTGTTCAGACGCCTTCCCAGGCCTTTGCCACCTTCCCCTCCCTGAAGTCTGGACCATCCATTCACCTGATTAACCAGCTGGCAGCAACTCCCAGCGCAGAAAGTAGGGCAAATGCACAATCTGTAAAGCAGGAAGCCACAGACTCAGCCAGAGCACCCACCCTGTTACCAACCCCCACCCCGCTCTGCATGTGGCATTTCGGCGCCAGGGAAATAGACAGCTTACTGTAACAACGCATGAATGAGCTTTTGCTACCCAACTATCAAAAAAGCCAGTTACAAATGGCATCTCTGTTCCTTCTCAACCCCTTGACTGCCTTGCAGAAACCTCTTGGATGCCAGGATTAAGGAGGGGGGGAGGAGTTAAAAAGAGGGAGGTAGGGAGGGAGAGAGGATTAATGAGACGAACGAAAAAGTGAGGCTTTGACCATAAAGGCAGCTCTTTAACCGTCGAGAAGGAGGCAATGTCGGAGAAGTACTGAGGATTCAGGACTATAACCCCAAGATTTAGCATCCATCTAACAGTGTATTCCGAAAGCTCTGCCCCCTTCCCCCGAAGGAGTGCATTGGGATTGGGGAATGGGGGTGGGGAGGCGTCGAGGCTGCACTCAGATTCCTGGTATTCCGGTCTCAAAACAACAGCAAAATGGATTCTATATGGGTGATGTCTTAGTCAATACAATGAAACGGTGTCTGAGGCTCTTCGCGTGAAGGTAAACGCAGACCTTCAGTGGGGCTGGGGGTTGGGAAGTGCTCCACAAAGGACTGGCCACAGACACAGGGAAACCACACACACACACACACACACACACACACACACACACACACACACACACCATGTCCCGTGCATCTCCCCAGTTAAAATGCATCAAACACCCTATTTTCCTACAAGGGAAAGCAGAGAACACATCCCTTCCACCTGCTTAAGTTCAGCCATAAAAACTGAAATGTCACAGCCGCGAAGTCAGACAGCACAGGCAGGGCTGAGTTAGAACCAGAAATCAGGGTGAGTGGCAGGACGGTCTGTAAGACAGCGCTGAGGAGGAGTCCGGGCTCGGAAGGCAGGAAGGGGGAAGGGGAGGCAGTTGCCACCCACAAGACCAGCATAGCAATAGCTGCCCCCCTGGGGAGGCAGGTTCGCTCCGTGGGACCGCCAGGCTCCCAATGTCATCTCGCAGGGAGCTGGAAAACGTGGGAGCCAGTGCCTTTATTCACTGTTGTTATCCTTTTTGCAGAAAGAGACAGTCAGGTCTCCGCGCCTTGGCACGAGACGACTGCCCAGGGCTTGTGTATGCACGCACACACACACTCACACACACACGCGAGCCTTTTATTTGAACGCGCTCACACCGCTCTGAGATGAAACTGGCACAAGCTCCCCGCGCTCCCAGGGGGTTCTGGACCACAACCAAAGGAGTGCACGTACCGCACAGCCCCTGCCAGGGGGACTTAGCCGGGAGCACCGCAGCTGCTCCCCAATCCAAACGAGACTCGAGGTTCCCTCCGTCTCGTATTTGCCCGCCTCTGCCCACCGAGCCCATTCACCCTGACCCAAATCACGGGAAAAATCAGGAAACCTGTTCTGCTCACCCTCAGCGCCGAGAGATCGATTTCATCCAGGCTGCGAGCCGGGGAGTCGCTCGCCATGTCGACTTCTTCGCCGGAGAAATGGACCAAAACCACCCCGAAGGTTCTGCCTTGGAAATGCCACCTTGGTCTATTTCACTCGCGTCTTCATGCGGGTGTCGCGCCAAAGGCCCCAGGGCCCAGCCCCCCCGCCCACACGGGATCCACAGCGCCGGATCCCGCTCCTCCGCGCGTCTCTCTGCCGGGTCCGCGAGCCCAACCTGCGTGGATCTCCAAGTCGGGAGCCGCGATGCGTGTGGGCTGCGCGCCCCGATCAGCTAAGGGCGCTCGGGCTGCGTGGGTGTATTTAAATGGGCCATGCTTCTTCGCTTGTGCGTGGATGGCGGCTGCATTGGCTGTTATAATGAGACACATCAACTCCTCCACTCAGCTGGGGGTGGGGGTGGAGAACCACACAGAGCTGTCTATCACGGCTTCCTGGGAGGAG
>NW_006291010.1:2790361-2807967 GCF_000327345.1 Myotis davidii
TCTGCCCCCGCCCGCCTTTGCATCGAAAGGCTGAATGTTTACAGTGGTAAAGATGACACTCTGTGATTACGGGGGTGAAGTCACTTCCCCCGGTCGCCCCGCACGGCTCTTCCTCTCCAGCCGCGGCCGCTGGAAATACATAGGAAGAAACGGTTACAATTGAATTCTCCCAAATACAGCAGCAGCTTCGGAAGTATTCTCTGCACCTCCGTTGAGAGAATTTACCCCTGGCCAAAAGCACTGAGGGTTTTTCAGTCGTGCAGAGTGAATATTAGCTTCAGAATAAGGCTTGTGAATGAATGAATGAATGAATGAATGAATGTATGAGTGAGTGAATGCCAGTGCAGTTAGTTCATCACAACTGCAGACATTAGAAGACTTTTAAACAGCGTTCTGTATGCGCTGTGCTGTTTTTGTTAATATTGTTGTGTTTATTGACATGCATTGTGGAGCATGAAACTTGAAAATTTTTCCAACATCTCAATGGCTGCAAGAGTTTAGGAGATTTTGCCATTCAAACACCAAACGTTTAAATGTGTTATATGCAAAACGCTTCATTTGATTTCTCATTTTTTAATAAAATCACCTAGCTCGAGGTAGTAAGTGGTGTGCAGTAAGCCACCAAGTAATGTCGAAATGGCATAAAAACCTCTCATTTCCTGTCAGTGTCCTTATTTTTTCCTCTTGTCCCTTTTTTTTTTTTTTTTTTTTTTTTTTTGCCTTTAAACTAGATGACAAGTTCATGTATTGGCTCAGTGTTGAAAGAAAATTACTCATTTAAGATCCAGCATTGAGCCCTATGAACAGAATTATTTCTAAAACTCCAAATATTTAAAACTAGATAAACATTTTTTTCCCCATGGAAAACCTGCATTTTAGACCTCAGGCTTTATTTGAAACATCACAAATGGATCTTTCCTGCAGGTGTTACATAAACAGTGAGCTGTTTCAGACCAGGAGGATGCCGTGATACTGGCACTAAATTCTCCCCTTGGATTTAGAATTACCTTAGAAACTATATGTGCAGTACATGAAGGGTAATACATGGTAGGATGGTGAGAGAGTCTGTTGAAGGCAGGGGTGCTGGCTGCAGGAAATACCATAAAAGGAGAGGTTACAATAGCCAATGCACCTCCAATTGATAAGGGAAGGGAGAAAAATGCTAAGCAGTTTGTGCTGAGGTGAAGTGGTGACTGGACTGGGGAAGAAAGCAGAGTTCAGATCAGGTAGAGCTTCGAATGCCTCTTTAAGGCACTTGAACTTTATTCTTTAGGTCAAGTGTGTATCAAATTTCAGCTATTTCAGTAAAAACTCCTAAGTTCTATGGGGTTTTTTTTGGCCATGTCTTTGTACCTCCTGTACTGTTAACGTTTACTTAATATTTCCCTTAAATCAACACTTCTTTTTGTACATTTAATTTAAAAGAAAACATAAAAGACTACTGAATATGGAAAGCTAGCAGCACTTGCTAAAAAATAGAAGGAAGCCATTAAAATAAATATAATGGGAAAATAAAGCAATATCATTAAATTCTAGCTAGCTATCACTGCCGGCCACAGGCTTCTATCCTGAGGCCTGCTCTTGGTTTCAGAACTTGACCAAAGTGAGATTTTTCTTCTTGATGTATTCTGAAGGATTGAAACAATTGATATCATTTATGTGCAGTCTGAAGGCCCACAGAACAATACGATAGTCTGTTTATATCTGTCTAAATATGTAGTTAACTATAAAAAGCATGGACACAGGCAGGAAGGATACAGATCAACTTCAGGATACTGAGAAAGGAAGAAGAAAAATTGTATGGGAAGGCACAAAGGAGGCTCCAACAATGATGTCTAGTTTATTTTTTTAAAAGACCTCAGGTAAATATTACTAAATATTTGGAGTTGTTAAATCTTTACCCTAATGGCTTTGCATTATATTGTTTTCTGTATCTTTTTGTATATTTGATTTTTTTAAAATATTTTACAAATATTTATAAAAAAAAGAAAGAGAGCCTGGCTGATGTGGCTCAGTCGGTGAAAGTGGACCTATGAACCAGGAGGTCTCTGTTCTATTCCCAGTCAGGGCATATGCCCAGGTTGCAGGCTCAATCCCCAGGAGGGGGCGTGCAAGAGGCAGCCAATCAATGATTCTCTCTCATCATTGATGTTTCTATCTCTCCCTCTCCCTTCCTCTCTGAAATCAATAAAAGCATGTTTTTTTTAAAAAAAAAAAAAGAAAGAGAATTCCTAATAGGTTATGTTCTCTATATTAAGTTCAATGTTATTTAATGTCAAATCCATGCTCCAACTAAAATAAACACTGTGGAAATCAGTAACATTGCTTGTGGAGCTTCTAAAAGCACATTCTGTACATCTTCTGTCACCACAAAACCCTAAATATAACACAAAATGTATTTTTTAAAATTCATTAGCATTCTAGACGACAAAAAGACAGCATCAGTGATCCATCAATTTAGAGACTTCCTAGATTATATAAAGCAGGCAGGATTGGATCACCAGTAGAACCACAACACTATATAAGGTGGGACCAGAGTGAGAGTTAAGGCAAATTCAAGTTCAAAAGCAATGACCATAAGGAGCAAGCACTTTCAACATGGCGAGTAACTAAAGAATGACATTCATTCATTCATTCATTCAACAAATATTCACATTTACTCTGTGCAAGACACAATTCAAGGTCCTGGAGGTTTACCTTCATCAAGGCAAATAATAACCTTGTAAATAATCAATAAATAAGTTTGTCCTAGGTGGTGGTAAGTGATATGCAGGAAATTAAGCAGGATAATGAGAATCAGCAGGTGGATGTGTTCACCTCCAGCACTGACACCCACTCTCTGTGAATATGGGTGCTTGGTCCAAGGAGACAGTATAACCCTATGGAGTTGCTCACCAATTGCCAGGAGAAATGGGTGAAACTCAAACTTTCAGAAGATACACTACTTGCATCCCCTTCCCTGCACCATGTGCTGTCCCTCCCCTTCCCACCACAATCAGCAAAACAAGCCTCAGAATTAGAATCATCGGCACAGCAGATAGGCAAATGAGACTTCCAAACACTAACTGAGCAGACAACCAAGAATCACCAGTCATTTGTGGGAATCTATTACTATGAAAGAGAAACACTAAGTTTAATCAAGAAATAACTCAGTTACTTTTAGCAGAGCAAGAAGAAGCTTTAAACTCTATATATTATTTCTATCACCAGAGGGATAACATGGGATATTATATTCATAAAACAATTAGGTTATGAAAACAAACTCGTAAGAGGATTATATAAGAATATATTCATTAAATTTTTAAATGAATAGATTGAACAATAATAGGTATTACTATGCTGCACTCTCCTATGCATCCTATGCATTCATATACTGACATATTTAACCTTTATACCAGAATAGGCAATATTATTAGTATATTCATTGTACAGATGAGTAAACTGAAGAATACAAAGGTTCATTAACTTACTCAAAAAAACATTAATAAATGGCTAAACCAACCTTTGAACTCAGGCTCTTAATCAACATGCTACTCTGACTCAAGATGAACTGGAAGGTGAATTAGTAAACTAGAATATTGGGTTCAGTTTTCTCCTGGATTGCAGAAGAAAGGATTAAAGCAATGACAAAAAAAAAATGTAAGTAATATGGAGAATAAAACCAGAAGTTCTGATGTTCATCTAATAGGAAATCTAGAGAATGGATGGAAGGAAATATTCAAAGAAATTACAGAAAATGTTCTAGCCTCCTTAGGCTAAAGCTCCTATTCAGTGCATAAGTAAAAAATACCACATTTGAACACATCCTGATGGAATTTCAGAGCATCAAGGCATCAAGGATAAAAAAGGAAATTCTAACCAGGTCACCTACTTTTCATGAGCAACAATGGGTGCTAGTAGACGATGGAGCAGAGTTTTCTAAGGAAATTGCTTTAACTTAGGATTCTCTACCCAACTAAACTAACTTTCAAGAGCAAGCACAAAATAATGACATATTTTCACACACATAGGATTTAAATGGTTGATTATTTCTTAATTATTGGAAAATGTATTCCACCAAAGAAAAAACTGAATAAAAAAAGAAAACTTGTGATATAAGAAATAATAGTAAGCAACAGCAGCACACTCTGTTACCCACTCAGAGTCATTCTCTTCCTTCCTGACTGACAAAACTCTGATTTGGAGAACTTATCCTCCAGGTATTTAAAGAACATGAGCTCTCCCAAACTCCAGAGGGAGTGAATGGTAACTGGTCTAAACTCATCAGAGTAATGCTATTCTCTCTCCTAATGACTGGTTTACACATAGGCATATCACACAATACTGACTAAAGAGATGTGAAGAGAAGGCTGATGGGTGTTATAAGAATGGTTTTCTGCCTTGAAAACTGAAAAAAGAAAAGGAAATAAATAGAAGAGAAGAGGACCAGGAAAAGCTTCTTGCCTGTGGTAGCCAAGATGGCTCCCAATGAGCCTCACCTCCTGGTATTTACATCCTCATGTAGATCCTCCAACACAGAGGATTTCCAAAATAGGGTTAAGCTTGTTCTCTTGGTTCACTTACTCTAAGCAGGGGGTCCCAGCCTCAGCATTATAGGCATTTGGGGCCTGAGAATTCATGTTGTAGGGCATTGTCCTGTTCAATGTAGGATGTTTAGCAGCATCCCTGGTCCCAAACCCACTAGATGCCCAGTTGTGACAATCAAAAAATATCTTCAGACATTGCCAGATCTGATTTTGGGAAAGCAAAATCACCCCCAGTTGAGAGCCTAGTCACCAGGTCCTAAGGACATTCATGCATCTTGCCAGCCATGTGATGGGGTTGCCTTGAAGTGGATCCTCCAGGCCAGTCAAGCTTTTTTCTGGCTCTAACTATAACCTTATGAGAAATCCTGAGCTAGAACCACCCAACCAAGCTACTTCCAGATCCCTGACTCACCGAAGTCATGATAGGTAATAAATTTTATTATTACATGCCACTTGATGTAGTATGCAGTAATAGACAACTAATACACTGTGTTCAGACAGGGTTGTATGCACATATAATAGCTGGAGCTATTGAGCCATCCTCCTATCAGGTCAGGATGAGCTTGAGAAAGAAAGCAGAACTTGAAAAGCATTTGGGTCCTTAATGACATCATTGAGCACCAAATTAATCTAAGAATGACCTGAACTTTTTTTTATGTGACATAAGTTTTTCTCATTCTGTTTAAGCCACCTTTGCTACTAATACTTCCTGTTCCAGAAAATATAATTAAAATTTTTAATGAAGTCTTTACCATTGCTGACTCATAAAGTAAAAAGATATAAAGACAACCTAAAACTTAAATGATCTTATCATGAGGGTAAAGGGAAAGGAAGGGGAGAAAATGTCTTGTCTTATTTGGAGATGTATATAGATACTATCTCTAAACGTAATACAGAAAAATGGAAGTCAATTATGCATGATAGATATGTAAGGATCATCATATAGGTCAATATAAATTAGATGTTTACAATTACAAATACTTGAGTAGAAAAACAGAAGAATAACTTGAGTTCAATAAAATAGAGAACAAATAATAACTAGAATGTGTAGTATAAAAGACATGTTTTCATTCATTTAGCTTTTGTACATTGTGATTGGTAAACTAAGGCCTTCCCCCTGCTTCAAAGATGTCCATGTTCTTATCCCCAGAACCTGTGAATATGTTCCCTGATTAAAAGACAGAAGTTCTCAGTGTGTAAAAGCAAAGCAGAACAACCCCAGTAAACTAAGACTACACATGCTTTTCAAATCTGCCATAGGAAACTGACAAATTTTAAATGGCCACAAGGTAAAGTTTGATAATTTCCAAAAGGTAGCACTCATAGATACCACATTCTCAATCCACATTACTAGGAGAGCTCAACATTCATGTCACAGATTTATTTAAATATGTAATTCACAATTCCTGGACCTTCTTCACTAGTATGACCTTTGTCTCCTACTGCACTTAAATGTACTCCCAGGGACCCAACCAGAAATTTATTATCATCTTAAACATCTCTGCCTTAGAAAGTAAAATTCCCATTTCCCATTGTCCAATTACCTCCCTAGCCTCCTAACTTCCTTGTAGCCTTTGCTAACATTACCACGGGTTTCAGACTCACAGAGACCCCGTTTCTGTCCATTGGTAGCGTTCATAATTCTTTTCCAATTTATTTTCCCTCTTACTCTTTCTTCCTTCCCTTTCCATGCTGGATCTCAAAGTGTTTAGGAGCCTGAAATGTAATATACTGTATTCCATGCAGTATGATCTGAGTTGAAGAGTGTGGTCCTTGGAGTCGAACTGCCTGAGATAAAATCCTGAAAGAGGAAAAGAAAAATAACACTTGTTTTATAGTTCTCATATCTTGTTTTAGATAGATACATAGATAGATGATAGTTAGATAGATAGATAGATAGATAGATAGATAGATAGATGATAGGTAGATTTGTTTAACTTAGTTATCCTTGGAAATAATGCCAAGTGACTACATCTCTTGTATAAAATGGGTTCAGAGCAGTTTTCCTAATGATCTAGCACCCTTTAAGCCCAAAGACAAGCACAACAGTTTATTGTAAACTAGAGGCCCACTGCACAAAGATTCATGCAAGAATGGGCCTTCCTTCCCCTGGCTGCTGGCACCACCTTCGCCCTGGCCAGAGCTGCCTTTCTGCCTTTCTGCCTTCCCACACTGCCCAGAGGCCCAGAGCAGCTGGAGCGGTGCTGATGGCCTGCATCATCACCATGGCGACAACGCAAGCCTCTGTGTATGCAAATTAATCTGCCATCTTTGTTGGGTTAATTTGCATACTCACGCCTGATTGGCTGGTGGGTGTTGCAAAGGTATGGTCAATTTGCATCTTCCTATTTTATTAGTGTAGATGCCAATATTATACTTTCCCCAAATACAGAAAATTATTTTAACCAAAAATTTGGGCACACCCTTTCAAAACAGCATTTTCTGTTTTCATTCTTTGAGAAATTCCTAACAATAAATATGTACAGAAATTTTAATATGCAACTGTAATCCTTCAATGTTGATTGTAAAAGTTTAATTATTTATAATTACTTTTGGAAGTTGCTTGATCTCCCTAAATCCTAATGCAGTTTTAAGCTTAATTATATTCTAGATGAATAATGGAGTTTTCAACTTGCTTTTCCCTCAATATTTTTAGAATCCAACCTAGTGTTTGCAACAGTAAGCATTCCATACATGTCTGGTCAATGATGAAACATACTGTAATAGAAATGGTTAAAGGGCATCTATTCTGACCACTAATGTCTGTCTAGACCAGTGATGACGAACCTTTTGAGCTCGGCGTGTCAGCATTTTGAAAAACCCTAACTTACCTCTGGTGCCGTGTCACATATAGAAATTTTTTTATATTTGCAACAATAGTAAAACAAAACTTATATTTTTGATATTTGTTTTATATATTTAAATGCCATTTAACAAAGAAAAATCAAACAAAAAAATGAGTTCTAGTGTCACCTCTGACACGCGTGTCATAGGTTCGCCATCACTGGTCTAGACCATGTCAAAAGCCTGTGGTGCTTTGCTCCCTGCTGGCTGTCTCAATTAGTTTTACTTTTCCTACATAACTTTTCTATAGATCTATATCCTGTTTATTTCCCATTCTAGGCTCCCCCTACCACACCATACATAAAATAGTTCTCAGTTTTTTATTTCAGACCGGGAGAGGGAAGACATAGCCCAGACATGGGAGAAGGGAAAAGTAGCCCAGTTGGATATTTTCATAAAGTCTGAGGGTAGATGAAATTTTTTACCAGACTTTTAAAGCTGGCAGGCACCTTAGAGATAACCAAGTTCAACCCTTTCATTTTACACATAAGAAAACCAAGGTTCAGAGATACTTCTGTGACTTATTCATTGTCACAGAGTTAGCACAGGAAAGGGCTTTGGGAACTGAAGGTTTTGTCCTAAAAAAAAAAAAAAAAAAAAAAGCAAGGTTGTATTTACTGTTCTTGCTTCCTTTCAGATTCCTGATACACTGTTCCTTCTACTGTACAATATTGCACCTCAGATATCATCCATTTGTGTTGTGCTTTTTATCTTAAGTAAAGTACACAACGGATCGTATTTCCCTTAATGTGTGGGCTGTCTGAGAGCTCCAAGCTAAATGAGTGGGTTTGCCATGCCTGATACTGTCTCTGCTGTAAGAGGAAGTGCCAAAACTGGAGCCAAGAAGCTTGTCTGAGTGGGTTCTTTAAGCCAAAGAATCCAGGCAACCAAACAAGAAATGGGCACAGTTGTTTTTATTGGTTGACCCAAGAAGGCAGAGGCCAAACCTCTCTAGAGATTTAACACGTTCTCTACATGTTAATGACATGGATGACTTGTGAGGTCTGCACTGGAAAATTATCTCTGGTATAGCACTTAAGATACCGTATTGTCAGTTTTCTTTTCCACTATGGAACACAAGAAACCTTCCCTGTTCAGCTCTATTTCTCAATGTCCGCAATAAAATGGTGCTTATAAAATTAATCAATTAGCAGCCGTGAAGAAGCTGGTAAAGATGGACAGAACCAACCACTTTGCAGCCAGAAAATGTTGGACAAGTCTTTTGCACCCTCTAAGTGTCTAAATTTTAATATTTGTTATGATTTTTCATGACTAGTTGCTTCTGAGAACAAACTAATAGTTCCACAGCTATGACTGTCAAAAGCTGCTAATGGAAACCACATTTCTCATCCATTCACAAAATGTATAAATTCACTTGTTAATATATCCATTCATCAAAAAATGTATTGAATACAGGGATCATCAAGAAGGTCTCTGCCTTTATACTTTAGTGTTTCTAAAAGTGTTGTCTGTGAGGCACTTATATTACTTATATTAAAAGGAGGTGGAGTGAGGGCTTAATTAACCTGTATAGTCCCAGAATACTGGAGGAGCAAGGCTCAGGAATTTTCACTTTAAAAAATATATATTGATTTCAGAGAGAGGAAGGGAGAGGGAGAGAAGGATAGAAATATCAATGATGACAGAGAATCACTGACCAGCTGCCCCCTGCATGCTCCCTACTGGGGACTGAACCCACAACCCGGGCTTGTACCCTGACTGGGAATCGAACCGTGACCTCTTGGTTCATGAGTAGACACTCAAAACACTGAGCAACACAGGCCGAGTAGTAATCTTCACTTTTAAACAAGCACACTCCCAGGTGACGTTTTCTCATTCTCAAATATTTATTGAATATCTTTGATCAGTAAGACCTTTACTTGGTTAGACCAAAGGAATAATGTGATTTCATTATAGCTCTGCAATGATCTCAGTCTGTTTGGGCTGCTATAACAAAATAGAATGCACTGAAAGGTTTATAAGCAACAGAAACTTATTTCTCACAGTTTTAGAGGCAGGGAAGTCCAAGATCAAGGTGCTGGCAGATTCATTGTCTACCGAGTCCTGCTTCCTCATAGAGAGCCACCTTCTCACTGTATCCTCAAATGGCAGAAAGAGCAAGTTAGCTCTCTGGTGTCTCCTTTATAAGGGCACTAATCTAAATCATAATGGCTCTGCCCTAATGACTTAATCACCTCCCAACACCCCACCTTCAAATATCATCAACTTCATGGGTTAGGGTTTCAACATATAAATTGGGGGGTGGGATGGGAGACAGGACAACACATTTAGTCCATATCAACAAGAGACAAAATCTAATTACATAAATAAATATAATGAAACAGATGAAATGGACACAACTCAGAAGAGCTGACAAAGGTGGAAGGAATTAAGGGACAGAGTTGTTAAGAAAAAAAAAGGATCTTAGAGCTGATCGGACAGCAGTTTAGACATTTATAAATGTTGGTGATCTCTCAGTGATAGAGACTCCAAACTATTGCTTAAAATTCTTTGTCTTCTATTATTGTATCACCAGCTTCTAGAATCATCAGCATATCATCATAGCTATTTTTATCTATTTCTCCTCCCCATGCTTTCTTTTTCTTTGCTAAAATATTTTCAAATAAATCTTTGATGCCATGCCACCTCAGTGTGTATCTCAAAAAAGGGTGAGTGTGAGGGATTTGAGTGTGTGCTGTGTTTAATGATGTGCTTCCAAAGCATAGGGTATGAAAGGGGGCAAAAGTACCTCTACAGTGGAGAAATCTAGCAAACAGTAAACATTACCTTGACCAAGTAATCAAGGCTAACATCAGTGAAAAGTTATATTGATAAAAGTTATCCATGATATAATATAAAAAGGCACTAGCAAAATTCTAATAAAGTGTGTAGTTTAGTTAGTAGTAATGTGCCAATATCAGTTCCTTATTTGTGAAAAATGTACCAGATTAACGAAAGATGTTCACAGTGGGGGTAACTGGGTATAGGGTATATAAAAAAAATCTTTATTACCTTTATAACTTTTTGGCAAATCTAAAACTGTCCCAATTTTTTTAAAGTTTATTAATTTTGAAAGGGAGGAGCATAACAAATTGGGTGATGTAGATGCAAGGATAAATTCCTAGAAACATATAACCTACCAAGATTGAATCATGAAGAAGAAAATCTGAATAGACCAATAATGAGTAAGGAGATCAGACCACTATCCTTGATACATATAAATGCAAAAAAATTCCACAGCACACTAAAATAATCATACACCACGACCAAGGGATGGAAGATAGTTCAACATACCCAAATCAAAAAAACAAATGTGATATACAAAACAAATAATATACAAAAAAATTAATAAAATGAAGGGTTAAAATCATATGATCAGCCCAGCCAGCGTGGCTCAGTGGTTGAGCATTGACCTATGAACCAGGAGTTCACAGTTCAATTCCTAGTCAGGGCAGAGGCCTGGGTTTCGGGCTTGATCCGCAGTGTGGGGTGTGCAGGAGGCAGCCGATCAATGATTCTCATCATTGATGTTTTTATCTTTCTCTCCCCCTCCCTTCCTCTCTGAAATCAATAAAATATATATATATATTTAAATCATATGATCATCTTAGTTGATACAGAAAAAGCATTTGACCAAAAACAAAATTCTTTCATGATAAAAACTCTCTATAAATTGAGTATAACTCAACATAACACAGGGCAAATATGACAGGCCCACAGCTAACATCATATTCAGCAGTGAATAGTTGAAAGTGTTTCCTCTAAAATTTGGAACAAGACAAGTATGCTCACTCTTACCATTACTTTCCACAAAATACAGAGCAATTAGACAAGAAAAGGAATTAAAGACATCCAAATAGGAAAGGAAGAAGTAAAATTGTCTCTGCAGTTGCTATGATCTTATGTATAGAAAAGCCCAAAGAATTCACCATAAGACCTGTTAGAACTAATGAACAAGTTCAGCAAAATGACAGGATACAAAAACCAAAGTACAGAAATCAGTCGTGTTTCTAACAGATATCTCAAAGAACAAAACATCTGAAAAAGAAATAATGAAAACAATCCCATCCCATATAATAAAAGCATAGTATGCAAATTGTCCTCTCGACCAGGAGTTTGTCTGGGAGTTCGACCAGGGGGTGGGGCTGGCAGGGGGAAGGGAGGGAGTACCTGGCAGGCAGTCAACAGCCGTTAGGAACCCTACCAGTGCACAAATTTCATGCACTGGTCTTCTAGTATATAACAGTATCGAAAACAATAAAATAATTAAGAACAAATGTAACCAAGGAAGTGTAAGATCTGTACAATGAAAGCTATTTAGATTTTTATTAAAGAAATTGAAGAAGACACATAAATGGAAAGGTATTCTATGTTCATGGATCAGAAGAATTAATATTGTTAGAACATCCATACTACCCAAAGCAATCTATTGATTCAACACAAATCCCTATCAAAATTTCAATGACATTTTTCATAGAATAGCCAAAGCGATCTTAAGAAAGAAGAACAAAGTTGGGGAATTCACACTTCCTGATTTCAAACTATATTACTAAGCTATAGTAATCAAAATAGTACACTACGGTCATAAAATAGGCACATAGATCTGTAGAACAGAATTGATAGCCCAGAAGTAAAACCCTTGCATACTTGGACAACTAATATTTGACAGGAGCATCAAGCATACTCGATGGGAAAGGATAGTGTTTTCAATAAATGATGTTGGGGAGACTGGATGATCACATGCAAAGGAATGAAATTGGAATCCTATCTTACACTATTCACAAAAATTAACTCAAAACTGATTAAAGACTTACTACAGACCTGAGACTGTAAAGCTCCTAATTAAAAAAAACCATAGGGACTATTCCCCTGACATTGCTCTTGGCAATGATATTTTGATAGGATATCAAAAGCACAAGCACAAAAGCAAAAAATAAACAAACAGAACTACGTCAAACTAAAAAGATTCTGGACAGCCAAATAAATGTCCAACACAATGAAAAGGCAACCTACAGAATGGGAGAAAATTTGCAAACTGTCTGTTCACAGATTAATATCCAAAATGTATAAGGAACTCATGCAACTCAATAGCAAAAACCAAACAAGCAAATAAAATATCTGATTAAAAGAAATGAAATCAGGGTCTTCAAGAGGTATCTGCACTCCTGTATTTATTGCAGCATTATTCACAATAGCCAAAATGTGGATAAAACATAAGTGTCCATCTATGGATGAATGGATAAAGAAAATGTGGAGGACAGATAGATGATAGATAGATGATAGATAGATAGATAGAAAATCATTCAGCTATGAGAAAGGAAATCCTGCCATTTGTGACAGCATGGATGGTTCTTGAGAACATTATGCAAAATGAAATGTCAGACAGAGAAAGAAAACTGCTGTATAATCTGAGTTGTATGTGGACTCTAAAATAGCTGAACTCAGAAACAGAGTAGAATGGTGGTTGTAAGGGGTTGGGGGCTGGCGGTGGGGGAATGGGGCAATGTTTGTCAAAGGGTATAAACTTACATAAGGTTACAAGATGAATAAATTCTGGGAATCTAATGTACAACTTGATGACTATAGTTAACAATATTGTATTATATACTTAAATGTTCTCACCATACACACAAAAATAGTAATTATGTGAAGTGATAGGGGTTTTAACTCAACTATTGTGCTAGTCATTACACAATATATACATGCATCAAATCATTACATTGTATACTTTAATGTTATATGTCAATTATATCTCAATAAAGTTGGAAAAATAAAGAAAATAGAAATTAATAATCAAAATAAATAAATAGAAGATGTAATTTTAAACTCTTATTTTTTTTTTTCATTCTTGTTTTCAATTTAGAATAAACTGTTGGGGACAAACATCTGTTGTTTCCAATAAGTAAGGGGGGAGAGGCAGAAGGATAATGCCACTATCATATTAATAAGAAAATTTGTCCCAAATCAGGTCGGAAACAGAACATTTTTGCATAATGTAATTCATAACCACTTTCTGCAAAGATATTTACATTCGTGATCAAATTCTTAAGCACTTTTCTGATAAATTTTAATGAGATTCAGGCTTGTTCTGGAAACTATTACTGACCCACCTCGCTGGCTGCCAATCAAGGGTCCCGTGAACTTTAGATAGTCTTCTTTTTAATGTCCTATACTGAACATCTTACCAGTCTCTTTTTCTATAAATAAGAGTGAATCTTTCAATGGATCTGCTAAGACCTTTTTTCTTAAATGATAGCAACGTATTATGGTAACAAAATGTTCACAGATGTTCATAGTTACATTAACTGAAAAGTTTTCTTTAACTGCATCTAACAAAAATAATGCTCATTACCTAATATTAATATCATCTTATACCCTGTCATGTTTGTATTTGGCTGTTCCATTCAGATGATTCTTATGCTCATTAATGTTGGGAAATCCCAGGCCTTTGTTGGACAGATTGGAAGAGCTGATAACAACCTCTGGTTTTCTTTGTAAAAGGAACATCAGAGTCCATGGTCAAGGCATGGACACCTTAGTCCATACGTTCTGACCTTTTCTTACTTTATGGACGCTTTTGATAATTTTGAAGCTATGGAGCAGCTCCCAAGAAAAATGTGTATCTGAACACATTGAAATATTTTACCCGTAATTAAATTAATTTGTGGACCTCTGGAGCTCCACCAAGGAGTCTCAGACCTGCGTTAGGAACACAGGCCTTAAATGTTTCTTCCCGATTTGTCACTCTGTTGCTCTCCCTACACAAGGAGGCCACTATCAACGGGACACGCACAGACAGTACTTTGTTTCTTTAGGAGAAGACATTGTGCCACTGGCAAGGCATCTGGACTTGCTGGAGAATACAATCTGCAGTCACACAATAGAAGAGAAAAAGCCAGAGATCCGGTGGCCGAAGACCTAGGTTCTTCAAGTTACTTTTTCAACACTTCGAGATAATCACTTAAGGAGACAAAGATAGGGTCAAGGTTAAGGTTGGGAATTTATAGTGCAAGGAGCACTACAATAGAATCATTTCCATTTTACAAATTGTAAACTGAGAATGGGGGGAGAGGGGATTAAATAATGCATCAGCGTACCCATAGTCAGGTTTGGACATCAGGCTTGCTAAATTTAAAACTCATGTTTTCTTTTGTTTTTCAAATTGCACTGACGGTCCTCAAACTGGGCATCAGAGAACCTCCTGGGAGTGGTTGGCCCAGCAACGTGTGGTAGGTAAGAGGTACCTTTGGCCCATGCGTTTTATATATATGACTTCTTAATTAGAATTTGCTAGGCTGCAAAAATGTTTTGAAACCCCTGCATTACACTTGCTGTTCCATCTCCACATCTGTAAAAGAGATATAACGCTAATAACTAATTAATTGTGATGGACACATGTGAAACAGCTGTGTAAACTTCTAGGCATTATTCAGATGGGAAATGTTAGTGTAACGACTAGATGGCAATGAAATCGAGAATTTCCCTCTATAAAACTCTCTACTAAAATCACCCCACAACCTTGGTGGCATGTTTCATGCACCTGTGAAAGCATGTTGGCTTCCAAATGGTTTGGGGGCACTAGTGCAGATCTGGAAGCTCTGTATAAAGGGTGGTATCTCTATATATTTTTGAAAGTTTAATTATTAATACACTATTAAATGCATCATTGGATTTTAAGCTACTATGACTACATCTTCTCAAATGTAATGGAATTGATCCACCTTCCATTTAAAATCTTTTAAAACACTAACTTAGAGGTTCTGAGAAATTCCAGATATGTTTTAGGGTTTATCATAATTTTAAAATATTATTATAATTTTAGTTGGGGACTAAACTTTAATATCTGGGATTCCAAGACTGGCCCTACCGACCAGTCATTCACTGGGTAACTTGGTGAAACCATGTCAGACTGCGTGTCTATAATGGGTGTGACAGGAGAATGGCCTGCAGAAATCTGTTGAAGCATTTGGAGAGAGGGATCCAATATCAAAGGAGAAATCTACCCTATTATTGTAGGGGTAGAAATAACGTCTTCCCTAATTAAGATATATCTTTCACAGGTGGAAAACGTTGCCATTTTAAAATATGTTTTTTTGAAAAATCACCCAGTGAAAGAAACAATTACAGAAAGAAAATTTCCCTTGTATGCTTCACACTTCAAAACAATACCACTTTCATTACTGAGTCATCAAAACTTCCTGAGTAATTTTTTTAAGTGAAAAGACCAATCACTAACCTATTTTTCTGTTCCACCCCACCATCTGCAGCAAAAACAACAACTCGGAAATAGTCTGGGTGAAACTGCAAAGTAGGCAAGGTTTTCCATGGCTTCTTCCCCCTTCCTCTCCCTTTGCTCTCCCACCTCATGGGATTCTCCACTCCCTCCCAGACTCTTAGGGGATACTCTGTTCCCCAAGGCTACTCTCCCTGAAAGTCTCTAGAACTAAGATTACCTTTGCCTTCTCTTTCTAACAAACCCGACGCCCATCGTTCCCTGCTCCTGACCGCAAATGGGCGCTGCAGTCCGGCTTCTCATTTACCTTTAGTTCACTCCTTGTCACATTCCCAGCATCCTTTCCCACTGTTTTCCTGCCTCCCAGTCCCCAGCACGCACACTCACCTTGCAATCTTTTTGTAAGCGACTTTGCTGCCTCCTACACTGAACTGATGGAGGCAGGCAGCCTGCTGCCCACCACTCACAGCCTATTCTATGTACTTAGATTCAGGCCCCTGGGGTGGTGCACAGTGAACACAATGCGAATGAGGCCTGGAGGTGAGCAAAGCTGTGTCTGCAGGAGGCCATCCACAGGGGATGCCGGCAGCTGAACTACAGTCCTCCTCAAGATCCTCATTTCCTCCCCGTCCTGGGCACCCTCCTTTCTTTGTAAATTACACAGCTTGGATTTAGGTGGACTGGGTTTGGACGGTGACACTGCCACTTTCTAGCTCTATGATGACCTTGGGAAAGTTAGGTAGGCCTTCTAAGTATTCATTGTTGTTTTATTTAATTTAGAAATACAAGATGATAATAATACTTAACTAGTGTTATCGTGTGGACTAAATGAGACAATGTCAGTAAGAGTGCTGGTCCAGGGGAACGCTCAATAAAACTCACTTGTTGATATAATTCTTAATTCTAAGGCTGAGTTCCACCCATAAAGTCCAGAGTCCCTCTTCAAACTGTTTAGAAATTATCTTTATGCTCCCTGCAATTCTCCATGCTAATTTCATTTTTTCTCCTTGCTTTCTCCACACTTCCACCTGTAAAAGATATACCTTAATTATGGAAGATGTTATTTCTCCCCATACGTTGGCTCAACAATAATGGGGTAGATTTCTCTTTTGATTTTGGATCCTTACTATATTGATAGTTAGAATTCAATTAAAGCCATCCTTGCTGCCTTATAATAACCAAATTATGAATTAACACAGTCTGTGCTCAAAGGCTCTGGGCCCAGTCTCTACTGTATTTTAGCTTTTGTATCACTTATCTGTGTTCGTCTTCACCCTGTGTTCTTTATTCATAATAATAGTAATAATAATAATAATACTATTTACTAAATGTGTTTTTTGTCAGACACCTTATTACATTGCTCAATCTAATCTCCCCAGTGGTTGGCATTGTTATTCCCATTGTACAGTCAAGGCAACTGAGGGCAGGAGTTTTTAAATATGTTATCCCACATTTCAAAACTTATAATATTGAATCTAGGGCTGAGACTGTTGTAGTCACCCAGGTCATCTGGATGAGATGGTCATCCTATCTAATAAAAGACAAAAATGGTAATTGGCGTACGACCAATACCCTTTTCATTGGCTAATCAGGGCTATATGCAAATTAACTGCCAACTAAGATTGGCAGTTAACTGCCAACAAGATGGCGGTTAATTTGCATATGTAGGCAAAATGCAGGGAGGCGAAAGGGAAAGCAGGAAGAAGCCCCCTGGCCATCCAGCCATGATGGGAGAATCAGGCACCTTTGCCGCCCTGGCCAGTGATAGCAGGAAGTAGGGGTGGAGCCAGCGATGGGAGCTGGGCACGGTCGAAGCTGGCAGTCCAGGGAGCTAGGGGTCCCTTGCTTGGGCCCAAAGCGGAGCCCACGATCGCAGGGCCGCTGCAGCTGCGGGTCCCCGCTGCCCGGGCCGGATGCCTCAGCTAGAGGCATCCTGCAGGGGCAGGGGCGGAGAACGCGCGATCGCGGTGCCCCCCGCTGCCACTGCAGGTCCCCGCTGCCCC
>NW_006291010.1:2808203-2838253 GCF_000327345.1 Myotis davidii
GGGGAGTCCCCTGCCCAGGCCTGACTCCTGGGCCAGAGGCATCAGGCCGGGGCTGGGGGCAGAACCAGTGATGGGGGGAAATGAGGGTCCCCTGCCCAGGCCTGACGCCTCTGCCAGAGGCGTCAGGCCTGGGCAAGGGGCCGATCCTGCGATTGGAGGGTGATGGCGGTCAACGCCTGAGGGCTTCCAGTATGTGAGAGGGGGCAGGCTGGGCTGAGGGACACTCCCCCCACACACACACCAAGTGCACGAATTTCGTGCACCGGGCCCCTAGTAGTGGATATAAAGTGGGTGGGCCTGACACACGTTTAGAAAGCAGGACTATTGCAACACTTGATATTGATTGGATATGAGAAATGAGAGTGAGAACTACCTAGGATGCCTCCTGGTTTTAGCCTTGGGCAGTCGAGAGGAGCTTGTTTCACAGGCCGAGAGAGGAAGCCAGTACAAGCTTGTTTGAGGGTGGGGTCAACCTAGGGCAGGGTGGGCAACCCCTGGCACGCATGCCAAATATGGCACGCCAGTAACTTTTGCTGGCACGCGAAACCCTCTCTTATAATCTTCCATTTACAATTTTTTTCTTAATATTGACTTTTTTATTTTTCACATAAATTCAGTGTAGGTGCATCTTAGATAAATAAATAATTTTACATAACAAGTTATCTTAAAGACCACAGACATGGATTGACAAGAGAGGGGAAGAGCAATTTCTATGCCTATGCCTTAACTCTCCCTGCCTTCCTAGATCCGACCAGTGTTTTGGTTTCACATATCTCTGAAGGTCACGAAATATAAACCTCATGTAAAATCTCTGTCATCAGTGTTGCAGCAGCAAAAGTCCCACTGATAATATCAAATGGAGTCATAAAGTTTTCTGTCGGACTATCAGTGTACATGTATACATTAAAAAATAAATGTATTTTTCATCATCATATACTGTGTTTTTGTCGCTCGAATGAATTTTATTATTTCTTCAAGGGTCTTCATATCTTAAGAGATATCAAGTAGGCGTAACATGTTCTCAAAAAATTAGGGTTGGCACGCAGAAGAATTTTGAGTCAGAGATTTTGCTGGTTTTGGCATGCACTCACAAAAAGTTTGCCCACCCCTGGCCTAGGGTCTGTTGAGTTTGAGGTACCTGTGCAGTTGGAAATCCAGGAATTGGAAAACTCGGAAGGGAAGTCAGGAATCAGAAGCACATGGAGGGTAAGTGAAGCCATAAGAATAGGAAAGACTTCCCAGAAAAGGACGCAAAGAAGACGTTTTTAGTTTTTCTTGGTGGGTGAAGGAATGAGAATTGATGAACGCTATGAACCTTTTCTCCAGAAATATCTTTAAAACATTTGGCTGTTAAGGGAATAAAATAAATCAGGACTTAGTTGAGGGTTGTCATGGGATCAAGGAAGAGGTGGTGGTTGTTTTTTTCAGGTGAGAGAGACTAGTATATTTAAATAAACCAGTAGTGAGGGAGTGATTAAACAAACAGGAGAGCGGAGGAATAATCAGAAGACCAATCCCTGAGAAGGGACAAAGAAACAGGCTCCATAACATTGCAAGAGGCATGGGTGTTAGACAGAAGTAGGGACAGGTTTTTAAAAAACAATAAATAAGGAGAAAGACTAGAACAGAATGCAGGTGAGTTTGTAGGTTGCGTGCCTGGAAGTTGAAGGCTTTTTTATCTAATGACTTCTATGGACTCTGAGTAAGAGGTGAGGTCATCTATAATGAGAATGGTCAGAGGTCAGTGAAATGGTCACTGTGGACATTAGGGGATATGATCAGAGTGACCTCACAGGATTTCTAGGCTGTGAAAGCCCAGTGAATATGGGGAAGAGACTTTATAGGGACATCAATCTGGATGATTTTTTTTTCTGCAACAAATGGCAGGACCCTTGGTACAATTGAGAAGGCAATTGTTCAATTCTTTGAGGGCTACAGATTTTCTACGAATTGAGTAAAGGACATTGGAGCAAATGAGGAGTCGAATAAGAGCTAACCTTATCATGATGTTCCAGTCAAAGCTCTATGGAAAAAAGGTGAGGTCAGAAAGGAAATGATGGAAAAAGAAAATGAAAATATTTAGGGATTGAAAGTACCAAAGTGTACAACCAGACAATCTACATGTTCAGTGGTTCATTTTCTAAAAGGACTTTCATTTTCATTTTTGTTATATATATTTTTTTTAATTACCAAGTGTCCTATGCAACTATGCTGTATTCTGATCATGAAAACTTGACCACAACACTGAAACTAAGAGAAGCCATTTGAAATTAAATTCCTTGCCCCAACCTAACAGCAAAGATAGCTGTATAATCATTCACTTGTCTTTGAGACATAGGACCAGAATTAGCCAGTAAAATATATCTTCCTTTCCCAGACTCAAGGCCAATATTATTTTGCACATGGAGAGTCTGTGGACTCAGTAATATTAGATAATATCAGAGATTTTATAAATATCATCATATGTATAATGGTATTATAGTTATATAAGTCAATAACCTTATTTTTAGGAGAATAAAGAATATGGAGATGGATTGCAGCATATCTGCAACTTACTTTCAAATGGTTTTGGGGGAAAAATTGTATACTAAAGCAAATGTTTACTGTTGGATCTAAATGGTTCTCTGGGATGAGGGGGGAATGATTTTACTTTTTAGGAGATATTTGGGAATGTTTGGAGACATTTCTGGCTGTCATGGGTTAGGTATGGTAGTATTACTGTCAACTAGTGGGTAGAAGCCAGAAATGCTATTCATCACCCTACAATGCACAGGACAGCCTCCACCACACACAGAAAGAAGAAAGAAAGAAAGAAAGAAAGAACCCCATATCCAAAGAAGAGAGGGGAGGGGAAGGGAGGAAGAGGAGAGAGGGATGAATGAAACAAGAGAAGAAGGGAGAAGGAAGGAAGGAAGGGAGGGAGAAAGAATCTGTTCCCTAGCACCAAGGTTGAGAAATCCTGTTCCAGATGATCGCGATGCTAGTGCTAGTCTTTCAACTGTCCAAAATATTTTAAAATTTTTATTAAAGCACATTTGAAATAAAAACTAAAATATGACAAGAGAAGAAGAAAATCAACTTTTTCCAAAATGTCAACAATAAATCATTTTTGCTGGTGGTCAGCTGTAAAGTATTATTGCGTGTGATTGACGATAAGGTAGATGGCTGGAAAGCATTCTTCATGTTCTTTCAGTCAATCAATCAAAGTAGAACATTGCCTTTATTCAGTATTTGAGTTTTTGTGCAAAATGCTTTAAAAGAGAGAAGAGAAGTGTAGTTCATACTGGACACTTTTTGTACATAATCCCGTCTGGCTTGGAATCAGCTAAGATTTGCCTTAGTTGTATCACACAATGACTAATTAGATTCATTCACTTACTCACTCATTTCTCCATTCAAGCAACCTTTATTAGACACTATGACCGCAGGGAGCATACAGCCTATTGAGGGAAACAGAAAATGTAATACTGAGCAATGTAAAATGATCCTTCTTAGAGGAACGGACAGGCTTCTCTGGGGGCACATAGTTGGGCAACCAACTCAGAGAGGACTGCTCAGACCTAGGATAGTGAGGAGTAAATCAACTCAAGGGATGCTGAGGCAAGAATGGAGTGAGCGAGAGGTGAGCAGTGTGGAGAGAAGGGTAGAACCTTAGAGCTAGAGACAGAACTGAAGGGTGTCCCAGGCAGGTGGAACAGCATGATGAAGGCCTAAGGAGAGAGAGAGAGACAGACAGACAGACGGACAGACAGACATTAGAGTGGTTCTCTAACTTGAACATGCTTCAGAATCTCCTGGAGGGCTTCCTAAACCACACATAGCCAGGCCCCATCCTTATAGTACTGGATTCAGTGGATCTGGGTGTGGCTCAAGAATTTGCATTTCTAGCAAGTGCTCAATAGCTGCTGCTGCTGCTGGTCCAGAAACCAGACTTGGAGAACCACTGCCTTAGAGAACCTGCAGGTCTTTCGAGTATACTTGGAGCTGAATATATGATCAAGATTTAAAACAGTGACCAAGTTAAGGTTTGACTGAATTATGGAGTGAACAGGGAGCTACTGAAGTGTTTTAACCACTAGAGCACTTTACGGTATAATCTGTTTTAGTCCATGTATTAGTCAGGGCTCTGCACAGAAACAGAACCAATGGGATACACATATATAGATACATAAGAGGCAATTTATTATAGGAATTGCCTCACCCAATTAAGGAGGAGGCCGTGCGTCCTGAGATCTGCTCTCAGTAAGCTGGAGAACCAGGCAAGCAGGTGGGGTGATTCTGTGCAAGTCTGAGGCCTGAGAATTGGGATGGCTGGGACATGACGTATGTCCCGATTGCATCTGAACACCTGACAACAAGGAACACCAATGTCTAGGGGCGGGAGTAGATGGAGGTCTCAGCTAAAGCAGAGAGCAAGTTCGCCCTTCCTCTCCCTTTTCTGTTCCATTCAGGCCCTCATCAGATTAGATGATGTCCACCAGCACTGAGGAGGGCCAACTTCTTTACTCAATCCATTGATTCAAATGCTCATTTCTTCTGGAGACTAGCTCATAAATACACCCAGAAATAACGGTTTACCAGCTAAGAGCATTCCTTAGCCTAGTCAGGCTGACACATAAAACTGACCATCATAGCCCCATATTCTTTATCTGTAGTAGAGGACACTAACAACTATCAAATGATCAAACAATCTCTCAGCCTTCTTTGGAGAATAAAGCCAGACAACATTATGCATATTTAGATCACTGTATAAATATCAGAAATTATTGTTAAATCAACTCGTTTGTCTTTGTCAATTATACCTCAATAACATTATACGTAAACTAAACTCGTTTAGAGCCGGAAATATTGTCACTTTCCAGATAACAGAACTAAGGTATGGAAGGCAGAGATGGTACCAGCCAAAGCTTCTGGGGCCTGACTCCTGCAAGTCCGCTGCACCCCATCCCTCCCTCCCACTCCAGTCCAGCTTAAGCATTTCCCAGGGTCCTTAAATGCCTCCTCTCCTAATAGTCATCCGACTTCCTCTGGACCACAACTCACTGGGTGAGGTAGTTGACAAGGCTGATTGTCTCAGTTTGAAATCTTGGAGAATGACTCACAGGGAAGTATCTAACCGGTTGAGCCAGGGCAATAGGTAAAGCTGAGGTCAAATGGTCAGGCTCCTAAATGAGCTGTTCCCTTCACTGCACCATGCTTAAGGTCTGAGCACAGGCTCGGGGTTGTCTCTGACAGGGGAAGCTAGGCCCTGAGGCTGGCTCAGTCACTCAAAAGGAGAGTGCAGCAGCTTCATTCTTGGGAACCTCGTGAAGGAAAGTAAAATCTCTTAGGGAATTGGCATCCTTTGAGTGTTTCTATTATGAGCTGTAAGAAACCTTGCTTTTTTTTTTGTAACCTTCACATGTGTATATCACTGTACAGTTTAGATTTGCTTTTACTTTCACTTTCTCATTTAATAATCATGGGCTGTGTCTCCCGTTTTACAAATGGTTCAATGACCAGCTCAGGATGACACATCCAGCAGGTTTTTGGATTCCCAATCTTTTGCACTGAACTCCACCTAAACATTGATGTGAAATAGTGTGACATGAGCCAATTGTTTTTAACAAACATGGCGATCACTTCCGTAGTATATTTATACGTGTGTTTATATGCTTTTAAAAATATTTATTGAATAATTTTTATTAAATGTATTGGGGTGACATGGGTTAATTAGATTATGTAGGTCTGCAAAGAGTATGCAATTTTATGATTCATCATCTGTATATTGCATTGTTTGCCCACCACCCAAAGTCAAATTTTCTTCCATCACCAAATATTTGACGTCTTATATGCTTTTATTTTCTCTTGGCAACACTACTTGTGTATTTCATCTTCCTTTTAAAAATATATATATACACACACACACACATATATATATATATATATATATATACACACATATATGTACATACATATATATATATTTGTTTTTATTCATTTCCATTTAACCACCTATAATCTAGTCTTAGAAATTAGAAGGTATTTTTTTGTGAACATAATCTTAGAAATATTATGATTACAAAACAGTAGGAATTTTGTGATTTCATGAAATAGAATAGATTAAAAAAATGTAGGTTTAATGGCGAAAATTCTGCCTGGCAAAAAGAGTATTTAGTTGGTCACAGAATCTGTCATGATTTTTCTTTTTAATTAGAAAATAAAGCTCTGGAGCTTCTTGAAATATTTTCCACAAACAACCACATAGGCTTTCTGTGAGGGCAGTCAGAATGCTACACTGAAGTAAACAGAGAGGCTTAGTCATCATAATCTGGCTCAGAAAACTCAAGATTGGGCAGAGATCAGAGTTCAAATTCAGAAAGCTACCAGAAGCAGCAACTGGAGTGACTTATACTGGTGATGAAGTCTGCAAAAGGGGGAGGGGTACTTATCTCATTGGAGCATTTTAAGCATTTCTTCCTCCCTTCTCAAATAACATCTGCCACCCATGGAAGGCCCTTGGTGGTGATCAATTTTCCCCTTACAAAGGTTATACATATATGAGCTTATGAAAACCTGGATGTAAGAGAGGTTCTGTGTTTTCAAAACCCAAAACCGTATGTTTTTAAAGAAAAGATTACTATTCTACTTAGAATCACAAACCTTTGATGCTGAGACGGAGTGTGTATCTCATTCAGGTGAGGACTGAATAATTTACCCAGAGTCCTCCAGCTAAATGGACCCTGGTTTCCTGACCTCTTGATTTGTGCTCTCACTGTGTTTCTGAGGAAATAAAAGAGACTCAACACAAGAATAAGGCAAACTACTAATGGCTCTGGGGAAATGTTTACAATATATTGTTGTGAAAAGAAAGCACATACCGTAATATAAATCATGTGATTCTATTTTGGGGGAAAGGGAGAATGCATGCATGCTGGGTACAGAAGGCTGGGAAAATGTTGCAGACCTGACATGCTAGGTGGGGCAGTTAGCAGGACTTGCTCTTTTCCTCTTTTAGTTTTTCTTTTTAATTTTTCAGATGCTTATAATAAATATTACTCTAATAATCAGAAGGAAATTAATGTTATAAACAAAGGACTTAAAGCATCCTAGGAAGGCTAGGCAGGCATATTTCAGAAGCACAGAGACAAGTAGCATTAGGACTCTTTTATCAAAGGGTGCTTGATATCTGAGCAAGTGGAGTATTTGACCACAATCATGCTGCTATGGATGGCCAGGCAGATGGACAAACGGACACCTAAGAGCCAATGCCTGGGCCACAAGACAAACATCCAGGGTGAAGGAAGCAGTGAGAGCCCCTCTTTTACAGGGGGAAAGGCCGACTTCCTGCTTCCCACTGCTCTTCACATCTAAATGATTGGGAACACTCATCTATGAACCCCTGAGTTCACTCCCCTGCAGCCTGGAATACTCATCTGGAAATGATGCTTTCTGAAGGAAGCTGATTATTTATTGGGACATCTCTCATAGCTGCTCCATTCCTTCTTCTTAGCATAACTATGGAGCTGATACTCAGAACTAACAAAAAGCAGGAAAGAGAAATAAAAATAATAAGTAGATTGATGGATAGATGGATTTGTTATAGAAGACCAGAGAAAAACCAAGCAATGCTTAGAGAAATGGAGTTAACACTGCTCTATTATGCCGGTGGGCTCAGAGGAATATGTCTCTCAAATTCTGAGCAAAAACATGGAAGAAGCTTTCCCTTTTTATATCTTTCTAATGTCTTTGTCTCCTAAATATGGGGCTTTCCAGTCCCTTTTGCAAGTTTCAAAAGAGCCCTATGTATGCTTAGTATTTATCTTGCAGGAAGCCTGTAGCCTTGAGTGCAGACAGATAACTAAAAGACAGCTGGTATGAGAACATGGGAGTATCAGCCCCTTACATTAGATGACTAGCCTACAAGGTCAGACAGCTAAGCTTATCTTCCCTATTATTCAAGCTAAAAAGCAAAGTTAATTTATAGGATAAGGGACCATCTAAAAATATCAGAGTTGACTCACAGAATGAGGGACCATCTAAAAATAGCAGAGAATTTCAAATAGCAGTTTTATAAAATAGAGGTTACTATGCTTCAGGTTGACAACACAGTTTGGTTCTGCTTCTTTGGGAAGGCTCCAAATGTTGGGAAAGTTCAACCTAAAGTGTTCTGGGAAGAATTAGCCTTTAGCCTTCTCAGATTGATTAACTGCCTTCATTTATAAAGCACCTATTTACTTGCCTGCTCCTAATTTGTTCTGTATAATTTCTAATCCTCCTCATTGTTACATTATCTCTAACCTCAACAGGAAGCATTCATATCCCATTTCAGAGGCAGTAACACTGAGGCTGAGAGAGGTTGAGTAAAGGATGACAGCAGGATTAGAACCCAGGCCTATCTGATTCTAAGACCCATGCCCCTTCTAAGGCCACGCCTCCTTCTCTGTGCCCTGTGATGGTCCTGGCTTTCTCAGTGGGTTCAGTAGGCTTCTGAAGGGGAAGGAAGAGCACTGGGTTAGGAGTCTGTCTGGGTGGACCCCAGGCACAGATAGCTGTCTAAATGATCTCCACATGGCCCATGGCTGACCCCCTCCCCTCTTCATGTCATTTGCCCACAGGACAGACATTCTCAGCCACAATTTTGTATTTCTTTCAATATTTTTAAATTTAAAATTTTTATTGTTGACACTATTGCTGATGTCCCCCATTCTCCTGCTTTGCCCACCTCCACCCTAGCCCCTCCCACCTCCTTCCCCTTGGTCCTCCCCACACTATTGTCTCTGTCCCTGGGCTATGCATGTATGTTTTTTAGCTAATTTCTTCACCTTCCTTTATCCAGTTCCCCCATATACACTGTTCTGTCTTTTAATATATTGACCCTACTCAACTCATAGAGGTAGAAAATCTAATTAAAGTAGAAAAAATGGAACTCAGAATGAAGTCTGTTTCAGAAACAGGTTCATGTAGAGGATAAATGATAAGGTGGGTTTTCCTGAAAAGTGAACCCAAAATGACAGGCCTGGTCATCAAGCTTTATTTCCTCTTCGTTTTTGTTGCCATCTCACAAACACTGGTCTGTCCTCTGTGACCCGACTAATGTCAGGGACATAGAGAACCTCAAACAACTTCCTGAGAGCTCTTTTAAGGGGACCAACCCTAATGTGGTTTCTCACTAGTTACTTGCTAAGTTCTTGTTAAGTAAACAACCCAACTTTGATATCAGAGAGTTTGTGGTTAGGGTGAGGGCTGAGGTTGGAGGGGAAATTGTAAGTAGAGTCTTAGTCAAGTAGAATCTTTTTTTAAAAAATATATTTTATTGATTTTCTACAGAGGGGAAGGGAGAGGGATAGAGAGTCAGAAACATCGATGAGAGAGAAACATTGATCAGCCGTCTCCTGCACACTCCCCACCGGGATGTGCCTGCAACCAAGGTACATGCCCTTGACCAGAATCGAACTCGGGACCCTTCAGTCTACAGGCCGACAGTCTATCCACTGAGCCAAACTGGTCAGGGCCAACTAGAGTTTTGACTAAAATTACTCCCTGTTCCACCAGCTGTGAGCCATCCTTGAGGACTCTACACTGACCACTCTGCCGCTACACATGCCCTGCCCTTTAACCTTGGCCTTGGGCTATAGGCCTACAGGGAGTGATGCCAGGATGTCATAATTTGCCTTATTTCCTGCAGAAAGATTATTGAGAATATGGCTCACTAAACCACACAAGTGAAATTCTTCCTAGTACTCAGTTTGGGAAGAGCTGCCCTGCTACTGGTGAGAAGTATGTTTTATCTTATGAATGCTGAGAATCATGTCCTTCATTCTCCTTCTTTGTGTTTGCTACAAAAATAAAAGGCCTTCCAAAGGGAGAAGCAACAAACCTTTATGGAGATCAATAAGAATAGCTCTCGGGGACACCCTGATTCAGGCAGAAACCCACATAGTGTTTGCATTAGGATACAGAGGCAATGGGTATTTATTAGAAAGGGAAGGGCAACAATGATATCAATAGGAGGAAGGCGTTTCCATTGGCGCAGATAACATAAAATAGGGTTCATCCCAAAAAATGTTTCCAATTTTCAGTCCAGTAATCGTCAGTCCAGTAGTAATAATAACTGCTTTCATGTTATCTTTGCAAACAGTTTGTTGGGACAAAATGTTTCCCTCAGTGCAGTCTAAAGGCTATTTTGCCCTATTTTAACATTATGAAGAGTTGGGGTATACGACATGCAAGGAAGTTCCTTTGGCATGGCAGCTCCAGCTACATTTTAAAGTGACTTTGTTTATAGTATTCTTTACATACGCTGTGTGACCCATGAATTCCGCTTCCAGATATATAGACTACATAGCCAAATAGTTCTACTCATTGGATTGTTTTAGTGTCATTTCTCCTAAGATGTTGTGACTAGAGAATATGAGACCAAACCCTTAAATGTCCCACCTCTCACTGAAAAATGTTACATAGGAAGCATGGGAAACTGAGGCATTTCTGTTCCCTTAAGTTCCAGCCATGTGTGTGGGCAGACAGAATTTTAAATGAGTTGAAGGACCTTTCACTATAATTGGATTTTATTTTCTGATTGCTTTAATAGGTTTCACTCCCCCAAATAGATTTATTTATTGAGCACACGTTTGTTGAACACACTCCTATATTTGAAGCCCTCTGATGGGTGCTGAAAGAGAAGTTGAGGGGAGGGGAAGTAAGTGGGGACTCAGATGGGCCTGATGCTGGGGAGCAGGCATCAGGAATGTGACAGGGGACCAAGGGTCACATTGTCAAGTTACAGGAATAGAGGGGCACCAGAAGCTCGCTCCAAGCAGCACTGGAGGGTTCTGTTTATCTTGTGTCGTGTAATCTATTAGTCTTTCCATTTGCGGAAATAATCAAGGACTGGCTAAAATGGCATTTAAATTATGCCCACGAAGAAGGCTAAACGCCACTAGCAGAACAGTCTCGTTTGAATCTCGATAAAACCTATCAGATATTCTGAATATTATAACTCCCATTTGAATTCCTCGCTCAGGACCAATTTTCTCAGCTGGCCTTCCTTGCCCTTTCTTTTTATTATTTACCCACTGTTGAAAGTAACAAAAAAAAAAAAATAGAAAATTACTCTATTGGAAAAACTCACCTTCCTCAATGTGAGTTTTCAATGCATTTAGAAATAGTCTATAGAATTTCTGAGCACTCCCAGATATCCCCACCAGATAATATAATTGACAGTTTCAGGTTGGAGAGAAAAAAAATAGTAATAGTTAATATTTACCAGTATTGAGTACTTACATACCAGAAAATTCTGCAAAGAGCTTAGATGCAATATCTTGTTTAACACTTAGAGCAACCTTCGAGTGATTCTATCTTCTCTGTTACAGAAGATCAGCCTGAGGCTGAGAGAAGTAAAGGAATGTGCCCAAGGTTATATCGGTCATCAATTGTGGAGCGTGGATCAGTACTCAGGCTGGTCCACTAGCATTCCAGGACTTTGATCTTGATAGCTGCTGTATCTGTAAGCCCTTCAAGCACTGGGAAGACACACCATAAATACTTGTTGAATCAGTGAACAAATGAGTGACTCTCTGGCTACAGAAGCAAATCTCTAGCAGGTGGTAGAAGAACCACACAGCTAATGGATAAGGTCCCTGCACTATGGATTCTGGGCCTGAGTTCCACCTGGCGCAGGGGTGTCCCCTTTCAGAAATGAGTGATGTCGCAGAAACAGTCTCTCATGACCCTGAGGAGCCGGGCGCTAAGCTTGGTTCTCCTGTTGTGTGACCTTGGGCCCATCACCCCCAGGCCTTTCTGAGCTTCAGATGTCAATCCTGCAAAAGGAAGCCCCTAAGAATAACTCTAAGTTCTCTTCCAAGTCTAACAGCCTGTCATTCACAAGAACTTCATACTAAAAAAAAAAAAAAAAAAAAATGCATCTTCTGGATA
Organism: Myotis davidii; assembly: GCF_000327345.1. Lineage (NCBI taxonomy): Eukaryota > Metazoa > Chordata > Mammalia > Chiroptera > Vespertilionidae > Myotis > Myotis davidii. The sequence goes on from NW_006291010.1 coordinate 2,820,117, forward strand.
AACCACTCTAAGGACAAACTCCAAATGGTATCCAGAGCTGTGGGAAGAGAAACATTTTCATTTTTCATTCTGCATTTGGTCTCCTCTCTCTCCCTAGATTCCCTGCTGCACTTTGTCCTCCCATTTTTCAACTTGCATTTTGATATAATTTTTGACTTGCAAAAAAAGTTAAAAGAAAAAAGCACAAAAATTTCCCGAGTACCCATTACCTAGTTTCCCCCAAATGTTTTACATGCCACAGTAAAATGATCAAAATCCAAAAATAAACATCAACAAAATACTGTTATCTGATCTACAGTCCTTAAATTCACCCATTGTCCTACTAATGTTTTTTTTTTTTCTGATCTAGAATCGAATCCAGGCTCATGTATAACATCTAGTTATTTTGTTAGTCTGTCTTAACATGGAACAAATTCTAAGTCTGATTTTGTCTTTTAGGACATTAATGCATTTAAAGAGTACTGCTCAGGAATTTTTTAGGACGTCCCTCAATTTGGGTTTGTCTGATCTTGATTGAATCAGACTATGCACTTTCAGCAAGAATATAATTGAAGGGATCTTACTTCCTTTTGAGTGAATCTTATCAGTAGCTACACGGTGTCAGCTTATTGTTGCATTACCCATGAGCTAACTTTGATTACTCTCTGTATTCTTTTCACATTCTAGACATTTCATCTGAAAAATAGGCTAATAATAGTACCTGCCTCAGAGGGCTGCTGTGAATATTAAATGGAAAATAAAGGCATAGAAAGCACTTAACTCAAATCCTGCGACATAACAGGACTTAACTATAACAATAATCATATAAATATCACAATTTCATATTTAAAGTAGTACACTAGTTTATATATAACTATTTAAAGCTCATATTTAAATATTAAAATTATGCATAGACTATAAATTATTTTTATTGCATCATCCTCCTTTTTCTCTTAAAAGCATATCTGACAATTAGGAAATTGTTTAGGCAGAAATGGGAGCTGCCGATGGGGCCCGATTTGGGGCATCTGCAGACACATTCCGCCTTCGCATTTGCTGCTGCAGCTGTGCTCCCGGAAGCCAGGAGAATTCCAGCAGGCCCAGCAGGATCACAGCCCACAGTGTCTCTCTATAATGGCAGCAAGTGTAATAAAGTGTCGTTTGAGTGTTGGCTATTGTACACTCAGTGGCAGGGGACATGTCTATTCAGCCCCGAATCTGGCCTACAAGATGCCAGGTAACCTTTTCAAGGGCATGAGATTTTAATAGACTTAGCAGTGAAGTTACTAGAGATTATATTTTTGCCTGGGTAAAACATACAGTTAATGGATCAGTCTGGGTTTTATAAGTGACATCTGCAGGGCATGTTTACTTAACTAACTGTAGACTGATTGACCTGCAGGCATTCTGCAATATTTTTCTGTTGGTCTGTGAATAGGCAGTCCAATGAATTATTTATTGGGCTCACATATCTGGGTACTCTTTTTTTTTTTTAAGAACATTCTCTATTGGAAGTCCTGGCCTTGCTTAGTCAATTAACCTTCCCCTGTTTAGATGTTCTCTCTTGAGGAATAACCCATCAAAATCCAAAGCAGCACGTTAGTGAGGAGAGGAAAGGATCATGCTTCTGGGTGTGATCTCCCTGAAGTCAGATGTAGAATCTTATTCCTATTGCAGGGAGGGTAATGCACAAACACCCAGCTCCCATGCTTTTCTAGGAATGAGCTCAAGCCTCTAGGGCAGAAGGGAACAAGAGATAGCAGACCCCTTTTCCTGCTAGATTCCGGCCTCATTTCCCTGAAGATAAGCAAGGGGCACTGAGCTGAGGAGAGATGTCAAGTAAGCAATTTGGATATGCAATTTGAAATTTAGGGGAGAGCATAGTAGAGAGAACATGAGATTTTATGTGGTACATTTGGAGTTACTATCATCAAATAAGACTTTGACAATATTATTGAACCTCTCTGAGCCCCAATTTCCATATTTGTGAATTATGTATTATAATACCCATATTTCTATTGTTGTTCCTTTGTAACAAAGCACCCCCAAATAGAGGGGCTTAAAACAATGATTATTTCTTACTGTTAAATGATTCTGTTGGGTGGAGCTTAGCTGGCTGGTTCTTCTGCTGGTTTTGCTTGGATAGCTCAGGCAGCTGCATTTAGCAGGAATCTCCGCTGAGGCTGGAATATTCTAAGGTGGCCTGGCATCCTCCACACCTCTTTCCATGTGGTGTCTCATCACTTAGTAATTTATCCTGAGCTTTTCACTGGCAACCAGACCTCAGGAGGACAAATCCAAAGTGTAAGCACTTGTCTAATCTTGCTTGTATCATGCTTGCTAATGTCCCATTGGCCAAAGCAAGTCACATGGGCAAGACTAGCTTCAGCGTGGGAAAGGAATACATAAGGGTGTACATACTGGGAGCTGTGGCTGATCGGGGACCACCATGTCAGAGTCTACCACAGTTGATTTGACTGGGTTTTTGTGAAGATTAAATAAATTGTCTTTATTGTGCAAGATACTTGAAAAAATATTAGATATTATTATCAGGATATAACTTTCTTTTTTTTTATTTAGTAAAGGTGGAAATTTATTGAAGAACAAGTACAGACTCCCAAGTGGGGAGGGGGAAAGCGTCCCACTGATTCCCTTTTTCCTATGGTTTATAAAGGCTGCAGTTTTTTGTGCCTCAATACCCCCTCTGATTGGTCACTATTCCCCTTTGATTTGGTCACTATAGTAACTCCTGAGCTCAAGTCTTACTTAAAGTACACAAGGTTCCCTTCTTTTTCTCCCTTATTGTTCTCCAATTCCCTGTGGGCTTTCTTCCTCCCTTTATTCTGTAAATATGTACCTTTTGCTACTTTTAGCTCCCTTATCATATGGAAATGTAACTTCTGCTGCTCCCAGCTCCCTTGTCTTATGGAAATTTACCTTTTTGTAACTCTGTAGCCCTGTATTTTTTTTCCCATGGACCCCTTAATTCCTAAAATTTCTTAAACCTGCCCATTTCACCCCTAAAAATTCCTTTCAATTTCCCCTCTGACTGGGGGGAGTGGAGACATTGGGTCTGTCTGCTTCCTGCTGGCAAAGGGGTTGCGTTGTTTGGGGTGGCAGTGAGGGTCCCATCGGAAGTGGGCGAACTAAGGGTCCATGGAAGATGGATGTAGAGGCCTCCAAATTAATCCCCAGGACCCATATTTCCTATTTTACTTATAAATGTACAGAGGAAGACAATTAACCTGCTTTGTCTCATCAGCATATTCTCTGGCAGAAGTAGAGCTACAGTCCTTTTTCATTTGTACTCAATTGTGCTGCATAATAGGTGTTCTGTGATTATTAAAATCCAGAGAAGATGTGATTTAATATTTTGATTTTGGAAAAATAAAAAATTCTCCCAGAATCCACAGAGCTCAGAAAATGCAAGAAGAAAAGAAATACCAAATACCACTGCCTGAGTATCTTCACCCTCCAAAATGATAACAGCACTCTCCATCATATTTTTTGTTTTACATGCACATGCATATATTAAAAATGGCATTGAAACCAAAATAAGAAATCTGAACATCCAGGTTCTTCCTATGATTTTTCCAAACAAAAAATTCATGTCTTTCTTTCTAACTATAACTCTCTTACTACTTCTTTGCTATTTGATATTTTCCCCTATATGAGTCATATCAAGGTCACTATAAACATTTCAATAATAAAAAAACAAATCACTCATGCTTTACCCATAGCTCTTCTCCTTCACCAAAACACACAAAGCAATGCATTCATTGTTTGGCAGAGACATGGGAATATAGAGGTGGCATATATATTGTTTATCCTAATCTGGGCACCAGAATCTTGACTGTCATGTAAAGAACCCACCAGCCCAGAAATCGCTATATAACAATTATTTTTAAGAATGATAGTACTAAGACTATGAATACAAATATATGCATGTGCATGTATAACAAAAAATATGATGGAGAGTGCTGTTATCATTTTGGAGGGTGAAGATACTCAGGCAGTGGTATTTGGTATTTCTTTTCTTCTTGCATTTTCTGAGCTCTGTGGATTCTGGTCCCAGATCTCAGGCCTACTTGTATGGAGAGGCTACTTCTTTGGGGCCCTTAATAGCTATGGCAGGACATTTCTGGTCTGTCCTCCGACACGATTTGTGAAATGTTATCTTTTTGCTGTACATGTGAGCCTGTTTCCCTGGCGCTATAGCTCTCCCTGACCTTCTGCATCCTGTGTATGTTTCTGCCTGTGTAGCTGTGGGGAAAATAATTTATTCTCTTTCCTTTTACAAGAAAAATAGCTTCCTGTTTGGGAGCCAAACACAGAATGCTCCGTCCATTGGCAGCAACTTGATTGTCACAACATGTCCTGTGTAACCCCTCTACACACCTCTTTTCATCAAACCATGCAGTGGCGCTCCTGTTAGATTACAGCGCAAGCCACGCGGTCTGGGTAACAACAGCAGGAAGACACAAAACACATTCGAGGTGGATCCATTCAGAGTCTCAGAATTGACTTCTCCCTTTCTTAATGAATTTTTGGTGCCACTTCCATAGAAATCCATGGTTTACTTTATTCCTATGAATCAAATAACGTCCTTTCCTCATTACTCTCTCTATAAAAATGCATTAGGAACTTCTTTTCAAAACTGGAAAATCACTGACCAAGAAGACATATGCTTTCCTTTGTTTCAGAATCCTGGTACCAATGTATGCTTTTTCTTAAACTGAAAGGGCATTGATAAATTTTTCACCTTTTCACAAAAGAATGCATAGAACTATAGGAGTCAGGATAATCTCGATGTTGCTGTAACGACCAGCGCCAGTTTTTAGTGATTGAGTAAGGTTTATTTCTCACTCATGTTACCTCTCAATGTAGGTCGGCTGGTGATCTCTGGGCTTCAGAGTCACTTGAGGACCCAGACTGGTAGAGGCTTCACCTTGACTCAAACATTCATGATCATTCGGGCAGGGAAGAGGAAATGTGGCAGATTTTGTACCAAAAGCTCTTAAAGTTTCTTGTCAAAAGTGGTATATTACTACACTCATATTTCACTGAAAAGCAATTTTAAAATACCTATCAAGAACCTCAAAAACTATTCATAAACTTTGAAAATTAAGAATGGCCAAGACCATCATTAAAAGGGGAGATGTCCAGCCCAGCTGGTGTTGCTCAGTGGTTTAGCACTGGTCCATGAATCAGGTCGCCATTAGATGCCTGGTCAGGGCACACGCCTGGATTATGGGCTCGATCCTCAGTAGGAGGCCTGCAGGAGGCAGCTGATCAATGATTCTCTCTCATCACTGATGTTTTTATGTCTCTCTCCCTCTCCCTTTCTCTCTCTAAAATCGATAAAAACGTATTTTTTTTAAAAAGGGGTGTGTGTGTCCAAACCTATTATGTTCTTTGTGAGAGAAAAACTGAAATATGTGTGAGCAGCTCCAGTGACTGCCACATCTAAGGAAGAATCAACCTCATTAGAAATCAAAGTAGTCTTACTTGAATAAATAAATAAATATATTCTGTGCTACAAAGTAGCATGGTATGGTCACTCTATTACAATGATTATGCAATTTTTCTGAAAAGCAATTCTAAAATATCTATCAAGAGCAATTTCAGAATCTAACTTTATAAGAGTAAAAATTAGAAACACCTAAATATCTAACACAGGGCAGCCAGAAAGTCCACTGTAGCACACCCAACAAAATATTATGCAGCCACCAAAAATTATATTTTTGAAGGCTTTATATTGGCATGGCAAATGCTAAGGAGGTAATATTAAGTAAAAATAATCAAAGTGTGATATTTTCAATATTAATTCATTGAAAGTATTAATAAGTTATCTCAGGCTGGTGTGATGAAGGTTTTATTTTTTACATTTGTACATTTTCTAAAATAAACATGTACATTTTTAAAGAAAAATATAATGGAACTTAAAAATATATGTAACACATCTGTTTCTGGTTGAATTGTACTATATATACCTTAACATTCACCCATATAAATAGTACAGTTATGTGGGTTTTAGCAAATATGTACAATCATGTGACTATCACCACATTCAAAAGATAGAAAACTTCCAATGCCCTAGAAAGTTCTCTCATGTCCCCAGTGGTGCATCCTTGCTCTCCCCCATCCCCACCTTCAGCCTCCCATCAGCTTTCTGCTGCTGTATAATTTTGCTTTTGTAAAATGTGTCATAGGAATGGAACTATATAATATGTAGCTTTTTATGTCTGTCAGTCTTTTACTAGTAAATAAAAGACTGACAGACATAATGGTTTTGAGATTCATTCATATTGTTACATGTATCAGTAATTCATTCCTTTTATTACCAAGTACCATTCTTCAGTATGGAAACACCCATTTTTCATCAGTTGATGGACATTTGAGTTGTTTCCAGATTTTAGCTATTATGAATATTGCAGCTATAAACATTTGCATACAAATCTTTATGTGGACACACTTTTAGTTTCTTAGGAGTGGAATGTCTGGGTTATATGGGATGTGTAAGTTGAATTTTTTAAGAAACTGCCAACCTGTTACCCCATGTGGTTGTACCATTTTTGCATTCCCTTCAGTATTGTGAGAGGATTCTAGTTTCCCCACATTCTTGTCAATATTGGAAGTATCAGTCTTTTTAATCTTAGCTGTTCTAGTGGGTTAAAAATACATAGCACTTGGACAGTTCACTCATAGGCATTTGATTCGCATTGAGCATGGTTATAAGCTTCCATGCACACAGTAGCTGAAAACTGGAGTCTTATTTTTTTAAAAAAATATATTTTTATTGATTTCAGAGAGGAAAGGAGAGGGAGAGATAGAAATATCAATGATGAAAGAGAATCATTGATTGGTTGCCTCCTGCACACCACACACTGGGTGGGGATTGAGCCACGACCAGGGCATGTGCCCTGAATGGGAATCGAACTGTGACCTCCTGGTTCATAGGTAGACACTCAACCACTGAGCCATGCCAGCTGAGCTGAACACTGGAGTCTTGAGTTTCCATGATCACAGGCCTTCAGCACTCTAATCAGAGGTAAGCAAATTTCCATCAGCTACCAGAGGCCTCATTGCCTTCCCACTAAGACTGAGGCTGAAGAAGTTCCTTACAGTAACACAACATATGCAACTACCCCCCCCCCCCACACACACACACACTGACTGGAATAGGTATTTGTGCTTCTTGAAAATGTGCATTTGGGGAGTGGGGCAATGGAGATGGAATGATGTGAAAATTTCTCTTTTGTATTCAAGTTAATTCATGTCACTGAATTTATTTTTCTTTCTTTTTTGATTTGACAAGACAAAGTGTGGGCTGAGTCTAAAATTATTCCTTGATAACTACAAGGACAGGAAGCAACTGCTGCAGTATTTATGGAACCCCTTGGCCTGGGATGAGCCTAGGGAAATGGGATACTTCTATGCAAGAAAGGTAAGGGAAATTCTCTGTGTGTAAGGGTTATTTTCAGTGCATAGGGAGATGTGTTGTAGTATAAACATTTAAATTGAGGTCTTCTGTGTATTAGCTGTGTGACCTCAGATGAGTCATTTAATATTTCTGGTTTCCTTATTTTTCATAAAGTGAGTATTCTAGTGTCTGATCTACCTACTGCATAGCAACCTAGGATATAAACAGTACTAAGAGTCATATTTGTTCTGCATTATTTGTATACAGTATATTTGTACGTTTCATTTTATCTTTTATCTTATGTGATCACCAAAAAACACCATGAGGTAGAAAAGAGAAGTTATTATGTCTATTTACAGATGACTAAAGTGCTACGCCAAGGGTATGAAACCACACAGTGAATTTGTTGCAAAAGAAAGACTTCTAATTCCCCTGCCAATACATTATTATTGTATTATGATTCCTATATGCTATATGTTGTGCTATAATTCTTAATGTTTTAATTAGAATATGGGCACACTCAATTCATTGATGTATTGTCTGCAGCCACTTTTGTGCTATAAGGGCAGAGTTGGGTCATTGCAGCAAAGCCTAGAATAATTTCTACATCTATAATAATAAAAGGGTAATATGCTAATTAGGGCGGACATCTTCCGGACATCCTTCCAGACAAAGCCGCAGCGGCTGTGAAGGGCCAGGCTCAGACAGCTGCGGGCGGCTGCAAAGGGCCGAGGCTCAGGCTGGCAGTGGCAGCAGCAGCAGGGTAATGGGGGTGGTGCCTTCCCCTGATCCACCAGGTTGCCTCCCACAGAGGGAGGCCAGACTGCGGCTTAGGCCGGGGGCTGAGGCAGAAGCGGTCAGGGGCGGTCAGGCTGGCAGGGGAGCAAGTTAGGGTCAATTGGGTCAGCAGGGGGGCAAGGTAGGTGCGATCAGGCAGGTAGGCAGGTGAGCAGTTAGGAGCCAGCAGTCCTGGATTGTGAGAGGGATGTCCAACTGCCAGTTTAGGCCAGATCCCACAGGCAGTCAGACATCCCCTGAGGGGTCCCAGATTGGAGAGGGTGCAGGCTGGGCTGAGGGACCCCCACCCCCATGCACAAATTTTGTGCACTGGGCCTCTAGTGGCTCTGTAAGAAAGTGTTTGCTAACTCCTGCTTTAAGTGCTTTTGTACATACTCATTCATTTAACCCCCTAACAATCCTATGAAGTAGGTTATATTAGTATCCTATTTTGCAGTTAAGGAAACTGGGGCATGCAAAAGTCAAGTCACTAGGTCAAGGTCAAACAGTGAGTAAATGGGGGAGTTGAGCTTTTACCCCAGTAGCTTGGATTCAAAACAGATCCTCTTAATCCCCTTTTTATCAGCCGCTCTTACTTCTGTTGGGCTGTATTTCATTCTGTCAGCAGGCAGTTATCGAGCAACCATTAATTGCCAGGCACCATTCTAGGGGTTAGGGAGAGTATACACTTCCCTGGAGCCCACCTACCACTGGAGGAGAAAGACAATCAACAAGCAACCAAATGAACAAGCAAGAACATTTCAGAAAGTGATGAAGCTGTGGAAAAAAAGTAGGCCAGAGCGCCAAGGACAAGGAAGTAGTGGAGGATGGGGGCAGGGGAGAGAAGTTTCCAGGAACATGTTTTGACGGTGGTCTTCCCCAAGGCAAGGCCCTTGCTTATTTCTTTTGCTTCCCCAGTCCCTGGCACAGAGTAGGCCTTCAAAACCACGTGAGTCCATATGATTGAGCCTCTCTTTACCTGCTTTCCCATCAGCCTTTGCGTGCCCCTTTATCTGGCTTCATATCTGAGTGTTCACTTAGCTCCTTCCACATCAGATTATGTGGTCAGTGATCTCTGACTTAGTCCAAAGTTGTGCACAGAGGGGAAACCTCAAGAATAATTTCTAAATAACATTTACAATCAGCCATTGGTCTGGTGTCTTTAAAAAAAAGTAGCCACATCGGTTGACATTTTAGTACACGTGGTCCATAGTTTTCTCTCCCGCATCTGAGGTAATGGGAAAGGAACCACAGTCATTTGCAAGAGCAGGTCAGCACAGTCCTCTGTGCGGCTCTGTGAGTGTCAGTGGCATTCCCACACTGCTGCTCCCTTTACCTGGGACTGCGCCCTAGGGAGGGTTTGGCTCCAACCTTAAGCCTAAGGTGATGTAGAAGGTGGGGTGGAGGGAATGAGCCCACAGGTAATAGACAAATAGGGTGATACATGAGTGGCTGATTAAAGGTTAACTACAGATTGATACTGTAAGCTCACAGGAAGTACAGCTTTCCAGGAATGAGTTAGGTAGAAAGCCCACGTGACTGCCAAACTAGCTAGCCCTTTGCAAGTGTAAGCAAACCCAGAGCCCCCGTGATGCAGGATGGAAAGAATGATCGAATGCCTGGTGAGAACCTGACGTGGGCATTTCTAGTCCTGGCTTCTGGCCTGACCTTGTGCTACCTTTGCCGTTGTCCTGGGCAGGCTGACTTCACAACACCTGTCCCCTGCAGCAGCTGGCCAAGCCTGCTGCACCTGGCTCCACGCAGCTGGAAGGCAGCTCTGGCTGGCACTGCCCGCTCTTACCCTGCTGATGCCCACATTCGCCTTCATGGTTTTCCTTGTGCCCTTATCTCCTTTGCTGCCTCTGCTTGCTTATCCCTTTTCTACCCTGTTTACTACAATGACTAGTAATTTTCACATTTAAAATGTCCTGTTGCCTAAATGTATTTCATTCTAGTTATGAAACTTTTTCCACAAAAGGCTGGGAATCAATCCTGGAGACTAGAAAAAAAACCGTTTGTATGTGGATTTGTTTCCCAGGGCTGCCATAACAAATTGCCACAAATTGGGTGGCTTAAAACAACAGAAATGTATTCCCTCAATGTTCTGCAGGCCAGAGTCTGCAAGCGAGGTTTTGGCAGGGCCTTGTTCCCTCCGAAAGCTCTAAGGGAGAATCCGTGCTTGGTTGCCAGCGATCCTTGTTATTCTTTGGCTTGTAGCTGCATTAGTCCAATTTCTGTCTCTGTCATCACAAGTCCTTCTTCCCTCTGTGTGTCTCTGTGTCCTCATCTCCCTGTCCTTTCTCCTATAAGGCTCCAGTCACTGGATTTAGGGTCCACCCCAATGCCATATGACCATGTTTTAACTTGATTACATCTACAATGACTCTATTTCCAAATAAGGTCACATTCTCAGGTCTCTGGGTTAGGAGTTGGACATATATTTTTGGAGGTACACACTGAGCCCCATGCATTATGCATTAGCTTTATTTAGCAATGCAAGATCATATGCGGTCCACGTTATGCTGCCGTCTGACACATGGACTGCACTTTAAAAGCCCACCTCCAAACGAGGAAGGGAATGGATTTGGTGAGATGGCAGGAGCCCCAAGAGTGAGATTGGCCGCATGACACCTTGCTGTCAGCGGCAGATAAAAAGAATAGGTTTGTTGCATATGTCCTCATCTGCGCATTAGAGATAGAACCCCACCTCGCCAGAATTCGGGGCGGTCTCCTTCTGCAACTTGCCCATTCTCCTCTTTATTTATTGAGCATCCACTATGTAGCAGGCCCTATATGAGTACATTTTTCCTTGGAAACTCTGAAGTGGAGCCTCTTATTGTCACTTTAAATATAGTAAATGTGAAGCTTAGGAAGGTTAGGCAAGTAACTTGCCCATGAACTGGCGAGTAGCACAGCTGAGAGCTGAATTCAATGTTGTCGATCTCTAACCCACTCATTCACTTTGGTTTGAACATTCATTCATGCATGCATTTGACTAATAATAATCATTAAGCACCACTAAGAGTTAGGCCTAGTGGTAAAGGGGGGGAACCCGGTGGCCATGGCCCCAGGTTCACACTGTAGAGGAGGAACTCTGGAGGATGCACAGGAATTGATCACATGAACTTGGGAAAAGAGTATCCCATCATTACTCCTCCTAGCAGAGCTAACCTGTCTGAAAGGCTGCTATCATTTTTAGCATGAGTGATGTGGCCTATTTTGTCATTTTGGTACACGTTAGAGATGAATGGAAGGAATTTATCCTTACAGGGCAAGGGCTTTATCATTTAAGATGATAGGATTCAGGCCTGCCCAGCATCTACCACTCTATTGCTAGCCTTTCTTTGGTTAAGTTCCCAAGATTACAAATCACAGAGAGCAAAATCCCATGTTAGTTCAATGGCTGTACAGGGAAGTATACTTAAAAAACAAAGTGATAGGGTTATGAAAATAACCATTTGGCTTTACCACAAGGTTTAGTATTTATGTCCCACAAATACAAGAGTTTGTTAACTGCATTCATTTACTGCCAAGATACTTACAAAGGAGAGAAAGATGTAGCGAAAAATTAGCCTGGGCTGGCAAACAATTTTCAATGTTGTACGTCATTGAGAATGCTGTAATCTATACTGGTGTGGTTGTCTCAGTAAACCTGGGCTGGCTCCTGGCTTGGCTAAAAGTGTTTGGAAAAGGTCCAGTTGCCACTCTAGAGAGCAATGGGCGAGGAGAAATGGTGGGGAAGATGCAGGAGAGCCCCCTGCTCACTGTCCTTCCCTCATAGCTGGAGTGCCCAGACTACTACTGAAGGACAACCCCTACTACTGGTTGAGGTTTCATCTGATGGTATCTCAGAAACATCTGAGAGCTGCCCAGGGGGTGGAGAATCCAGCCCAAACATCCTCAGCCTGATCTTAAAAGCCCTCTATGGTCCAGCTTCTACATTCTTATTCATCTCAGTCTCCTTCTGCATGCCTCACCCCCCACCCAGCCTGCCTGTGAGTCAGCACTGTTAGTCCATCTGCCCTGATTATGCTCAGGGCAGTCGAACCTTTCAACCCTGCTCAGCCTTTTCCTTGTGCTTCTGTGATAGGTTGTAAGAATGAACACAATTAGTTTCCTCAGCCCTTTGGAATGTGACTTTTTATTTCATTTTTATCCAAGAGGTGAAGTTTTTGCCTGGCCAGTGTGCTCAGTGGTTGAGCATCAACCTATGAACCAGGAGAACATGGTTTGATTCCCAGTCTGGGCACATGCCCAGATTTGGGGCTGGATCCCCAGTGGGCGGCATGCAGGAGGCAGCCTATTAATGATTCTCTCTCATCATTGATGTTTCCATCTCTCTCTCCCTTCTGAAATCAATAAAAAAATATATTTTTTAAAAAAGAGAAGGTGAAGTTTTTCTCCACCTCTTGAATCTGAGCTGGACTTGTGACTTGCTTGGACCAGAAGGATGAAACAGAGTGGTGTCATGCACATTCTGAGTGAGCCTAGGCCTTAAGAAGCTTTGCATGCCTTTGTTCACTCACCGTGGAACCCTACTGTCACCATGAAAAGAAACCCAGACTAGCCTCCTAGATGTGAAGACATGCAGATCCGGTAGCCTGTTTCAACCTGACAACCATCCAGCCACTCATGATCCCAGGAGAGGGCTGCAAATGCTTGAGTGAGTGGTGATTGCTGACACTGAAAGCAACCAAGCCTGACCCAGGCCGGCCTCGTACGTAGCCATCTCACCTGTAGACAGGCAAGCAAAAATAAAGTTGTTGTTTTAAGTCACTGAGTCACTGAGGATGTGTTAATATATAGCAAGAAATAACTAAAACACCCTGAAATTTCTTTTCCATTCACATGACAAACATACACTGAAAGACTTCTATGTGACTTGATCTGTGCTAGGCACTGGGGATTTAGAGCGAACACAGACTATCTCCAAGGAGTTCCCACTTCCTCTTCGTGTCTTTAAAGTTTCAAGATGGTCAAATCCCATCTCCCAGATGTCTTCCCAGACCTTCTCAGTGAGAATTCATTTCTCCCTTTCCCAGCCTGAGTGGACTGTATCTGTATCACAGCACGACGCTGGTTCTCTCACCTGGACTTGTGTGCTACAAGACCTGTGTGCTTTCTCTCTGTCTAGCCTGCTCTTGAATCTACTTCCTCCACAACCTTCTCAAGAGCTTCTGAATGCAAATCATAATATGCCTCTCTGAGCAAATATTTTCATTGGCTTTCCGTCAGTCCCATAACTAAGTCCCAAACCCACCTTTGTGCTCTGACCCTTGTACTCCAGCCTAATCTTGCACCATTCTCAGACTCAAGCCTTATACAGTCTAACTGTAAATAGTTCACTCTTCCAGGAATGTTCTCCCCACCCTCGTCCATCTGCCTGTTAAGCTGCTATTTACTTTCTTAGGCTCAGTTGTCACCTCTTCCAGGAAGTTTCCACTAACCTCTCCCACTGCCCCACCCCCCAAAGATAGAGTTGATCATTCCTGACCTCTGTGCCTTGAAATATTACTATTGTGCACTATTGTAATTTCTTTTGTTTACATGTCTAGGGTTAAATATTTGTTAATTAAAAGCCTAGACATTAGTTTTATCTGGATATCTAGCTAGCTAGCCTTTAGGTAAAATATTTTCACTTTTGAGGTGCTCAGTAAGTTTTTTTTAATGAGTGAGTAAATAAGTGAATTGAGGAATGAATAAAGACTGCCATTACGGTTATCCACCCTCCTCCTGAAAAGGGTAGTAATTTATTTCTATATAGCACATGTACACTATTCTTATTCGGATAAAATTTCTTTATTGACTAAGACAATTTTGGTTAGGAGATAACAAAGAGACTCAAAGAGACTTAGAGAAGTGAAGAAATAACAGGTTGGTAGTCTGAGAGCTGACCATTATCACTGCCCAATATTGCAGGGCCTTTAGGAACCTGGACTAGGAGGTCCAGTCTCTATCTTTTACAAAAGGGGATTCTGATCTTCTTTAATGTTTCTGAAAAGTAGTAAAGAGGACCTACTTTATCCCAGCCACATTTCATATTTATTCTTACTACCTTCCCCTAAGTCTTCCACACCACACTCTGGAATCCTGTCATCCCCAGAACCACGTCCACCCCAAGAAAACAACTTTCAGCCTAGGATGATTTTTTTCTTCTTTCCCAATTTTCTTAACTCCTCTCCTTCCCATCCTTTTGATTCGAAGGATTTGAGTTCTTGTTTTCAAGTGGTTTTCATCAGTTTCTCTACAGGTTTGGATGTTCTTATGTTGACAGAAGGTTGCATGAAGTAATCTATATCATAAAAGGCCTGTGGTCGTCACGCCCTAATGGTGGAACGACCAAACAATTGGTCACCAGGAGGTACATGGAGCACCTCTCACAGGCCGGGACTCACGAAGGTTCGCACGGGGCTGGCGGGGCTCGCGCAGTGGAGGCAAGGCTTGTGTGGCAGAGGCGGGGCCTGGGCTCACGCAGGGTGGGTCTGGGGTTTCACTGTCACAGCGGGTCTGGGTCTCACGAGATTTTGCACACTGGGCCTCTAGTATATCTATATATTTTTACAGTTTATTTTCAATTTTATTTTGTATTGGTTTCAGATGTACAACTTAGTGATGAGATAATCATATACTAGTGTTCCCCTTGATATTTTCAGTACTCAGCTGGCACTATACATAGTTATCACAATATTATTCTCTATACTTTACTTACATCCCTGTGACTATTTTGTAACTACCAATTTGTACTTCTTAATTCCTTTGCCTCTTTCACCAGTCCTCCAACCCCACTCACCACCAGTCTACTCTGTGGTCTGTGAGTCTGTTTCAGTTTTGTTTGTTCACTTATTCTGTTCCTTAGATTCCATTCATTTCAAAGGGATTTCCTTTGTAAGTCTCAAAACCACCCTGAGAGAAATGAGGACTAGAATTCTCATCCCCATTTCACAGATGAGAAAATGGAGGCTCAGAGAGGTTAAACAATTTTTTCAGGCCTCTCAACTCACAGTTTACGACTGGTTCCATGACAATAAAAAAAGTTTTCTTAGCCAATCAAGCAATTTTCAACTCAGTAAGAGAGAGAAGGAGAAATCCATGAAAGTAGAGATGAGATAAAACTTCATAAAGTTATTAAGCAAGAACTTTGATAGTTTTTTTCACACTATGGTTCTTCAATACCTTCTCTACAATCTGTGGGATTATATGTGCTTTGAGATTTAGAAGACTTCAGATACACACACACACACACACACACAATCACACACACACAATCACACACACTCACTCAGGGAAGACCTTATAATTAAACCTATTAATATTTTGCCGTACAATGTGTACAGATTCATCCTCAATGGGATAAAGATTAGAAATAGCTTTATGCCAGTTCATGTCCAATCTTATCATCAAAGGAGCTTGCTATAGATTTGTAAACAAAACACTTTTTTTGTTTTTCAGAGCTTTTTGGACTTCAGGATTGTGAAAAATATGGTATGGAATTGTAATCACTATGAAAATGATCATTTCTCGGTGCTTCCTGCTGTCGGAACGTCCCTCACTGGCCTAGCGGACTTGTTCTCCAGCTTGCTATGGGAAGGCTGACTGGAACAAACAGTTTGCACCTGCTTGCCCATCTTCTGTAGCTGGCATGCTCTCAAAGGAAGGGCCTGAGCTCGGTTTGCAGCATAGTTCTAGGCTTTGGGGACACCAGCCTGGGAACTCAGCTAATAAACTCTTTTATCCCAAATCCCTAAGGGTGAAAGGAGAAAAGAAAAAGAAATTAAAATGGAATAGCAGCCTGCTTTCAACTCCATGAGAGCTGATCACACGATGAAGCCAGGGGCATCTCATTAAAAAGTCCAAATTTGATGAAGCAATTTCATTCTGGACGCCTTAGACTAGTCAGACCTGCAATGAACCCACGATGAGGTCATCGAGATGGCTTGATCAAGGTGGAGTCCATGCATTACGATCAGTGGCAGCGATACTTAGGCTACCACCCCCCATCGCCGTCCCTCCCTGGGAGACAAAGCTAGGCCCCTTTCCTGTGCCAAGAGGAGACAGAACATTTTTCAAGGACACGTTAGACTTGCTGTGTTTTCACAGTTGGTCTTCTCTTCTGTGTCCTTCAAATGGAGCAATGTCAGTCCTGCTGACTGGTTATTCTTGGGGACCTCAGCAGTTGAATGTTATCATGTGTCCAAGGTGACACTTGTCACTGGAGATGAGTAGATGAGGAGGAGGTGGGTAAGTGAATGGTAGGGGGTGAGCCTGCACTCGGTGGTGGCCTGCCACATCTATTGGTAAAGCAGGATGGCGCTCTTTTTGCTGATCCTGGGTAAGGCGGGATATTTGAGCAACTGCCCAGCCGAAGGGAAAAGGTCCACCCCTGATGAAGGAGAGGGAAAATGCATTCGAACAAAGCTTTTTTAAAAATGTATGTAGCCTTTTTTAAAAAACAAACTTTCTGCTCACATTTATTTATCTCAGACTTCATCCACAAAGATCTTTGAACTTTAATCAATTATTTGGTACCTTCCTTGTTATGAAGAAAAATATATATCAGGACTGCTAATCTCTTCCGTTCTAACTTCTCTTGTGGAGTGATTCCTTATCTCTTGGTGCACCTGACAATTCAGTTTTTGAAAAAAAAAATGTTTTTGAGCACTTCCTGAGCTTGCAGAACTCTGATGCCACAGATAACCGGGTTTGAATTCCAGGCTGACTGCTCAGCCACCACGTGACTCATCAACCGCGTGAATCTGGACAAGTTACTTGATTGTTACGAGATGCAGTTTCCTTAGTTGTAAAAATGGTAATGACACGTGGGAAATTTGTTGTGAAAATCAAACGAGGTGATAAAAGTGCTTACTACCTAACAGATGCTCAAGGAAGGTTTATTATAACTAGATGCCCAGGGGAACATAATGGTGTATAACGCACACACTCCTTTAGTGCCGGGAAAATATATAAAGGATTTTTTTTTAAGTGGCTTGGGTACAAAGGGAAGATAATTAATCTAAATTGCAAAATAGAGGGTGTGCATTTGATCTGGGACTGGGCAGACACATAAGAATATCAACAGGCTGGAGAATGAGAGAGAGGAGATTGAGAAAGTGAACAATGCTTTAGGCAGAAATAAACAGTGACTCAGAGGCAGAAGAAGAACAGGGAGAGAGGAATTATACCATAAGACCTAGATTTTGCCCAATCAGTGTGGCTCAGTGGTTGAATGTCAGCCTATGAGCCAGGAGGTCAGGGTTCAGATTCCTAGTCAGGACTTATGCCGGGTTGCGGGCTTGATCCCCAGTGGGAGGCGTACAGGAGGCAGCCAATCAATGACTCTCTCTTCTTTGATGTTTCTGTTTCCCTCTCCTTCTCCCTTCCTCTCTGAAATCAATAAAAAAAATATTTAAAGACCAAGATTTTTTTTCAATACTGTATAGATTGAAAATATTCTCTCCTAATATCCTCACAGTTATTCTTTTATTTGTCAAAGCAAGTATGCTGATTTGGGGTTTGAAAAATAGTCACTCTAACATCTCATTGCAGTATTACAACACATGTAATAGGTGTGAGGTTAGGTGGGAGGTCGGGGGGCGGGGGGGGGTTAGTTGTGATGGTAGAGGGCCTTGAAGGCTCCTAAAGGAAATGAGGTCCTGGAAGTGTTGTCTAGCGAGGAGACCTAGTGGGCTTTTGGACCTGAGTGGTATGAGTTTGGGAAGGTTCTGCCATCAATGTGCAGGATGAGTTCCAGGGGAGAGAGACAAGGCAGAGAGCAAGGGGGTTAGTTAAATCGGGGGGTTATTGTAGCTAAGCAGAATAAATAAAAATCACACAACTTTCCAAATACAAAACTAACAGGCATGAGTGTGCATCCGGAAGAGCTACTCCAGGAAGCAGACTTGTGACTAGAAGATCAATCAGGACCCAGTGTGGTTCTGCTCATGTGGACCCCCCCCCCAAC
>NW_006291010.1:2838283-2845067 GCF_000327345.1 Myotis davidii
TACCCCACCCCACCCCTGCCATAGGGCTTGATCTGTCTGCTGGGGACTCAGCCACTCACGCCAGTGACAGTGTTTGGCCCTCTCAACATGTAGCAATTCAAGAAATGAGTCACCATGCTTTGCTACCACCACTATTAAAGTTATTCTCATTACAAAATACCTCCAAGTGGGAGAGGATCTCACAAGACTAGAGCATTTGAAATAGATGAGGCAAACCAACAAAAATGGTTTGAAAGCACCTAGTAGGTATAGCTAGCTCCATACAACTGTATGTGATTAGAGGTTTATAATCAATAGAAGGTGGTTGGTCTGTCTTTACCTGTCTATATGTCTGCCTTCTTGCCTGCCTACCAGCCATTTCCCCTTCCTTCCAAGAGGTGAGACCAGCCCAACTGTTTTGTTGTATTTGAAGTTTGGGAGAAAATACAGGAAACTTAGGTAACTTGAATATGGTTTGATATGTGCTCTGATAAAGTGGGAACTCAAATACTTTAAAAGGCCTTCCTAACAGCTAATCACTTTGGGTATGAGAATTTCCCTACCCTATCACACCCCACTCCTACACTTATATCACAAAGAATTTTCTATTGAACTGACCACCATTAGCAAAATGTTTCTAAATCCATATACCTGAAAAGTCCCATTATTTTTTTCTCTAGTAGGTTTGAGTTTTCCTCTAGGGAAATAATTCTGCTCCTCTCCTTTCTGAAGGTCAGCCCTGAGTGTGTAGCAGAAATTGCCTGCAGCTACCCTGTTATGCCTAGAAGCACCCTCCAAAAAGAATTAAGTGCATTCAGAAGGTCTGCTATTCTCTTTAATGAAAGGAGTAGGGATGTGAGACAAACTGGGAAGAGATGCTTCAAGCATGGGTTACTCCCTGACTATAAGGCAAACCCTTGGCTGCTGGTCAGAGTGAGGTGATGAGGGCTGTGGTCTCAAGGGGAATGGTAGACTTCTCTGTCCACCCTGGCCTTGGCAGAGGCTGGCTCAGGATTTGTTTTATGGGCCAATTCTTGAAAGTAATTCAATTTGGGAAGAACTTTATTTTTTTTTCATTTTTTTTTTATTGCTTAAAGTATTACAAAGGGTATTACATATGTGTCCATTTTTTCCCCCCCCCTCGACGC
The DNA here is from genome assembly GCF_000327345.1 of Myotis davidii. NCBI lineage: Eukaryota > Metazoa > Chordata > Mammalia > Chiroptera > Vespertilionidae > Myotis > Myotis davidii. The sequence goes on from NW_006291010.1 coordinate 2,839,411, forward strand.
CTCTGTATCTATTATTGTTCAAAAGTTTATAATGGTCCCTATTATCCATGAATGAGTGAGATCATGTGGTATTTTTCCTTCATTGACTGGCTTATTTCACTTAGCATAATGCTCTCCAGTTCCATCCATGCCTTTGCAAATGGTAAGAGTTCCTTTAATTTGGGAAGAACTTTATATAAGATGCTGAAGCAGGCATCGATAGAATTTGCAAACAGAGAGGTTCTGACTTTGGTATAGGACTTGCCTACCTGAGAATTTATCTTCTTTTAAATTCTACCTCTCTTAAAATTAATTATTGTGTCTGGCATTCAGCTCACTCTGCCCTCTGGGAGAAAGACATGAGGGTCTCTTTAAATGCTGTCCAGGGGTCTCTTTAGCACTTAGAGTTCGCTTTAAACTGGCCACCCAATTCCACAGTCCCTAAGAGTTATTTCCTTCATAACTTTCAAAGGCTAGGGGCATTGTCCAAGTGAGTACATCCCCTTCCCCTGTATTTCATCACCATTCTCTACAAGCGAGGTACAGCACACCAGGAACAATCAGTACCAGCCACGGGTAGTGAGGTCCTCATTGTCATCTGGCTGGTGAGGGAACCAATCCCAGCGTCCCAGCATTGGAACAGTATTCCGAGAACCACTCAATTATGTCAAGTTGGCTGACATGCTGGCCATGTCTTCTATGTGCTTACTGATTTTTGCCAACTTGTTCTTAAGTCAATTCCTAAGGGAGGAGTATTAAAATTTCAACATATAATTATGAATGTGTCTTTATTTTTTTCAGTTCTTTCAGGGTTTGTTTTAAGTATTTGATGCTCTATTATTAAATATATACACGGAGTGGCCAGATTATTATGACCACTGTGATGAACAACAGCCCGAAGTTTTATATTAAAGGAAAAAATCACTTCTACTGTCGTGGTAAACAACCTGCTTCCCTATTTATAATGGTCTGGCCCTCTAGCAACTGCAGCACAAAATTAGAGCTAATTTGCCTACAAATGTCAGGTGGTCATAATAATCTGGCCACTCAGTGTACATGTTAAGGGTTGTTATGACATCTTAATGAATTGACCTACTTATAACTATATAATATTCCTTTCCATCTCCAGTAACATCTCTTGTTATGAAGTCTACTTTGTTTGACATTAATATCATCACTCTAGTTTCCTTTTTATTAGTGTTTACATAATTAGGTTTTACTCATCTTTTTTCTTCAATCTATCTGGGTTATATTTATTTAAAGTAAGTTTCTTATAGACAATATATGGTTGGTCTTGCTTTTTTATCTAAGATGACAATTTCTCTTTTAATGGGAATGTTCAGACTGTGTATATCTGATGAAGTAATGGTTATCATTAGGTTTAAGTTGAGCATATTGCTGTTTGTGTTCCACTTGTCTGATCTGCTCTTTGTTTCTTTCTCCCTCTTTCTTCTCCTTTTTAAATTTTTATGTTTTATGGTCTTCTTTGAGCTACACTATTGGTTTATTAGCTATACTTCTTTAGTTTTTTGTTGTTATTATTGTTGATTTTCTCTGAGTGCTCTGGGATATGTATTATACAAGTTTAGCTTATCATAGCCTACCTTCAACTTTACATACAGTATGAAATCTTCCATCTATTTCCCAATAGTTCTTGATGTCATTCATTTAAATTTTACATATGTAGAAACACTAGAGTTAAAAAACGAGAAAAAAAAGTTTTATATTATCCACATATAGTCCATGTCCAGTGTCCTTTGTTATGCCAGATTCCCGCCTGGCATCACCTTCTTTCTGCCTGAAGAGCTCCTTTGACATTTTTTGCAGTGAAGGTCTCTGGCTTTTGTTTGTGTGAAAAAGTTGTGTTTTCTTCCAGTGCTTTAAAGATGTCACTCCATTGACCCCTGGCTACATAGCTTCTCACAAGGCGTGCTCTTATTCTATCTCATTTCTTTCCTTGGGCTGCTGTTCATCACTGTTTTTCAGCAAGTTAACAATAATGTGCCTTATGTAGTTTTCTTTCTGTTCCTTCTGTTTGAAGTTTAAGATTCTTGGATCTATAGGTTTTCATGTAAGTTAAATTTTGGAGATTTTCAATCATTAGTTTTTCAAATACATGGTTTGCCCTCTCTCCTCTCCTCTTAGAACTTTATTTACCATATGCTAGACCACTTGATATTTTCTTGAAGATCTGATTGTGGTAAAAATGTTTTCTCCCTGTGTTCCATTTTTAATAATTTCTATTCATAGGGATTCATATTCACTAATTTTTTTAAATTTCGTAGTAACTAATCTGCTATTAATTCGACCCAGTATGCTTGTTACAATATTGTACAGAGGTTCTATTTGGGCCTTCTTTTTATATCTTCTAGTCCTTTTATCATTACATTCATGCTTTCCTTTATGCTCTGTAGCACATTGAACATTGTGAATCATAGACATTGTGAATTTTTTTGTTTATTTATGGGTGCTGGATTTTATTGCATTCTTTAAAATGATTGTGCACTTTGCTCTGACATGCAGTTAAGTTATGTGGAAGCAGTTTGATTCTTTCAAGTCCTTTTAAAAGCTTTGTTAGGCTGGCCCAAAGAAGCATTTGTTTTAGGGCTAATCTAGACCGACTATATGAGGTCATATGAGGTGTGTGTGTGTGTGTGTGTGTGTGTGTGTGTGTGTGTGTGATCCTGAGTTCAGATGAAAAGATCCTTGACAGAGAATTGGGATAGCAAGGGATATCTTGTTATGTGGGTGAACTTGTTTCTTAAATTTAGCTCATGAGTAGGAGAGTTGGGGTCCTAATTAGAAACAGATGGTACATTCCAAGGGTTTAATACAAGAGGAGTAAAGATAGACACTGTTGACATATTTGTGGACAGCATTATGAGGACCAACAAGAACCCAAGGACCAACACGAATGGAAGGGGGGGGGCAATTTTAGCATCAGCTAGTCCTGAAGGGATAAGAAGAAATGGTAAAACCAGAGCCTCCATGACACCTGGAGTCCTGCAAGAGGGGCCACTGACAGAACCTGTGACCAGAGAGGGGCTCAGACACTGAGATGGGGCAAAGGGAGGTCTTAGTTGAGGTTCTCAGAAGGGGAGCCTGAGGTGAGGCCTCATACGTAAGTGGATGATTGAGGAAGTCCTATCTGGAGACATACATATGAGAATAGGGGAACCAAGAGAGAGAAGGGGAGAAAGTCTTGCAAGAGTGAAGATTCAGGCAATCTCTAGCCTCAGCATAACCCTTCAGATTTTTCTGGTGTGAAACCATACTCCAGGGCTGTCACACTCCAGGGTTTGTCCCACCTCAAATCAAAGGAGCTGGACTTTTATCCTCTTGTGTTAGTCACTGGCTAACCTCTCGGGGACACAAACTCCCAGGCACTCCCAGCTCTCTACATGTACTGGGTGAAGTAGCTCAGGTAGCTCAATGGTGGTTTTCTGGAGACAGTTACAGCTGTCAGCCAACAAAAGCAAAGGGCACAGAAGCTGGGAAATGAACACACAGAACAGTCATCTGGGCATAGCACCCACAGTGTTCACCTCAGGGGAGGGAGAAAATAAATACCCCAACCCATACACTCTCTATTCATCTCCCATTGGCCATACCCAGCTAGGACCTAGAGAGCAAGGCAACCCAGGAGATGCAGGCCTTAGGCTAACATCATCCATGCTCCAAAAAAGGATTCAGGCAACTGTGGGCTGCCACTCACTCACTCATCAAAGTGAATTCAGCATTTACTATGTGTAGAGCCTGAGCTCTGCCTGGTATTTGATGTTTATACATCAAAAGAGTTTCTCCTAGTTGGAAAACCAGAAGAGTTCTTGGATGGAGGACCAGTCAGTCATGGGAAAAAAAAACTTAAAAATACATATTATCTGACAAGATTCTCTTTGAAACCAAGCTTGAGAAAAATGTGAAAATGTTTGTCAAGAGTAAAAAATTGTTAAGAAAAATGAAGTGTAGCACCCATTGTTACAAACTCACAGTGTACAAAAAAAATTGATATTTTCTTAAAAGTACAAAATGTACCTTCTTTTGTATTGGACAAAACTCCCATGAACAAATTAGGAAGGAAACATTTCTGGCAAAATAGATAATGCTGAAAGCACTCATGTGAAAGATGCCTCAGCATAATAACCTCTGATGAATGCCCATTATTCTTAATCATAGTGTATTGATTGGTAGGTTTTCATTAATTACAATAATATTTTGTAGATCCGTGGATCCTTTTATCCCTCATTTTCAAAGTGCTTTATAACTAGTAATTCATTCCTCCTTCAACATCCTAGGGACACATTTAAAGGTAACTTTTAGCAAAGCCAGCACTGATGCTCAGGATCCTAATCTCTTCTAAACCTTTCCCATACTCAGACCCACACTTTAGTTTTGTTGCCTGAAGCTTTGGAATGGGGAGAAACCGGTTCCCAAACTATACCCAGGGGGTCACCCAATAGAGGTGAATTCTTCATATGTCCTCAAAGGAAGACATTCAGGGTGTGGGAAAGGCCGTAAATGGTGGTGGCATTTGCAGCTGGCATGACCTGTTGGGTAAACTGGAACCCACATGGGTTTATAGGAGAAGTTCACTAAAATGCCCAATATCAGCTTTTATAATAGGAGAGAGGTGCTCTCTCCAGCAACCCAACTCCACCCAATGTACAGGGGAAGACAGTGGGAGAATCTTGGCACAGGAGTCCAGGGACTGCACTGTCAGCACTGGTTCCACCTCTGCTTGGCTTGTGACCTAGAGTGAGTCATGTCACAATTCCGAGCCGTTATTTCTTCATCCACAAATTAGTTGGGATTAATTGGGAGCCATATGTCACAAATGGGCAGCCTGCGTGACAACATTGGCTAATAGCCCTGTTTTCTTTGGCCTGCACAGTGTTTTTTAGAATCCATGTACTTCTGGTTTGCTTCAGCCCCCACCATTCCTTATTACCTTAGACCCAGCCTTCCTCACGAATTTCTGTCACTTTCCTGGGCCCTGTAGGCAGTGAGGTTGTGATGCCTGACTGAGCTGATCTCTGATGCTGCTTCCAACTCCAACTCTGACACCCAGCGAGTCTAGGTCAGTGGTTCTCAACCTTCTGGCCCTTTAAATACAGTTCCTCATGTTGTGACCCAACCATAAAATTATTTTCGTTGCTACTTCATAAGTGTAATGTTGCTACTGTTATGAGTCATAATGTAAATATCTGATATGCAGGATGGTCTTAGGGCGACCCCTGTGAAAGGGTCGTAAGACGGCCAAAGAGGTCGCGACCCACAGATTGAGAACTGCTGGTCTAGGTCCTAGCAATCAAGTAAGAGAATAATTACAGGACTAGGAATCTTTAGAGTGTGTGTCTGTGTTTTTTTGTTGTTGTTTTGTTTTTTTAATACTTTCCAGATTCTTCCATCTGTGCGCTGATAATGTAATTTCTTAGGCCTCTTCCTATGGATCCGGATAGCCAGGCTCTCCATTGCAGTCACAGAATTAGCTGTTTCTATCTCTTGTTCACAGCAGGTGATGCCGTGTGGCTTAGATCCCTGATTTATCTTCTAAACCTTTCCCATTGACTCGTGGAGGCCCCCGAAGGGAAATAACCCACAATGCAAAAGACCTTGTCTGGGACCAGGGCTGGAAGCAATGATAGAGGAAAGGGGCAGGGGGAAAAGGAGGCACTACT
>NW_006291010.1:2845601-2847403 GCF_000327345.1 Myotis davidii
CAGTGCACTTTCTTTTCTTAAATGGTAATTGTCTTCCTGCGAATAGAAGTCAATCACTGTCACCGTGGAAAACAAAGGGAATAAACAGCCATCATCTATAACCTCACCAACCCTAGATTCCATGTTAGCACATTTTCTGGACACTTTTTCCTGGGCATAGGAATATCCCTTTAAATGTAGTTGAGATCACACTGGCCTCATCTCTTAAAGTCACACTTTCTTTTTCAGGACATGATGAAATTTCTCTTAGGGAAGATAGAGGCTTATGTCATTTTTAATTTATTTGTAATATGAATTTCAGTGGTTTAGGAGAGATGGGAACATTTGCCCATAGGGTTTTAGCCATCGAGAGAGGAGATTCAATCCTTCCTAAAAACTGCCAAGAGTTAGAGTTTTACTGGACTTAAACTGCGGAGCCAAAATCTCAAATTCTTGCCCATATATATCTTTGATATGATTTCTAGCCATCTGCTCAGATTCACCATTAATAAAAATGCTTGGGAAAATACCTCAACTTTTTTTATTCCTACTATTATCTTCTAAAAACCTCTGAGATTTTACTTAAAACTACTCAATTTTAAAGCAATCCTGAGAGAAGTCCAGTGTACCCCCATATCCCAAGGATTTTATCCTGGGACCATATACAAGTGGTATCATGGAGAGGAGGAAAGGATACACATAAGTTAATAAGAGAAGGAAAAGTTAATATGTATTTTTAGTGTTAAAAAAATCAATGAAAATGACGCTTATGCTAAATCACCATATGTTCAGCCTCAAGCTTTAAACAGATTGCAAAGCACCGTGGGCTTCAGCAAGAGAGCCAGTACCCTGTAAACACTTTTCCCTGGTGAGATCCATCTTCACGAGCTGAGCAGCAGTTGAGGAATTCTATAAGGACAGAAGGCCAGCAATACCAGGAGCGATGGGTCTTGCGCTGCCCCAACATGGCCAATCCCAGATTATGGGTGTAAAGACCCCAGGTGCTGCCACACAAGGCAGTTCTCAAGGGCGTAAGGTGTTCTGGCTCTTGGTCCTTGATTAAAGTATGCACTAGAACCACACTGATGACTCCCTTTCCATGCAGTAGATCAGAGACGCTCGTGGCTGACCCCTCCACAGTTTAGATTTAGAGTGAAATCGGGAGGCAGAGAAAATGTAATACAAAGCTGTTCTGTCAGGAAAGCAGCATTAAGCACAATTACGAAAACTTCCCAAACAGCCCAGTAAAAGACATTTTTCAAAATTCTCCCATCTAATTCATTCACGCATTGGAAAACAAGTGCTTTGTCCGAAACTGGGTGTTGACTAGAGCGGCACAGTACTCTGGGGCGGTAGGGGACCTCTTGTCTGGTCCTTGAATGGGCCTCCCCTTCTTCAGAGTCGGGGCCACTGCTGCTCCTGCCTGTAGTTTTAGTTGCCAAGTCTGACCGAGGCAGGAAGCATCCCACCCTGACTCCTAAGGACTGCCTGCTGCCTGGCAGGCTCCTCTGGAGTCAACTGTGGCTGGATTAGAAGGAATCAGCAGTTGGGCTTGTGCAAAGGCCCAGTGGCCACTGCTCACCTGCCCATATTGCTACGAACAGAGAGCATTATGCTGCATCCTTGAGCCCCTAGATCAGTGGTTCTCAACCTTCTGGCCCTTTAAATACAGTTCCTCATGTTGTGACCCAACCATAAAATTATTTTTGTTGCTACTTCATAACTGTAATGTTGCTACTGTTATGAGTCATAATGTAAATATCTGATATGCAAGATGGTCTTAGGCGACCCCTGTGAAAGGGTCGTTCGACTGCCAAAGGGGT
>NW_006291010.1:2848345-2850281 GCF_000327345.1 Myotis davidii
GCACCAAAGAGGTCGCGACCCACAGATTGAGAACCGCTGGTCTAGGTCCTAGCAATCAAGTAAGAGAATAATTACAGGACTAGGAATCTTTAGAGTGTGTGTCTGTGTTTTTTTGTTGTTGTTGTTGTTTTGTTTTTTTAATACTTTCCAGATTCTTCCATCTGTGCGCTGATAATGTAATTTCTTAGGCCTCTTCCTATGGATCCGGATAGCCAGGCTCTCCATTGCAGTCACAGAATTAGCTGTTTCTATCTCTTGTTCACAGCAGGTGATGCCGTGTGGCTTAGATCCCTGATTTATCTTCTAAACCTTTCCCATTGACTCGTGGAGGCCCCCGAAGGGAAATAACCCACAATGCAAAAGACCTTGTCTGGGACCAGGGCTGGAAGCAATGATAGAGGAAAGGGGCAGGGGGAAAAGGTAGACACTATTGGAGAGTTTCCCCCCAAATTTAAGTGACAAAGGACCCATAGAGGCAGGCTAGTTATTTGCAGCATTCTCTTTTTGTAGATTCCCAAACTTTTGACTCTTTGAGCAGCTCTAGCCCTTACCAAGTGCTTTTGAAGCAGAGTAGGTCTCACTAAGCTCCCTGGCAGGGCTCGCTGTCTGCAGGGGAATTTGTTCCTGTTGACCTGAGGGCCCACAGCTGCTGTGGGCCCCTGGGACACAGGCGCTCTGTACAATGCAGCCTTGTGTGGTAGAAACTTCCCCCACACATGTCTGCACACAGGAATTCTGTCATTAACACGGGCTTGGTCATGGGGTGGGACGCACAAAGGGTAGGGGAAATGATTTCTTTCTCAAAAGCGTTCTTTTTATAAGCTTGTCCCCCCTGCCCTCCCCGACAACCTGGAATTTTCTTCTGTGGCTGGAAAAAACATATTTCTCTTAAACATGACTCAGGCAGTTGTGTGTCCTCAGGGGTCTGTTGGCCAAACAGATCAGGGAGACAAGCGTGGAAAAGGACACAAACACAGATTCAAATCCAGAAGCTGAACCCATGAGCCACAGAATGATTGTGGTTTAGCAGTCCACTTTCTTTTCTTAAATGGTAATTGTCTTCCTGCGAATAGAAGTCAATCACTGTCACCGTGGAAAACAAAGGGAATAAACAGCTATCACCTATAACCTCACCAACCCTAGATTCCATGTTAGCACATTTTCTGGACACTTTTTCCTGGGCATAGGAATATCCCTTTAAATGTAGTTGAGATCACACTGGCCTCATCTCTTAAAGTCACACTTTCTTTTTCAGGACATGATGAAATTTCTCTTAGGGAAGATAGAGGCTTATGTCATTTTTAATTTATTTGTAATATGAATTTCAGTGGTTTAGGAGAGATGGGAACATTTGCCCATAGGGTTTTAGCCATCGAGAGAGGAGATTCAATCCTTCCTAAAAACTGCCAAGAGTTAGAGTTTTACTGGACTTAAACTGCGGAGCCAAAATCTCAAATTCTTGCCCATATATATCTTTGAAATGATTTCTAGCCATCTGCTCAGATTCACCATTAATAAAAATGCTTGGGAAAATACCTCAACTTTTTTTATTCCTACTATTATCTTCTAAAAACCTCTGAGATTTTACTTAAAACTACTCAATTTTAAAGCAATCCTGAGAGAAGTCCCAGTGTACCCCCATATCCCAAGGATTTTATCCTGGGACCATATACAAGTGGTATCATGGAGAGGAGGAAAGGATACACATAAGTTAATAAGAGAAGGAAAAGTTAATATGTATTTTTAGTGTTAAAAAAATCAATGAAAATGACGCTTATGCTAAATCACCATATGTTCAGCCTCAAGCTTTAAACAGATTGCAAAGCACCGTGGGTTTCAGCAAGAGAGCCAGTACCCTGTAAACACTTTTCCCTGGTGAGATCCATCTTCACGAGCTGAGCAGCAGTTGAGGAATTCTACAAGGACAGAAGGACAG
>NW_006291010.1:2850860-2853402 GCF_000327345.1 Myotis davidii
CTGCAAGATGGTCTTAGGCGACCCCTGTGAAAGGGTCGTTCGACTGCCAAAGGGGTCGTGACCCATAGGTTGAGAACTGCTACCCTAGATGCACTAATTCAGAGGTTCTCTTGGCAACTTCTTTCCCCCAAAAAACTTATTTATTTAGAAAATTGAAAACATTTTTAGTTGTGTTTTCTGATCACCCAAAGTCTGTTCATTGTAAAAAAAATTTTTTTGATAATAATGATATGTACCAGGGGCAAAAAGGAAAAGAGAAAAACTCATCCACTTACTAGAGATAACTACTAATTTTTAAAGGATTTTCTAATGTAAGGTTCTTTCTTTATTTCTTTTTTTTTTAAATATATTTTTTATTGATTTCAGAGAGCAAGGGAGGGGGAGAGAGAGATAGAAGCACCAATGATAAGACAGAATCATTAATTGGCTGCCCCCTGCATGCCCCTCACTAGGATCAAGCCCACAACCCAGGCAGGTGCTCTTGACTGGAATCAAACCGGGACCTTTCAGTCCGAAGGCCAGCGCTCTATCCACTTAGATGTTAATATTTAATATCGATCCTGTTTACACATATTTGTATGAGGGTCTATATATTATAATATATACTGTATTTGTAACTTGTATTTTATACTTAGTATGTGAAGATCATCTTCCATGTCATCAAGTATTCATTCCAGAAGGCGGCCCCACAGTGACGTCAGCTCCAAAATGCACCACCCATCTACAAATTCAACTTGAGATATAGGGAAGACTATTGAGCATTCTGCTAAGAAGTGGGGTCCATTCACCTCAAAACATTTCAAAGAGGACTTTTACAGACAGATGCCAAAGGAGCAGGGACCTAAGAAATGTGCCTGCTTCTTAGGATAACCTGGCACATGAAATGCAGCAGAAAATGAAGCAAGGACAGAAGACCACCCAGGGGCTCATCACTCGAAGCCACTGCATACGGTAGGAAAGTGCCAGGGCCGAGGCTACAGCAGAAGAGGTGCTCATTGCCAGAGTCACCTGATCAGCGAGGATGAAGGAAGGGCCACTTCCCTGCAGATGGAGGCATGCTAGCCTGGCACCACTCTGTGATGCTGGGCCATTTCCCTAACTCTTCCTTCTACCCAAGTGGAGGTTGAGGAGAAAGGGTCCACCGTGCTCTTGAAGTGAGACTTAGAAAGATTATGGTCTTTACCAAGAAAAGATCAGGGAGAAGAGGCAAATCCAGGGCAGACAGAGCTAGCAGCCCAGAGCCTGTAACAGAAGAGATTGTATCTATCTCTAACACTAGAATTTTCAGGGACATTAAAAACCTTCCAAAATCTTGACTGCTCTTGAAGCACACCAGGCACGTCTGCTTCTCCACAGCGACCCACCTTCTACTGAAAGGTAAACCCAGGAATCAGGGTTATCTTTCCTGTTCTGGTTTCTGTTCAGTGTTTAACTCACTGTTGCTGGTGCTCTGTGGCTGAGGGCATGACAATTCCCCTCAGTCATCCTTTTTCAGCCCATGTGGAGGAAGGTCTCCTATGAGTGGGGACATCAAGATGGAGCTGGGTATTGCAATGCCTGCATGACTAATTCTGTTTGAGCAGAAGTTCTCTTTCCCAACTTTGGAATCAAGCCAGGCCAGAAATTATAACTGGGGACTTCCAAGGTTCTGGCAACTGTTTCTTTGAGAGTCATTTCTGCTTTATTCTCACTGTGCTTAGCAAGAGAAATTGCTAGGGTTCAGTTGTCCATTAGGTTGTTCAAGGTGAATGTTAGCAACAAAATTTGTAATTTCCTTCTGCCATATTGTTTCTTAAACCACAGATACTGTGGGAATGATCTGGTTCTACCAGCACTATCTTCCTTGATAACTGTGAAATAATCTATGCTTTCTAATTGGCCTGGTTTTGAGAAGAGTTAAAATGGATACTACTTAGTTAGAAAAACAACATAATAATATCACTGATTTTGATAGACATTTTTTGAAAAATAAGGAATGGAAAAAATTTTCTATTTTATTTATGTGAACCCAACATTCATTCATTCATTCATTCATTCATTCATTATTTATTTATTCCTTTATTCAATAACCATGCATTAAGCTCTGTCATAGTGCTGGGTGTTTTAGGGGATGCAAAGATGAAAAAGGGCATAGCTCTGTTCCTTTACTACCTAATAAGAAGATAAAAAATGTTCATAAGTAAGCACATAGTGTAATTTAATCAATAAACTAGAGGAGACTGTTCTTGGCCTTTGAACTTACAGTGTCCTAGATGCCTGGAGCAAAAGTGCTCAGACAGAGATGTTTGCTGTATACAAAGACATTTATATATAATACTAAAGGCCCGGTGCACAAAAATTTGTGCACTTGGGGGGAAGGGGGGGTCCCTCAGCCCAGCCTGTGCCCTCTCGCAGTCTGGGACCCCTCAGGAGATAACGCCCTGCTGGCTTAGGCCTGCTCCTGGGCGGCAGAGGGCAGGCCCAATCCCTAGGTGCAGCCCCTGGGTGGGCTCAGAGCAGGGCCGATTGGGGAGTTGGAGTGCCGCCCCCTGTCATGCACAGC
>NW_006291010.1:2854659-2855568 GCF_000327345.1 Myotis davidii
ATTAGCCGATTGGAAGCGTGTCGGAAGTACGGTTAATTACCATTTTTGTCTATTATTAGCTAGGATAAGCAGGAGCACAGGAAGACACTAATTTTGGGCTCAGGCATTTAGTTTTTCTTTGAAAATATATAGGTTCTACTATTATGGGGAGGCAGTGCTATGATGTAATGTTAGAATCAATAGCCCTGAGTTCAAACACTGACTACCAACTTCTGCCAATGACTTAATTTCTTGAAATCTCCGTTATTCTATATTAAAATTGGGATAATGATGCTCAGTGTTTGGTGTTGTAAGAAATAAATGTGGAACCCCCTAGAGAGCTCTTGGCACCGTGCCTGGCACACTGTGGGGCTCCACAGGTTTTGGGTTGCTCCCCACTCCAGCCTTTCAGTTGTGAGCGAAGTGGATGCAGCCTGTGGTGAAAACCTTCCAAACACCTCTGGGTCAGGCAGCCTCTCAGAGATACCGGAGGCCCCGTAATTAATGAGTCATGTCTATGGATTAAGCATCACCTCACTCTCCTTGCAAATGCCAGCATGTTGAATCCCTAGAGAATATGGGAAACTTCGTTTGGCAGGTATTTTTTGCCTGCTGGGAGAGGACTGGGATGGGGGGTCTGAAATAGGACATGGACCCAGAGAGAGGAGTCACGGGAACAAAGGAAAGTGTAGTGTCCTTTGCAAATTGGTTCCGGCAGGAGGGCCTTGGCCAGAGCAGTGCCATTTTGGGCCTCCTGAGGATTGATGGTGGCAGTGAGGTCCATGTGAACCTTAGGGGATTCTCAGAGTGCTTGGGTAAAGAAATGAGCAGGTAAGCATTTTTTTCTTTAACCAGAAAAATCTAATGTCATAACATCCCCAGACAGGAAAGCAGAATGCAGACTTGGCAGTGAATCACAGAAGGAAGAGC
>NW_006291010.1:2855591-2898836 GCF_000327345.1 Myotis davidii
AGAACTTGATGACAAACCGAGGCCCAAGTCCCCCCACCCCACCCCCACGTTGGGAGATAGGCTGGGGAACAGACAGCTCCATCATTTCAACTAGATGAAGTGGGTGGGGGAGGGAGGCTGGAGGAGATGAGCCTCACACAAGTGGTCCTCCTGCTCCAGGCTGATGAAACCAAACGCACCAGCTCAGGGTAGTAGGAAGGGGTTGCATTGAGTGGGGAGGAGGGGCGAGGGAGGAGAAGGGGTTGCATTGAATGACTTCCATGGTCCCCACCCAACTTGCCATGTTATGATTCCCTGATGAGACCTAATAGGCCCTACATTGCCCAAGGAAGCATCAATAATTCAGGTCTACCAGGTCCCTGGCTGTGAACTGGTATTCTTCATTTTTTACAAGTTTATTTACTCCCTCTCCCTCCCCTCCCCCATTAGGTTTAGTACAGATACAAAGGAACATTATGCAACTAAAATAAATGCCCTTGCAGAAAGCTATTTAATGGCAAAGAAAGAAAACACAGGTCACAAAAAGAGTACGACCCCATTGTTATTTAAAAAATAGAAAAGACTAGAAAGATATCTCAGGCCTTAACTCTGGTGCTCAATTATGGAAATCTTTTTTTTTTTATCTCAATTTTTGAAATTGTTTACAAATAAGCATGCATTATCTTGAAATTAAGAAAAGGAAAAATGATTTAATTTAAAATACTATTTAATTTTAAGAATGATTTAATAATTTTTAAAAATGTCCACATAGAAAATGGCAGTATTTTACTAAATATGAGTATAAACTATATACAATTCTGTCTCCTGCATTTAAATATTTTCCAGGTTGTTAAAACATCATAATTATATTTTTAACAGCTACATGGTATTTCATTACATAAATATATCATAATTCTTGTCTCATTTCCCAACTGTTGGCTATTTATATTGTTTCCAACTTTTTATTATTGAAAATAATGCTACAATTAATATCTTTTTAGCTCATTAATTTTCTGACAGCTTTCTTTGAAAATTAGCCCCCTACAGATTTTATCTTTCCCCTGATTGCCTTGGTGGGATTAGTATTTACACAATGGCACAAACATCTTTTTCTTTCTGACTATATAGTGTTTTTTAAATAGGGTCCCTCTCTCACACTGAGATTTTTTTAATAAGCTTGTTAGGCATTGAATTGCCAAGACAATTGTCAATCATAGATTCAAGCCTTAGAGATCATTTTGTCCTGTGTCCATTTACAGGAAGGAAGCTGAGGCCCAGAGAGGTGAACTTACTGACAGAAGAACACAGGGTTAATCAGTGACGGAGCTGGAATAGCAACTTCATTTGTATTTGCCAAGGACCTGGAACTTCGGAGGATCATAAACAGTAAACAATGATAGCACAGAAGATAGAGAGAATGAAAACAGACTTAGTGGTAAGAGGGGGAAGGAGCAGATAGACAGATAGGAGAGGGGAGGGAGGTTTGATTAGGGGGAGAGAAGGAGAGAATTGAGACCAAGGACAGGAATGTAAAGCAAACAAGGAAAAGAAAAAAAAAAATGAGGAAAGTTACAATATTGACGAGACAGCCCAGTAGCCAGGACAAGTGGAACAGGGAAACTGAGACAGACAGCTGAACAAACTGACAGCCATTTGCACCAGATACAAAAGGTCCCCTTCCTAGAGATAACACTAGGCCTCAGTTGCATTTTAGCTCCAGACCCAGAAAAGTAGCAAAACCAGGTGGGTAACACCAAGACCAGCTGCAGTGACGAACGAACACTTGCCCCATACTGTCCAATCAGTGAAGACGATGACCCTGAAGGAGCACACCCAGAAAGCTGATGAATATACTACTGATCCTCCCCTTAAATCCTCCCCTAAACCCCCAGCCTTTAAAACCCCTCAAAACAAAGGTCTCGATCTTCTTCACAGCCATGTCTCTCCCACCCTCCTCCTCCCTCACAGGCATGTATCTCCTCAACCAGGGGTGGGCAAACTTTTTGACTCGAGGGCCACAATGGGTTCTTAAACTGGACCGGAGGGCCGGAACAAAAGCATGGATGGAGTGTTTGTGTGAACTAATATGAATTCTAAGTAAACATCATTACATAAAAGGGTACTTTTTTTTTTTTTCAATAGTTTTATTCATTTCAAATGGCCAGATCCAGCTCGCAGGCCGTAGTTTGCCCATGGCTGTCCTAAACTCTAAGGCAGTGGTTCTCAACCTTGAGTAATAAGGTCATACCTCTGCCTATCATGATGCCAACTATCCTTCCTGCAACTGGAAACACACTAACCTTTTCCCAAAAAGAGTATGCAAAGTTCTTAGGTAAAGCCCACGCTTCTCCTTTGATGTCCATTACTTAAACACGATGACAGAGTTCACTATCAGTAGTAACCGTTATGTTAGATGGTAAGGGGATAAGAGAAGGAAGAAAAAATATTTAATATATATAAGAATATATTAATAACAAAATAAGGAAGAGATACTTATAACTATTATCAACAAATAGAGCAGTGGTCGGCAAACTGCGGCTCGGTAAACCGCGGCTCTCAAGCCACATGCAGCTCTTTGGCCCCTTGAGTGTGGCTCTTCCACAAAATACCACATGCGGGTACACACGTACAGTATGACTGAAACTTCGTGGCTCATGCACAGAAGTCGGTATTTTGTGGAAGAGCTGGTATTTTGTGGAAGAGCCACACTCAAGGGGCCAAAGAGCTGCATGTGGCTTGAGAGCCGCGGTTTACCGAGCCGCAGTTTGCCGACCACTGCTCTAAGGGATCACAGGAGGCTACAACCAGGCAGCAATGGGTTGTAGCAGTTTGTCTCAGAAAAACCCCCTGAATCTGTCCCCAGGGCCCCCTTTTCTCTGACTTCTTAGTGAGCCAAAGTGGACCGGCCTAGGTTCAGTTCCCCAGCCTTTTCTCTAAATTCACCTGGACTCCTGTTGTGACATTTTTCCTGCACAGAGTCAAGAACTCACACACTACCAGCTGGCCCTAGGCAGACCTGCTCAGGGTCAGGTCCCCTTTCCGGTAACAATGAGACCCTTATGGCAGGGAGTCTCAATCTTGACACAGTTGGGCCCGTGAATTCTTTGTTGTGGGTGGCTGTCTTGTGCACTGTAGGATGTGTATTCGCATCCTTGGCCTCTACCCACTAGAGGCCAGTAGCACCCCCTCCCTCCCAGTTGTGACAACCAAAAACAATTCCAATTGCCAAATGTCCCCTGGGAGGCAAAATCACCTCCAATTGAGAGCCACTGTTTTGTGGTATTCTCCAATGATTCCCCTGGAGAAATAATCTCCCCACCTCCCCACCCCCAATTCCTTACTGCTGGAAAGACATCTAAAACATCTCCTGAAAGAGGAAATTGGAAGCAAAATGTTCGAACACAATTTATAGACTGCCCCAAAACAGTAAGTCTGTGCTGAAAGACGGGGAGGGAAATGATTAAATAAAGCCCATTTGTCAGATAAAGAAAATGAGACCGGAAACACAGAATTTGCTTTAGGCACTAGGATGAGTCAGAGAGAAACATGAGTTTAGGCTCTGACCTTTAGAAAGAAGAAAAACAAATTTATCACTAGCCACTCCCCCTGTAATCTTTGTGAGAACAGGAAGGAAATCTCTGCTCTTCCTAGAAGCTGATGAAACATCAGGATTTGGATGAGACATTTAGAAAAAAAATTTTTTTTGAAGGACAAAAGCAGAGGGTGGTACTGATTTTTTTTTTTTAAATAGACATTGTGCACCAAACACTAAAGTTTTTCATGCACATTATCACCCCAAGCCCTATTATTATGACCATTGGATAGATGGGGAGCTGAGGATCAGAAATTAAGTAGCGTGTCCAAGGCCATACAGCTAAGTGAGGAGGCCAAGTTTGCAAAGCAGGCCTGCCTGATTCTCAAGGCCATTTATCTCTTGTCATTCCTGCCTCAAGGCTATGGACATCCTGCTTCTCTAAGACTGCTGCTATTTCATTTCAGGGTATTTGCTAAGAAACCCCACAGTTCACCTCATCATGGACACGTGCAGGGGTACTGGGCACTGCCTGTGACAGGTGAGGTCCTGGGAGATCCCCTGAACTTCACCTTCATCCCAGCTGTGCAGCAAAATCCACAGAATCTATCTTACAAGGTGCTGTCGACGTCCAGGCCCTGGGCTCGCACCCATCTCAGTCCCTTCCTCTGGTGGCTTGTCACAAATCAGGAGCTGCCCGCCCTGCCCTAGCCCCCAGAGTACGGCTGCCATGACACAGCCAGACTTTCCTGCTCTTGGCATGATGCTTTGGTTTCTTTCTTTCACAAACTCAATCAGACTTGTTTGGAAGACTTCTGTTTAGACGCAGTGGTTCTCAACCTTCCTAATGCCGCAACCCTTTAATACAGTTCCTCATGTTGTGGTGACCCCCAATTTCATTGTTACAAATTGAACATAATTAAAGCATAGTGATTAATCACAAAAACAGTATGTAATTACATATGTGTTTTCCGATGGTCTTAGGCAACCCCTGTGAAAGGGTCATTCGACCCCCCAAGGGGTCGCGACCCACAGGTTGAGAACCGCTGGTTTAGAGCAATTTTAGATTCACAGCAAAAGTGAGCGGAAGGTACAGGGATTGCCCATAGGTGTCCTGTCCCACACATGTATAAGCTCTCCCGTTACCAAATCTCCCAAAGGAGGGGTACATTCGTTCCACTTGACGAACTGACATTGACACATCATAGTTACACAGAGTCCATAGGTTTCTATTAGGGTTGACTTGCCAGGGTTCTTGTCCCAGCATCAAGAAGGGTTCAGGAATCTGGAGAAGGCTATGCGTAGATGACATAAGAATCCAGAGACTTGCCCTAACCTGTTTGGCTCAGTGGATAGAGCGTTGGCCTGTGAACTGAAAGGTCCCAGATTCGATTCCGGTCAAGGGCATGTACCTTAGTTGTTGCGGGCACATCCCCAGTTTGGGGTATACGACCCTTTCACAGGGGTCGCCTAAGACCATCGGAAAACACATATACAATTACATATTGTTTTTGTGATTAATCACTATGCTTTAATTATGTTCAATTTGTAACAATGAAATTGGGGGTCACCACAACATGAGGAACTGTATTAAAGGGTCGCAGCATTAAGAAGGTTGAGAACCACTGGTCTAAGGCCTTAGGTTCTCCTGTCCCCAAGATCCCATGCTTTTTGTTAACACAATTTGTCCTGAGGTGAGGTGGCAGAGATATACACTTCAAAGGGTCAGGGTTTAGTACAGAGTCCATTGTCAGAATGGGGGAATTAGCCTACGGCTGTTCAGGTGTTTGGCCAGTAGGAGACAATAACATGTAGATTAAGATGCCCTTTAGCTGTCTGGCAGCCAAGAAATCAATTTAATGTATCCTATTCAGGTTTGGGGAAATGCCTTCAGCCATTCCCAGATGCAGCCCTGCTATCATGCTGGGATTGGTCTCCAGCATTGACTCTTACTGTTGACTTTCTAAATTTTTAAGAACTTTTTTTTTGGAATTATATTTGGTGTTTTTAAAATGAGCTTCTATGAGATTTCATTTTAAAAGTCATTTTGTCTCCACTGAAGGGAGGGCTGCAGGAGACAAGAACTGTTTTTCAAACCTTTTCCCTTGTGTGAAATACCCTGAGTTATTTGGATGTGTAGTCCAGATGTCACATGCCTTCCCTTGCTCCCAGGTTGACAAATAGTTATAGTAATGATAATAGTAATAAATGAAATAACCTGCTTAGTCTGAGCCAAGCACTTTATACAAGAGCCGTGCACTTTTATACTTTGATATGAGGAAATGAGGTCCAGAGACCGGACTTGTCTGAGGTCACCCAACTAAAAAATTCAAAACCTTAAAAGACAAAAGAGTGAAATATTTCAATCTGATTAAAAAAGATTTCTGCTTTCAGGCAAGCTGCACTGAGGCAGTTCCGAGACCAGCCTTGCTTCTTCGAACAAATATTTACTGAAATCCCACCACAAGCCATTCAAAGGAGGATGGTGTCTCAAGCAAGATGAGAATTCCTCGTGTGTGATTTCAGCACTGGATAGAGGCATGCGATGTCATAAGAAAGTCTTTGCAATATGAAAAACCTTGTCTATTAAATATCTCCACCAGGCGACCCCCCTCTCCTTTTCTTTCCCTTCACCAGGGAAGGCACCAGAGTCGACACCTCTTGTTTGTTCGTCTTTACCCACTCATCCAGGCTTCCTCTCCTCTATGAAAGGCTCCCAGGGCCAACATTGCACTCCTAAAGGCCGGGCCTGATGGGCATGCAGTCCTTACCTCACTCATGTTCTCTGTGGCATTTGACACTCTTACCAACTTCCTCTTCCTTCAAACTCCCTCCCCTTGAAACTCTAGCAACTTCCTGTAATCACTCTTTCTCCCCCTCACTCCTCCGAAGTTCCTTCTTAGCATCTTTTGTTATAATTAACTGGAGGCCTGGTGCACGAAATTCATGCACCAGTAGGGCCTTTAGTTCTGGCTGGCAATCAGGGCCACTCTGCAGAGCAACCGGTGGGGCAATCAGGGGGCCCCCCCCACTGGCACCCACTTTGGCTGGCCTGGTGCTGCCTGCTCACCAGTTCCATCCCCCACCTCTGCTACAGGTCAGGGCCTGTGGGCTGGGGGCAGCTCCTGCATTGAGCATCTGTCCCCTGGTGGTCAGTGCACATCATAGGGACCAGTTGTTCCACAGGTCATTCCACTGTTCAGTCAATTTGCATATTAGGCTTTTATTATATAGGATTTCAAGGTTTGGAACTTTAACTGTGCTTTGTGCATAATTAACTAACAATGGTTTGTGGTGTTCCTCCCCCCCCCCCCCC
This sequence comes from Myotis davidii, assembly GCF_000327345.1. NCBI lineage: Eukaryota > Metazoa > Chordata > Mammalia > Chiroptera > Vespertilionidae > Myotis > Myotis davidii. Next base: position 2,862,419 of record NW_006291010.1, read on the forward strand.
CCCCCCCCTTTCTCTTTTTAGAAAAGTCTTTATTGTTGGAAGTATTACATCCATAGTTTGTTCCCCCCATTAACCTCTTCCAGCCTGCTCCCATTGTCTGTGTCTAATGAACTTGTATGCATATATGCATAACCCTCACCACCTCATTGTCTGTGTCCACAGGTTATGTATATATGCATACAAGTTCATTGGTTGATCTCTTCTCACCCACCCTTCTCTGCCTTTTTATGAGGTTCAACAGTTTGTTCATGCTTTTATGTCTCTGGGTCTGTTTTTGTTCATCAGTTTATTTGGTTCATTAGATTCCACATATAACTGAGATCATGTGATACTTATCTTTCTCTGACACATTGCTTAGCATAATTCTCTCTGTTGCAAATGGTAAGAGTTCTTTCTTCTTTTATTGCTGTGTAGTGTTCCATTATGTAGATGTACCACAGTTTTTTATCCACTTATCTTCTGATGGGCACTTAGGCTGTTTCCAAATCTTAGCTATTTTGTAAATTGCGCTGCTATGAACATAGGGATGTATTCATGATGGTTTTGATGAACTAAATCAGCATTATACCCACCTGGGGGGTGGGGAGGATGAGAAAACAGAGAGGCCCACAATCGGCCTTGAGTTAGTGCAGTGATTCAGTGAGAAGTTTAGTTCCCAGCTCTCTCACAGCCGTGAACTTGACTGTGTCTCTTCCAGGCATTCACTGTCAACCTTCATAGCAGAAGCAGTTCATTGTTTGCTCTAAACTTTATTTAGGAAAGACAAAGCCTGCTGGACGTGGAAAGACCACAGGTTTTGGGAGAGAGCGGGGCTTAAAGGCCTAGACCCATGAACACTTACTTTGTTGGGCATTTATTTGAAATGTGCATTTTCTGAAGATACCAGCTGCGGGTGGCTGTAAAGGGTTATGGATTTAACCTCCTGGTGGCTGATTGCACAGCCACATTCCAGAAAACACAGCACTCCTTCCAGTCTTCCCAGAATTAAGCTCATAGAGTTCCAGTTATAGAAGAGAGCCATTCTGGGTAACGCAGCAGAGGTAAATTGTGTGCCCGATTTGATTTTGCATTAATTTATCATAGGTTATTTCCATGCTGCTTAAATACCATTTTTTTAAAGCTTTTATGGAATTGTATTGTTAAAGCTCATTTATTTCCACTGAACAGAGGGCTCCAGGAGGCAAGAGCTCTTTTTCAAATCCTTCCCCGTGGGAAGGTATTTTCACTGGTGAGGAATTCTTGGTAATGAGCTATCTGTTTGCACAACTCCTGCATGCTTGTTCTGTGTTGCTTCTGTATTCTTCCTTTTGCAAGACATCATGGGGCATCAGCTTCGGCTTTCATACTCGCTTAGAGGACCAGCCCTGCCGCCCACTGGAAGTGAGTTCAGCGGTGGGTCCTGTGGGAGCCTGGGGGTTCAGATAAAGGCTCTGTGTGCCCTTGCCACACAGTGGGGCTCACGAGCCTGGGGGTCTGGGCTCTTGGCTCTACTACTTGAACCAACTTCTCTTAGAAACCATCAGATAAAGAGCAAAAAGGTAATCTATAAACCCATCTGTTTTTTTTTTCTTCCTTTTTGAGGGAGGAAGGGAGAAAGGGAGGAAGTGGGGAGGGTGGAGAGAGAGAGAGAGAGAGAGAGAGTGAGAGAGAGAGACTAGCTCAGATAGAAGACATAAGCATGATACAGAAGCTCTTTTTTCAGCTTTGGAAGCATGAACTTGCTAATATATAGAGTGACACAGCACAGTAACAGCATATCCATGGTTCTTTCTATCAACTATGGCGGAAGCAGGCAGAGGGCCTGCAGCTACATGTGGTATTTTTTGCTAGCCTTGCGTTTGTTTTTGAGATCTTTTGCAAGTGGTTTGATTAATGGACCCCTCATTCCCAATTACATACTAAAGCACTGAGTATATTTTCATGGAAACTACTGGAAAGAAATGGAAGATGAATGGTGTTCCATCCACCCATACCGCAGTGATTGTGAAATTGACAATTTGTGAGTGGTGAGAAGTTTGGCAGTGAGGTTGTTAGGGTATCTGCTATCCTAAGACTAATTCAGGAGAAGACTGTACTCAAGGACAATTAGACTAAAAACTCCCTTTAGGGATGTAACTTGATAGGAAAAGGTAATTTGCTACAAAGCTGATGCATTTACCGGAGTCTTCTCATTTTTAGATTCTAGCACCACCTAGAGGAGAGAATAAAATGTCTACCCCTGAGTCAAAGGCATCTTTCATTTCTATTAACCATTTTTTTCAGTTTTAAAGCACCACCTTCATTTTTATAACTCATTTGATATTCAGGTGATTGTCTTTAAGGTGAGAGTTTCTATTCATTTTGCTAATGAAGAAATTTATCTCTCCGTGGCTTACTGTGCAAAACATTTGGCCAATTTTTCATGTGGCCGAAAATGTTATCCATGAATCAATGCTTCTTTAAATGGCTTTATTCAGATATAATGTACATACTGTAAAATTCACTACTGTTAAATGTACAACTTAATAAATTTTAGTAAATTTACTGAGTTGAGCAGCCATCATCATAATGCAGTTTTAGAACATTTTCATCACCCCAGAGAGATCCCTGCTGCCTCTTCATCCCTTTTCCAATCACCAGCCCCAGGCAGTCACCAATCTGCTTTTTGTCTCCACAGGTTTGCTTTTTCGGAGTGCTCCACAGGAATGGAATCGTACAACAGGTGCTCTTTTTCCGCTGGCTTCTTACATGTAGCATAATGTTTTTGAGGTTTATCCATGGCACAGCATTATCCAATATCTTATTCCTCTTTACTGCTGAGTCATGTTCCGTTATATCGGTAGACCACATTTTATTTGTCCATTTATCGTTGATGGACATTTGGGTTGCTCCCATGTTTTGTTTGTTTTTGCTATTATGAAGAATGCTGCTGTGAATATTGGCATGCAAGTCATCTTTTTAAGCAAGAAAATGCCATTACTAAAAAGGCAGCCAGGGAATAAAATGTGTAGAAGAAGAGTGATTATGTGAATTGTCTATCTTGGGGAGAAAAATTAGGATAATCTGGAGATGCCCAGGGAAAAGGCATCTGGTTCCTGGGTTCAATATTTATGCTTAGGAAATAGGGGGCTCTTGGAACCACCCTTGTGCAGAAATATGGAAGTGTGAGGAAATAATTCAGGATTTGCTTTGATGGACTTGCAGAATTCAAAGGCAATTCTTTTTTTAAAAATATATTTTATTGATTTTTTACAGAGAGGAAGGGAGAGAGATAGAGAGTTAGAAACATCGATGAGAGAGAAACATCGATCAGCTGCCTCTTGCACATCTCCTACTGGGGATGTGCCCGCAACCCAGGTACATGCCCTTGACTGGAATCAAACCTGGGACCTTTCAGTCCGCAGGCCGACGCTCTATCCACTGAGCCAAATCGGTTTCGGCTCAAAGGCAATTCTTAAGGAATTTCCTCTTGTTGAGTCAATACAATATGTAGCAGCTGCAGACTTCAGTAATGTGCCTGAGGTTGGGAGTTCATTTATAACTCCTCCTTGTCCTCAAGAGGCCGGTAAAGGAGCCCTTTTAAAATTAAAATAAACTGAGGGTCCAGATGCATCTGAGTCCAAATCCAGCTTCTGCCAATATGTTCAGGGCCTTGGCTGGTCAATGTTCTCATTGGTACCCTGGAAGGCAATGGTACCTACCTTATGGGGCTGTTGTGAGGACTCACTAAGATGGTGTATGCAGGCACTTAGCATAGAGCCTAACACACAGTGAGGTTTTCTTTTCCTTTCTTTGTTTATTCCTCACTGGAGGATATGCTCATTAATTCTAGAGAGAAGAGAGAGAGAGGGAGAGGGAGGGAGACAGAAGGAGGGAGGGAGAGAGAGAGAGAGAGAGAGAGAGAGAATGTGAGAAACATCACTTGGCTGCCTCTCCTATGCGCCCCATCCAGGGATTGAATCCACCCACGGATATGTGCCCTGACCAGGAATTGAACCCATAACCTTTCAGTGCATGGGACGTCACTCCAACCAGCTGAGCCACACTGGCCATGGTGCACAGTGAGTTTTATGCTATTTTTTAGGATTGGCTTGTGCTCTAGATACCCAGAAATAGTGACATTGACCTCTGCTTATTGCTAGGAACCTTTTACAGCTTTTCATTGGGTGTTTCTGGCCCCAAGTCCTGTGGAAGAGGCACATAAGTTTCCTTTAGAGGTGATACAATGTTTGTGGAAGTGGAACCTCATAAGGAAAAACATTATCACGCAGACTGCCATAGGCTGGTAGGAAGAATTAGTGCAAATCTGAAGGGACTGATTTGGACTTAGGGGGATAAACACCAGCATGATGAGTTCGCAACTCATTTTGCATATAAAATCCTTGTCTAAGACTCTACAGAATTTTCCCTATGGAAGACAGTCAGAGGTCCTTGGGTTTAGTAAAAACGTGATGGCCCATGAGGAGAATTATGAAGAATACAAATACTCAATAACAGGCAATATGTCAGAGGCAGTAATTGCCAGTTTTCAGTAGTCCTTCCCGCTGTCTCTCTCCTTATCAGCTGTGCACCTATCTGTGGTTAAGAAAACAGGGCCCGGACCATATGAAGTCTCTGTGAGAACAGGGAATGAAACATATATTTTGCCACCAGAAAAATATGTCAAACACTCAACAAAACCATCATCTTTAAAATGACACAGCAACATATTAAAAAATATGCAAACAGGGGACTTTTCCTCAAGAAAATTCAAGGCTTTTCTTTCATTTGGGGTGGGCACATGAGTACTTCTTGAGCTTCTCAGGCCTTTATATTCACCCAAGTGGTAAATTTAAGAGGCTGGCGTGACCCCAAGCCCCAGAGATCTTTCTTGAAAGGTGAACATGGTAGGTTAGCATGGTGTGCTCAGATAGGCTAAGTAGCCATCTCAGATGGTGATTTAAGAAAACTTGAGCTCTTACCATTTGCAACGGCATGGGTGGAACTGGAGAGCATTATGCTAAGTGAAATGAGCCAGTCAATGAAGGAAAAATACCACACGATCTTACTCATTCATGGATAATAGAAACCATTATAAACTTTTGAACAATAATAGATACAGAGGCAGAGCTGCCTCAAACAGATTGTCAAACTGCAGCAGGAAGGCCGGGGAGGGTTGGGGGGCAGGAGAGAGGGGGGCAAGAGATCAACCAAAGGACTTGTCTGCATACATATATGCATAACCAATGGACATAAGACACTGGGGGATAGGGGAGGCCAGGGGACTGTCAAGGGTGGGGGGAAAAAATGGACACATATGTAATACCCTTTGTAATACTTTAAGCAATAAAAAAAAGAAAACTTGAATTTATTTAGGGAATAAGGATGTGGGATGTGATAGCCAAAGGGAAGGGCTACACAGCTACAGTCCTAACATTTCTGTTGGAGAAAGCCAGGATCTGAGGAGGAAAAGTCCTTAGATACGCTTGTCTGCTACCAGAAAAATGCAGCTCAGTCAGGCAAAGAGGGAAATACAGATGTTTTTAGAGTGCTACCGGTATACTTAGCGGGGAACCACACAGAACTGATGTGGTGAGATGGGAGTACAATCCTATTAGAAGTTTTGGTATGTTGACTTATGGGCTCCAATTTTTGTAGCCTTGTACCCACACCCTTTACCATGTGACTTTGCAATTCTTCCTGCTAGAAGCATGGATGTTGGGTTTGAACATGGGCCTTACTGTGGCCAATGTAAAGTGGGCAGCGTGACAAGGTACCCGTTCCTGTTTAGTCTTTAAGGGGCATTTGTGTTTTCAGTTGCCTTCTTGTGCTTCTGCCATTGTCTCGAGAAGAAAATGTTGCTGCCCAAGGAGGCAGAGGATAGACACAGGAAGCAGTTCTAGCCCATGCTTAGCCTAGGTCAGCTGGCCTCCAGCAGAGGTATAAGCAAGAGTAAGTGACTGCTGTGTAAAGCCACTGCATTTTTTAAAAATACGTTTTTATTGATTTCAGAGAGGAAGGGAGAGGGAGAGAGAAACATCAATGATGAGAGAGAACCATTGATTGGCTGCCTCCTGCACACCCCACACTGAGGATTGAGCCCGCAACCTGGGCATGTGCCTGACCAGGAATCGAACTGTGACCTCCTGGTTCACATGTCAATGCTCAACTACTGAGCTATGCCAGCTGGGCAATCCACCCTTAACCCTTTATTACCACCTCCTTCCCCACTTTCCCTTTGGTAACCACCATACTGCTGTCTATGTCTTTGAGTTTTGTTTGTCTTGTTTGTTCATTTGTTGCTCTCAGTTTTATACCCCACATTTGAGTGAAGTCATATGGTTCTTGACTTTTTCCTTCTGGCTTATTTTTCTTAGCATAATATTATCAAGATTCACCCATGTTATTTCAAACTAGAGGCCCAGTGCATGAAATTCATGCACAGGTAGGGTCCCTAGTGGCTTCTGGTTGCCAGCTGGGGCCTCCCTTCATTCTGTGCCACCCCCTGGTGGTCAGCTAATGTCATAGTGAGCGGTCAAACTCCCTGTTGGTCAAAATCCCAAGGGGACCCTTTGCATATTAGGCTTTTATATATATAGAAAGCAATATGTTCTCTTTTCTTATGCCTGAGTAGTATTCCCTCAAATATCTCTTATTTCAGGCACTTTCCTATCTTGAGAATGGAAATTACTTTGCACTCTCCATTTATTAAAATGTGAGCACCATGAAGGTGGGGTACTGGTCTGATGGGTTCAGTGATGCACCCCCACACTCACACTGGACCTTACTCATTCTGTGCCATTGAACGGTATATTGGTCTTTTAAAAGAAATCAGCTGCATCTTTCACCTCATGGAGAGAGAGGACTGGGAGCAGGGGTGGCTCGCTGTGACTCTTAAATCAGTCTTTGCAGTATGCAGGGAAGGGCCTCATAGGCACACATTTCTGTCTCTAGCTCAGACATATAGCACACAGGCTCTAAAAACCCATGTGCAGAATGAGGAATCTTGTTTGTAAATAGAGGATCGCTGCTGATTTCACGTTTTTAATTCATTAATGTATATTTACTTTTTTTAAAAGCAGTTATGGAACCAGGCATAGAAAGCGTAGATTGTGAAGAAGAGAATAGATATATGTTTGATTTCGAATGCTTCACAGAAGAAAAATTCAGGAAAACTGAGTGTCTTACATTCATAATTCTCATTCTGAACACAAATTCGTATGCCTACCCAGCCTCCTTTACAAAAACGTTATTATAAACATCATCATCCATGCTTGCCCTGAGTGTGCAGCTGGGAGAAGCCTTCTTTAGCTGGCAACATCTCTTCCAGAACAGCAAACGTGATTTTCATTCCTGAAAGAACTTCATCCTGTTCTTAGAATAAATCTATTGTGGAATGTTGGGCTTTGGGACAGGGAGACTTGAAAACCTTGTTTATGGAAGAGATTAAAACTCACCCACATCTGTTTTGTTGAGTACCCTGTCTAGACAATCTTTGCTTTCTCTTACCATTTTTAAGAAAAGCTTACTGATCCTTCCTCTAGGGAGAGGATTTGAGGATCATTGGATCACAAAGGCACGTAAATGAAGGGCATGCTGTGTTTAAACTTTAGAAAAACAGGAAGCCAAGCCTTAGTTTGCCAAACCCTACCATCATGGTGAGGCTAGGAGCCCAAGTTCTGTCCAGAATATCTGAACATTCTGATTGGGTGCTTATCACCGAGTATTTGTTTTTGTGTCAGACAGACGTGATCCAACTGCACTACTCTGGCATGAAATTTTAGAACAGTTAAGGAGAGTATCAGTACCTTTGGCCCAGATTATTTAATGTGAAGAATCCAAGTGGAATATACATTAGGAGGGAGTGATGTTATATTTCCTAGTGTCAAACTGAACTAGGATGAAATTCACTTCAGTGTACTTATCTAGAATAAAGCAAACAATTGCAGCTGCTTGGTAACTGGAAAGAGTAACTAAGCCTGCATTTCAGTTGGATTTCCATCCAGTCTCTGCCTTTTGAAGTTAAAATTATCAGTGTGACAAATTTTCATTTATCTTGTGTTTGATTACTTTTCATTTTTTAAATTACAAATTAAAAATGGTATAAGAGAAAATTAAAATAACCTAAAAGAAATTTAAGCCATAAAAATTTTTGTCCCTTTAATGAATCCTTCACTCTCAAGTCAAAGCCAGAAATATCTCACATGTGAACTAAATACCATTAGGAATCATATTGTGGTACCGGCACCTCCCCCTCAATAATGAAAATCCATTGATTCTTCACCTGCAATGTTTTTGATAGAGGGTGACAAATGCCTTTTCCAGTGAATTGCCAGATTCAAGAATTTCTCAAGGCCTATGCCTGGTGAGACCTATTTTAAACCTCTAAACTGCCAGTAAGGATTGGTCTCAGGTGATCTTCCAAGGAAGTAAAAATGTATTCCAAAGCATACTTAAAATCCTTTAGCATTTGCTCACTTTATCCAAGAGGGGAGAGAAGTCACAGAGGGTCCTCTGCATCCTTGCTACACAGGGGACAGGCATGTGAGTATGGTCAAATGCCAATCATACTCAGCCACTCACCTTGCAGTAGGATGCTGAAAAGAATGATTACCTTGTTAAAAAATGACATTTTGTCAGTCACTTAAAAGCTAACCTAAAGATTAACTGTAGAGGCCTAATTTTGTTTTTTCCAAAAGACCTTTTCTCGTCCTCTAAAACTGTTCACATACTGAAGAGGTGCTCTGGTTATGGACAGAGGTTGAAGGAATGAGGAGTGAGGAGATGCAGAAAGAAGCCCTGTTCTTCATGATGTACAAAACCTGTTCGGCTTGTAGTCTTCCATCTGCAAAGATTTGTGGACCTGCTGTTTTCATCTGGAAGACTGCTCGTTAACAATGCATTACAATTTCTCAAGTTATTACATATGAAATTAACTGCTAATTTTTAGCAATCTGTAGGCAAATTTTCTTCCAAAGGTGGTAATAAAACCAGTGTTTTGTTTTACAATAAGCCACTGAATTACCTAAAGACCATCTCTGTAGCTCTTTCAATGATGCATTGCAGCGGAGAATTCAAAACATCCCACTGCAAGGTGAGTCACTAAGTGGACACTTGATACAGAGCAATGCCTATACCAGACCTGCTATGTCCTCCAACCACTGAGCTCGGCCAATCTGAATAGCTTTAATGGCTTTTTTTTACCCTTCATTTCTTATAATCATAGAATTTTCCTTCTTGGAAACAAAAATTATTCCAGAGATTATCAGAGTGACAGGTACATTAGAGGTATTCCAAAAGATTACAGTCAGTTGGAAACGTTGAACTGATTCATAATAGTTTTTCAAGGCCCACTGCAAGGTGAGTGAGTCACTAAGTGGACACTTGATACAGAGCAATGCCTATACCAGACCTGCTATGTCCTCCAACCACTGAGCTCGGCCAATCTGAATAGCTTTTAATGGCTTTTTTTTACCCTTCATTTCTTATAATCATAGAATTTTCCTTCTTGGAAACAAAAATTATTCCAGAGATTATCAGAGTGACAGGTACATTAGAGGTATTCCAAAAGATTACAGTCAGTTGGAAACGTTGAACTGATTCATAATAGTTTTTCAAGGCTTTGGATCATTTGCATTTTTAAGTTTGTATCAGACATTGCAATTGTTAAAGATAGATTAGGTAGTAATGGTTTCAGAGGATGAAGGGTAATTAGGCCACACAGTACATCTCATGTCCACATCCTATGCAATTTTTGCAGAATGCTGAACTATGTAAACTGCTATTATAAAACAGGCAATTATTGCACCAAATTTTCCATAAAATCCATCCAAGTAAATCTTGTAGCCTCTCGTCTTTGCAGATGAGCATCTTGCCTTTGAGAAGATGCAGTAGGAAAGAAAAAAAAAAACTTGCCACAGAAACCAGCAGGAAGATTTCTTGTCTGAGTTAATGTAAGTTTTTCAATTCATTAGCACTCCCCTCCACCTCATTTATTCACCCAACAAGCATTTATTGAGCACCTTGTATGTACCAGGCACTGTTCTAGGCTCTGGGGTACATTGAACAAAACACAGGAAAGTCCCTGCCCCAGGGGGCTTACATTCTAGTAGGGGAGACAGACAAAACACCTACATACATAATATCACAGGGTTTCAAAATTGCTTTGAAAGATCCTTTCTGCAATCTGTACTGACATCTATGATAAAGTGAGAGGAGAGGCCAACAATGAACTATAGACATTACATGAGTTCCAGGTTCATGATCTCTAAGGTCAACCACTCTGTAAAATGAGGGGAGGTAGAATTAAGTAATTTTTTAAAGGAAAAGGGTCCTTAGGCTCTTTTTTTCATGGTTTTAAAGGAGACTCTTGCACAAAGTCAAGAGCCAGTTTGATGACTGTTCTATGATTTTTAAAAATGTTTAAAAATGAAATATAAGAAATCCTTAGGTATTCCACATACACTCAACACTTGAAATGCCAATCTAAACTTTATAAATAACAAATATCTTATTTACAACTGCTAAAGAATGAAGTTCTGTTACCATGATTAGCTAAGAAAAAAGTTATTTATTCATAAAGCCTACCATTTCCATTGCTGATTACACAACCCCAGTCCCACTTCATTTGTAAAGAGTTTTCTAGCTGTGAAATCCTCTCCTAAGATCACTGACCTTGTGCCCCTAATTAACCTTTCCCACTGGACTATGAGCTCAACGAAAACAGGGGTTGGGTCCTTGCTTCTTTGAAGAACCCAAATGAGATTCTGTCCAGGTAATCCACAGACATGAAAGCATTGCACCTACCCCATGTTTTATGGACATAGGCCTTTTGGGAGCCAACATTAGCTCTTTGGCTATAAAAATAGTTCTGCTTAGTAAAATTAGAGCTATGGGGTACCAAAAGGCACTCTAATGTCCAAAAAGGAAAAAAAAAAGTTTCCAGAACAATTCAGACTAGAACAGTATGAATTAATGAATATCTTAACCTCTTTGGAAGCCCTGGTGGAATGTTAATGTATATTTAATAATGCAAGTGAAATAGCACATCTTTTGCAATCAATTTTTCTTTAAGAAGATAACACTGCTGGAGAGCTGAGTGTCAAATAAGGCTGGGCTCCTACTTATTAACTTGGTATGAGTTATAAAACCTCTGATTCTCTTGAAAGACAAATTGCATCCACTGGTTTGATTTTGAAATAGAAAAGCCTCAAATTTCAATCAATCCAGCAGCTCAGGATGACAGGAAATTTTGCAGGACTCTAAGGACTCTTATTTTCTTATCTGGATCAGATCCCCACTGACACCTGGAGGTTTCTGAAGGCTGCATGCTCTGTCTTTGAGTTTTATCGGTTGCTGTGTAATCAAATATCCTACACGTTTTCAAATTTGATCAGGCAGGCCTCATCAGAAGGACACATCTTGTCAGTGTCTTTAGAGGCAAAGTGAAATCTCTGTCTCAATAACTGAATTTAATTCCTTCCTGTTGCTCTGTGGTGTCAGGATATGTATTATAGAGTGTCAATGTTATCAGAACTGCCTAACATGGGCTGCTGTGTAGAGTCTTTACTATCCTGTCAGTCACTGAAAAGGAATAATGACCGCATCCTTGCTCGGGGAACACTACCACTTCAGGACCAGATGGGCAAGGGTATTGCACGTAACCTTGAAGAACCTTGAAGCAGCAGCATGATACCTTCTAACAATAAACAAGATCTCAACCAGCGCTATATGGACTATGAGGGCAGGTCCAGCAGACATTAGCTGCATAAATGAAAGTCAGAGAAGAATAAGGAAGTTCAGACGACTTTTGGCAACCTAGATCACAGTTACAGGTAAATTCTTGTTGGTAAGGGAAATGCACTTTGGTGTACATCATGGAATTTGCGTGTGTGTTCAAGTTGTTGAGTATATGCTACCAATAAGAATGCAGTCCCTTTCTCGCGAGGATAGGCAGGAGGAATGTAAAGCCCTGATGACGTTCAGTGTCCTTACATCAGCCCTTCCCAACCAACCCAAAGGGTCCATGGGTTGGACACAAGAGTGCATCAGGCTGTTCTTGGCTGTGAGGCTTCAGAAAGTCACTGTGCGCAGTGCGCTCTTGGGGTGGAAGTCTCTGAGCTGATAACTCTTAAGTCCAAACCTCCATGGGCACCATGGCTTCTTTGGTTCCAACAGAAGGCAATAGGCATTCTCCAGACAAGAAATTAAAGGGGAATTGCACCAAGAACCCACGGATCTTTTTCAGTTCTTCCTCAGCTCTAATGGGATCTTCCTTCGCCAATATGGGCTTGGTTATAAAGTCCCTCAGCTGAATTAAAGTGTGCACTTCATCATTGGGAAGGCACCGGAACACCTGATTAAAACACAAAGAGGAAACAGAGTGATAAGTTTAAAAGACAGCATATCCCATTTTTGGAAAATACTAATTCAAGAGACAACTCTTGGCTTTATAAAACACTATTAGTTTTATGTTACAGCATAGAGCTGACTGAAAAGTTGCTTTTCTTATTTACTACAAAGAAACAGACAAATTTTCTTGCTTCCAAAAAATAAAACCATAAGTAGACTCATATCTGATCTATACAAATTATTAACTGCGGGATAATGTCAAGCTTATAGTAAGGAATTTCACTGATGTTATGTTTTAGATAATAATCAACCCTTAGTTTCAGTAGAGGTTCCAGATTAAGAGAAAAATTGTATAATTTATTTTCTCTGACTTTTTATTTTGAAAAATGTTCCTATCTGTGCCTTTATGTAGAGTTTCTACTATATACTTATTTTTCTCATTAAGAATATGTTCCAGATATCATAACACTTCAGCATGCATTTCTTAAGAATAAGGATATGGGTCCATATAACCACAATACCATTCTCACACCTCAGAAAATCAATTGCATATTATTTAAGATGTGGTCCATATTCAGATTTATCCTATTATCTTCCAAATGTCTTTTATAGCTGTTATTATCCCAATCCAGAATCCAAACGAGGCTGTCCACTGTATTTTAAAAATTACATTTTAAAAGACTGCATGCACATGACCTATTTGATCATGGCCTTGGATCTCAATATGAAATAAGGCTGTGTAGATAGTGGTCATGTTTCATTAGACATGATGAAATTTCTGTGCTGGAGGGAGGGGGTTCTGCAAGTCATGAAGAAGAACACACTCTTACCCAACCTGATAGATGGTCAATGGATCTCAGCTTGAATATTTGCTATGATGCAAAGCTGGCTACTTTGTGAGGTAACCTGTTCCATGGTTAGACAACCCTTAACTCTTGTACATAATCAATGGATAGAACTTACCAGGAAATGCATTTGGCCCCCCTAACAAATGGGGCTGGTTTTAAAACACCTTTCCAAAATTAGAGCTGTCCAACAAAGAAAGTGTCTTATTATTAATAAGCTTCATTTTAAGGATGGATGTCATGTACTATGTGATAGATACATTTAATAGGCTAATTTTATCCTCATAACTACCCTAGTGAATATTATTCCTAATTTATAGAAGAATGGAAGGCTCAGAATGTCAAGTCACTATTCACAAAGTTATATTAACAGCAACTGGGTGAGCTGGGTTGAACCCAGTTCTGACTCATTTTTCGATCCCATCTGCCTCTTTTTTCTTTGTCACCAGACATGTACAAAGGCTGGGTAAGCACCTAAGAATGCTCATGATGGATTCCTGAAGCAGAGGAGAGATCAGAATGCCACTAAAGTCTCTTCTAAACCATAATCTGTGGTGCTTTTTGACTCTTTGTTTTCTAATATCTACAGAGAGTTATTTTATTACAACTTGGAGGTAAATTGTTTTTTTACACTCATTAAGAATGCTCCATACCAATAATATGCAGAAATAATGATGTGCTTTTGTAATGAAATTCAATGAAGAAAAAAAGGCAGGGGGCGAGGGAGAGTATGTAAGACTTACCTTGTCATAAATTGTAGCATTTCGAGCTGCCGTTGAAACCCACACCTCCTTGAAGAATTTGTCACTCACTGGATCCTGAATGTCCTCACTTGAGTCAGAAAGATAGCCAAGGACAACCCTGAAATACAAGTGTCCTCCAAATTGAGTAACCAAGATAGAGCAGTCTGCTGCAAGCATTGTTTCTAGTGGTAACTTCATTAAAACTTTGTATGTGTATATGTGTCTGTGTTGTGTTTATATATAAAAAAAACCAAGTTTCAAAACAAAACAGAAGCCCCTAGGTTACTATGATGCTTGAAAGTTTTAACTGTTAAACACATAGAGAGGCCTTAATTTTGATCTAAGAGAGTCCTTGTAATTTGGTCTAAATGGGTGAGAACCATGGAAAATAGGATTAGCATTCACAACAAGTGCCAGCAAATAAAACACGTAACCTTGAAGAAACTTGAAGCAGCAGCATCATATCTTCTAACAATAAACAAGATGTGTTAAGCCCTTTCCAAGAGCTATCTCAGTAAACCCTCAACAACATTATGAAAAATCAACTATTATCTTCATTTTATAGATAAGGGAACTAAAGCACAGAGAGGTTAAATAACTTCTTTAAGGCCACACAGCTGGTAAGCTGTAGACCTGGGCCCCTGACCAGGACCATCTCAAACCTGTGCTCTTAACCATGACTTGACCTCTGTCCCTCCCTCTCTCTGTCTGTCCCTCACTCCCTCTGTCCCTCCCTCTTTTCCTTCCTACCTTCCTCCCTTCCTTCTTTCCTTCGTTTGGTCCAATAACTATGCTGAACTCTAGGGTACAGAAAGAAATACAAATGACACGGAGCCTCTCTGGGTAGATTTAAATTTAGTGGGTGAGATCAACAATGAATAAATAATCATCCTCAAAGGAATTAACTAAAATTTTGATAAATACAGATATACTTTAAGAGTATGAAGTGGGAGTAATTAGGGAGGCTCTAAATTTTGCCTACCTGTTTACATAACCCTATTATCTTTTAGAATTCAGTACAAAGTCACCTCCATAAAACTTTTTATCCCCCCCTTCCCCCTTCCAATCTCCTATTCTCCCCATCAAGCCTGGGAGGTTTGAACATTCTTCCTCTGTTCCCCACTATAATTCATATATGCTTTGTTTTTATCAGAGCACCTGCAATACACACTATGCAGCTTTTTATGTCTACCAGGCCCATTTCCCACTTCTAGCATATACATTCTCTGAGAGAACATGACTTGGCTACTCTCATATCCCCAGAGTGCCTGGCATAAAAGAAACCACACACTAGATGTTATCTGAATGATCATATATAAACAGGTTACTCAAAATTAGAAGCTCTCAAGCAAAGCAAGATAAGTTTTAGAGGTCATATTTGAAAATGATAAAAACCCTGTACTGAGAGAAGGCCTTAGAGTTGAAAAGGACTTCCATCTTAATCCTGTGAGGTAGATGGTACAGGGTTCCTATTTTGTAGATGGGGACCTAAAGTTTAGACACATACTAGTAACAGAGCTAAAATTCAAACTGAGTCCAAAGTCCTTTGCTCACATACCTGGTATGTTCCAAGAATAATAGAAAGACTTGTGCTTAGTTAGAAATAGAAATGGGGAAATAGGCCTTAGAAGGACTTTGGTGTTCACATTGAGTGAAACTGGGGCATATAGCAGACACTGGGGCAGAGGAGGTATAGGATCCGACTTGAAATTGAAATATGGCTGCTGTATTGAGAACAGACTGCAGGGCAGGGTTGGAACGGGGAAATCAGTCAGGAGTTCCTGCAGTAACCTAGGTGAGAGATGGTGGCAGCTTGGGTGGTGGAGAGAAAGGAAGAGCCAATGGGTTTTACTGATAATATAGGTATAGGGTGTGAGAAAAAGTGAGGCGCCAAGAATGACTAGCAGGGTTTTGGCTTGAGCAACTAGGAGAACGCAGTTGCCATTAGCCGAGACTCGGAATTCTGTGGATAGAGCCAGTTTGTGGGGGAAGATTAGGAATTCCATTTTTAATCTATTGAAATATCTATTAAATAGTCAAGTGGCAACGTTAGGCAGGCAGTTGAAAAAATGAATCTGGAGTTTGGGAGGGAAGGCTTGGTTGGAGATATACATCTTAGAATGGTCCATATATGTATATGCATAAAGCCATGTGACTTTAACTGGGTTTACCCAAAGGAGTGAGTATAGACAGAGAAGGGGACCTGGGCACCTCAGCAGTGGGGGAGTGGAGGAGGGGCCGTGGAGACTGGAGAAAAGCCAGAGGACCTTGTGTCCCGGAACCATATGACGTATGGCGTCAAGCAGAACTGTGTCAATTTCAAATGGGAAGTGACCATTGATTGGATTTAACAGTGTGGAGGTCATTATGTTGTTCTGTCCCAATTCTCTCCAACATTATCAACTCCTGAAAAGGCTCAGTCAGCCCTACAGGGATAAAAAAGCATCTCATTTTAGTTTTAGTCTGCGTTTTTTTTTTGCTATATTAAAATTCTTTAAAGTAAGTGGATCTGGCACCATGGGCTCACTGGTAATCTTGGAGTTTTGTAACCTCAAATTCTATTTCCACTTCAAATAATGTCTCCTTCAGCCAATATAGGAATCACTTTTACACAGGTCTTCAGGGATTATGTTTGCACACGGATGCTGCTGCTCATTAAGACCCAAAGCTAAATCTGACTGCACCTAATTTGAGGGACCGTACAAGTTATAACAATAAGTCAGTTATAATAATTCCTTGGATTTGGGTCAGGTCTAACCAGCTGAAAACTGAGCAAAAAGAATGTTTCTGTGACTTTGCTTTTAAATTAGAACAAGAAGTAGGCAACATGTCTGCCATGTTATCGGTGAAGAGCTTGTATGTAGAAAAAGTATTTAAATAAGTCTATAACAGACAACATCTAGTAATAAATTATTTTCCCTGTCAGTTTTTTAATAATAAGAAACTTATATTGAAATGCACAGTGAAGCCGAAACCGGTTTGGCTCAGTGGATAGAGCGTCGGCTTGCGGACTGAGGGGTCCCGGGTTCGATTCTGGTCAAGGGCATGTACCTGGGTTGTGGGCACATCCCCAGTGGGGGATGTGCAGGAGGCAGCTGATCGATGTTTCTCTCTCATCGATGTTTCTAACTCTCTATCTCTCTCCCTTCCTCTCTGTAAAAAAATCAATGAAATATATTTTTAAAAAAAGAAATGCACAGTGAAAATAATATGAAGTACTCTGGGTATTGTTCTGAGGACTAAGGTTCCAGAGAAAATGGGTTTGCTTTTATGTTGATGTGTATAATGGCAATTATTTATTTAAAGTTGAATTGTTTACACATCAGTGGGACAATAGAAAAGCTGCAGCAAATTGTTTCTGTTCTTCCCATTCCTCACGTCTGTCGCTTTAAATGATTCTGACTCTACTTGTGAAGATAATGGTTTCTGCTGAGGGATGCTTATGTCCGTGAAGTTTGGATAATTTTCTAGGACTTAATGAACTGTTGGACATATAGTTGCAGCGCCCTGATGATTGATTCTACTTAGAACTGACTTCACATTAAAATATGTCTCTCTATTTTTTTACAAGATGGAAAATTGATTGAAGTTGCATTTTTTAAAGAGGAAAAAAATGGCTACAATATTTATCTTTGAGAATATTTCCTAATAAAAGGAGCTAAAATGGACACAAGGTGTTTGTGTGCTTTTAAATATATTATCTGTGTTTGCCATGGTGGCAAAATGAAAATGATTGTTGAGGAACAACTGCTTCTTTAAGGCAGTTTGAAAATAGTCAGGAAAAATAAAAGCACCTAGGAATAAATTTAACATGAAATGTATAAGAGCAGCATACAAAAAACTCTAATGCTTACTTAAGAACACGCCCTGCCCCCAATAATAAAAACCCTTAAGCTTTATTTAAGAGAAAAAAAAATTGTTGAATAAATTGAAGTTTATATCTTCTTCTTAAATAGGATGACTTGATATTATAAAGATGCCAATTCTTTTATATCTATAATAATAAAAGGGTAATATGCTAATTAGACCTGATGTCATTCCAGACATCATTCCGGATGAAGCTGGGGCCGGAGTGAAGCCCGCATCCCTGGTGCCAGAGGGAAGCCAGTGCCGGCAGCTGGGGGACGGAAGGCCTACTCTTGCACACATTTTGTGCAATCAGTCCTCTAGTTAATCTATAAATCCACTGTAATCCCAATAAAAATTAATAAGAGAGCTTGAATAAATAACTCAAATTTCATGTGTAAGGATGAATATTTAAGAGTAGCCAAGGTTATTCTAGAAAAGAATATTAATTTGGGGAAGTGATATGGCAAGAAGTAGTATTACAATGCGCAGCTACAATAATTAAAATGCTATCAAATTGCAAGTAAACTGACTTTCAATAGAACATCGTGGAGAGCCTAGCGATGCCAGGATATGTGGCCACTCAGTGTATCAGCAGGTTAGAGAGGCCAAAAGCACCCGCAGCACATCATGCAGTTCTGGGTCGGCTGGTTGGTTAGGGGGAAATGTGAGCGTTCCCACCTCATTTCTTATACCCAAGTAAATTTCAGATGTTAAATGTGAAAAGTAATATCAAATAAGGACTAGTAAAATATAAGGAAATATTTAATCTTGGGCTGGTAAAGCTATTCTAAACCTATAAGAAAAGTGGGGTGGTGGGCATCGGGGAGAACCTTGATTGCTTTGATGAATAAGAATTGAAATTTCCCATAAATCCTTTAAATAAGAGGCAATTGAAAATCAGATGTGCAACAAACGTGGCATAGAAATTTATAATTACTTACAAATCATTAAAATTAAATTAAAACATTTAAACTGGGCAAAGAGCACAACTAGGTGAGACAATCTACAAAAGAACAATTACATGTGAATATATTTTTGAAAACCCTAAAAATTCAACTTAAAATAATAAAATTCCATCTGAAATCCACCAAATTGACGAAGACTAAATAAACTAACAGAACTCAGAGAAGACGGGGAATAAGCCCTCCAAATATTGCTAGTGACACAATAGGAAGTTGGAAGCAAAGAACACGTGCTGGGGTACTTTTACCAGAAATCCCATAGTTAGGATTTAGTTAAGGAAACAATTAAGAAAGTAAACTAGATGCTATCTAGAAACATACCATTTTTTTAATATCAGCAGAAAATCTGCCTAACAATGAGGTTCTACTGAAAGGAATTATGGCATACTCAGTATAATGCAGCCATTAGATGTTATAGAATACTTAATGACATGAAAGTGTGTGTAACATTACTTAAATAAGAAATAATTTTGTAGAACTGCAAGATCTTAATCATGTTTTCTTTAAAAAAGGACATAAAGTATAGCAATATATATGTATAGAAAAAAAAGTGGAATGATATACGTCAAACGTTAAAATTGTTAGCACTGGGTGGTGGGATTACAAATAAATTTGATTTTTTAAATTCCTTTTCTGTGTTTGCCAAATTTTGTACAATGACAATATGTTGTAATCAGCACGACTTACTACTATAATTATTATACATTTAGAACGTTATAAAGAAGCCCGCCACTTTAAAGAAAAGACTAAAGCTCATGGAACTGAAAAGATGACATTTCTAGTTTACACAAGAAATATTTTTTGCCTGTCTATGCTGCAGTAGGCATCAATGGGTTGATTAGCAGGATACTAATTTTAAACTCTCCCCTGCTAAACAGAACACATTAGGAGCTAATTAAAATATCAATGGTTTGAAAAAATCTTACTGGCAAAACAATTAGTAACAAAGGCAATAAAAATTGTGAGAAGGTATTGACAGTCCAATTTTGAGGGATGGGTTTGCTGAGCTCCTGGGGCAGTGAGAACAGAGTGAACCATCTCTGAAACCGAAGCTTTTAATAGTTTTCAAAAGCAGAGTTAGGAAGGAGGGAAATGGCCACCCGATTTGCAGGAAGGGAGGGGCTCATTTTGGGCCCATCGGTTTCCAAATGCGACCACTAACACCAGTAGGGTTGAGACAATGCTGTTGCATGTGTCTGTGTCGTGCTGTTCCCCAAATAGCTGAAAGCACTGCCCTTACACAGGGACACTTGCTCCTCTCACTGTGAAATCCAATCCTGGCAAATTTAGTTCTAGAATCACGGTTGTGAACTTACTGCAATAGCCTAGAGGTGAGAGAGTGGTCGGGGTGTCCACAGACAGTGGGAGCTCAGTATGTCTCAGTGAGCAAGGGACGAGTGAGAGGAGATAAGGAGCCATCTCTGAGTCAGGTTCCAGAAGGACCACTGACCCCTGAGTCTAGATAACTGGGCCTGGGATGGGGCCAGTTTGAGCCTAACTCTAGAAAGTTCTCAGTAACAATTAAATGAAGGACTCTGCCCAGTCAGTGTAGCTCAGTGATTGAGCGTTGACCTATGAGCCATAAGATCAGGGTTTGAGTCCCACTCAGGGCACATGCCCGGGGTTGCTGGCTTGATCCCCAGTGTGGGGTGTGCAGGAGGCAGCTGATCAATGATTCTCTCTTACCATTGATGTTTCTATCTCTCTTTCTCCCTCTCCTGTCTGAAATCAATAAAAACATATATTAAAAATAACAATAAATGAAGGATTCATTTCGGGCCACGTAGCCCTTGCTTCCTAACCCTGTGTTCCCTCTGATTGATTACAGGTTTGTTTAAAACTCACACCTTCTTGCAGAAGGTCAGCAATCTCCCATGTCTGGAGCCATCTTCAATGAGAACCAAAGTTTCCACATATAAAATAATACCAGTAGTCTCTGGCATTCACTGAAATAATTTTTATTATATCCTTATATTACCAGAACCATTTCCATTTCTAGAAATAAACGTGCTATAAAAAACTTAAGTAGATACTGGATAGTCTGACCTGGCCTAGATTTAAAATGCTAGTTTCTCCATGACACATACACATAATACAAACCTTAAAACACAAAATGTCTGAGCCACACATACTGTCATTTCACAGAGTCCTGGTAGTTCACGTCCTGTATCGGGGAGACACGATTAGAGGAAGAAGAACCTGGAAAGGCGGCTGAGGCTGGGCCCGGCTCCAGTTCTACTGCAGTACAGGTACTCAAGACAGATCCAGGCTCGGAGGCTCACCTGAAGCACTGTAGCCGAAGTCCGTGGGCAAACCGGCCTGCCTGGTACTCTTCTCCATCCATCACTGAAGGGACCGTCTCGGTGTCCTGCACAATGACTGCCATTTCACTGTCTCGCTTTCCCAGCATGCTTCGGTCATTGATGTTGGCAGAGCCTGTAGGAGAAACAGTGAAGCTGAACAATCTTCTCTTCAAGGCAGACACTGTCAGCTGCCCTCCCACTTGATTCTACCTTGCTAACAAAACCCTAATTGTGTCCAGGTTAGCAAGAGCTGCTGTGCTTTAGGGATGCGGGCCCTTCCCTAACCCAGGGGTGCATCTGGATCAGTCTAAGCCAGCTGTTATAATTTCATTATTTTGGCCAGTGTTGGACTTAGATTGGGCCCTTGACATGATTCTAGGCCAGCGGTTCTCAACCTGTGGGTTGCGACCCCTTTGTGGGTCGAACGACCCTTTCACAGGGGTCGCCTAAGACCATCGGAAAACACATATATAATCACATATTGTTTTTGTGATTAGTCACTATGCTTTAATTATGTTCAATTTGTAACAATGAAATTGGGGGTCACCACAACATGAGGAACTGTATTAAAGGGCCGCAGCATTAAGAAGGTTGAGAACCACTGTTCTAGGCAGTGTGACATGAGGAAAAGTCTGCTAGGGGCTTCTGCAAAGGTTTTTTTTTTTTTTTTGTTTTCATAAACTGGAACAAGAACAGAATGCTGCTGCTTCCAGCCTTTGGCTATTTTTCACTGAGCAGGTGGATGAGGATGTGATTCGTAGGCTGCTGCAGTAGTTTTGTAACCATGAGGAGACAGACAAGCTGGAGATGGCAGGGCAGAAAGAAGCAAGACCCTGGGTCTCTAAGTCACTGAATTAGCCAGCACTAGAACGTTCTCACCTTCTGTTATGTAACAATACGTTTTCCTTATTGTTTCACATGCTTCTAGCTGGATTTTCTATTTTGTGGCTCAAAGGATTCTAACTGGTATAATCATTAAGCATACAAAGAATACAAGATATGCTTACCAGTTCAACTCAGTCAGTTTTGAGACTTACTCAGCCTCTGTAGACTTTAACTTATGTTCATAGAATTATGAGCATCAAAACCCAAGGGTACCTTCACAAGCAAGAGTCCACTCCCAATACAGATTACCGTCAGTAGCTCTGGGTTTTCCATTCTCTGGCCTCACTTGTGTGGCATGCCAACAGCTTCTGTATCAACTTTCTTCCAGCCTATTTTTAAATCCAAACGAGCTAAGAATGTTGACTCCCATGTGAAGGACAATTATTTTAATAGTTCAACCTGTGCTTGCTGCGTTCCTCAGCCTCGCATGCAGAAAACCCATCACGTTTTCTGTGTCAATCACTGCAGATTCATTCTTTGAATCCTTGAGGTGTCCTAGAAACTACAGAAGGGCCTGACTGGTTCTTTCTTCTTCTTCTCGCTTCTCTTGCCCTAATCACATACTCCACTGCCTCTGGGGGAGTGGGGCACTGGGGCACCGGCTAGCCCCTGTGATGGGGACATTCGGGGTATAAGGTGACAGCAGCCTGGCCCGAGCCCACCTGGAGGGATGTTGTACATAAGAAAAATCGGGCCCATCTTGAAGAGACATTACTACCGTTTGCACAAAGTTGTCATGTAGTTAATATGCAAATCTATGATAACTATGGATGCGAATGGAGCCCCACAGTGACCCTGGGTGACGGAGAAAGGATGGAGCACCTCACCAGACATTTGGGAGCACTACCAGAATGCTGTAAGGTGACAAGACAACCTTTGAAACAATTTGTTTTGTTAGCAACCAGTAGTCCTTTATACATACACTTTTTGATTACACTAGAAAATGTACAGCTAGATCTTTGGATTGGACAGTTGGCACAGCCTTAGTGTGGGCCAAGTCATTGAGTCTTTCTCAGCTTTGCCTTTTATACATTGAGATCATAATGTCATTGTAAGAATTAAGTAAGGTCATGTGAAAGCACTTGTTAATCTATAAATGGCCCTACAAGTGTTAATTATTATTGGCATCATTATCAAATTCTTGTTAATCCTTTATAATGTCTCCTCTCTGGGTTAATCACCCCTCACCCTGGTGTGTGAACTGTAGCGTGAAGAGGAACCAAGTTCCCACAGTGCTGCTTTGGGACTTCACTACCCCTGGCCTCCAGCAGGGGCCACTCTCGGGCTGCAGGCTGCTGGATTGGGTGGTCATCACTGCTCTCCACTGGCAGGAACACTGGGGATGGGAAGCCTCCTACACTCAGACACACACACACACACACTTTCACGCCAGTCGCCCAGTCTCCCTCCCACCAAGGCGGGCTGTATTCCCAAAGAGAGAAACACATTCCTGGCATTCTGAGCTGGAATTCTTAGAGAGAGGAGTGGTTTTTCTATTTCCAGGGCTGATTTGGAGTTACCCAGGGCACTGACTCTCAACCACACTGAGTAGGTGTTGGCTACTATTTAATAGAAATGTGAAAAGGGGCTGAGAATATTTTAGATGAATGTAATGAATGAGATACTGAAAAAAGAGATGTTTGTTGATGTAAATGCTACCTCTATTCTTGTTAAACGGTTCCACATTCTGAAAAGCAAATTCAGAACAGCAGATATAACATCATTCTATTTTATAACATGGGAAAGAAGAGAGGGCGAGGCTCTAGAAAATCACACATTGAACTGTTAAGTAGGGGGAGTGCCTTCTGGCTAAGAAAGGGAGGACAAAAAGGGGAATTCTGACCTTTTGTTCCATACATGCCCTTAGAGTTTGCATTGTTTACAACAAATACGAGTTGTAGTCACATAGTATTGTTTTGCAGTAACTACAATCTCTTATTTTCATTAGGATATTGGCTTGATATTTAAAACCACTTAATTTTTAGAAAATGGTATTTTCTAAGTCTCATAATATTAGGGAACTTTTTAAGACATATGAAATACAACAAAATACAAAGGAGTATATGAAAAAATATATTTCTTTGGAGTACTGAATCATCACTGAATTTAACACCCAGACCGAAAAACAGAACCTTACCGCATCCCGGAAGCCCTTGGGTGTCTCCCATGCATGCCCTTCCCTCTCCGAGAGGGAAACTTTCTAGAGAATTTGCTGCTCATGATGTTCTGCATGCTTTTACTTTATATAAAGGGAATCCTATGTAATCTTTTGAGATTTGCATCTTTTGTTCAATAGTATGTCTTTGGGATTTATCTGTGCATAATTGTAATCATGATTTTCCTTGAATGAACACACAAGGGCTGATTCATTCTATGTTGATGGACGTTTGGGCTGTGTCTGAGTTTTGCTGTGATGCACAGTTATGCTCTAACACAGTGCGTGTATGTCTCCTGGTACACACACGAGTGTTTACCTGGGCTCTGTCCTCAGGACTGGAGACCTGGTGCTCCACAGCCTTGCCAATACTTGGATTGCATTGCATGGCTTTCTAATTTTGGCTAATTGGTATTTTTAAAAACTGTTCTTTGTCTATTACATTAATGATGATGGACATCTTTTGTATATTTATGGGTGTCATATATGTCCTCTTTGGTGCTTTTCTACTACAGTTCCTTTGCCCATTTTACCTTGGGTGTTGTCTTTTCTGACTGATTCATAGGAGTTCTTTATTGGTTTGGATTATTAATTATGCTGCAAATATCTATTTTCAGTTTGTAGTTTATCTTTTTATTCTCTTTATAGGTTTTTTTTTTTTTTTTAACAAATACAGTTTCTAAATTTTAAGGTAGCTGGATTTATCCATCTTTTCCTTTGTAAATTTTTTCACATTTTGTTTCAGAAATTGTGAATCCGCCGGTGGTAGGCAGAATAATGGCCCTGAGGGATTTGTTTAATGTAAAAGCCTGTGGATTTGTTGTGTTACATGGCAAAGGGGAAATAAGATTGCTAATCAACTGACCCTAAAATAGGGAGACTACCTTGCATTAGCTGGGTGAGCCTAATTTAATCACCGGGGTCCTTAAAGCAAAGGGGGTTCAGAGGGAGATTACAGCAGAATGGGTTGAAAGTTTTGGGAACTTTCAGAGAGATGGAACAGAGCTGCCTTCAGAGATGGAGCAAGGGGGTCACGAATGTGGGCCGCCTCCGGAAGCTGGAAAAGAAAACGACTTCCCTCAGAGCCTCCAGGAAGGAAGACGGCCCTGCCGACACCTGATGGCAGCCCAGTGAGACTCATGTTGGGCTCCTAACCTACAGAACAATAAGTGTGTGCTGTTTGAAGCCACTAAGTTTGTGGCCATGTGTTACTGCCACAAAAGACAAGGAATTTACCAACGGTACCCTATTTTAGCTTATTAAAGGACAACTGATTCTTCCATTGAACCCACATCAGCTCTTCTGTCCTTCCACCACTTGTGTTCCCTGTGTGTCCAGTTCAGAAGCTCTTAGCTTGGACTGTACATGAGCATCGCCTAGGCAGTGTTTAAAAATACTGGTGCCAAAAACAAAAACACCTTGATGTCTGGGCTCCACACCAGACCAAATAATCACAATTTCTGCAAGTAGAAACCAGCCATTAGTATTTTGCAATACCATCCCATCCCTTCATCTATCCTTTTTTTTTTTTTTTTTGAGGGGTGGGGGGTGGTGAATCTAGTTTAAGGTAACTTGCAGACTTGAATAAACCTCCCCCTGAATGATATGTTTTCTTAAAGCTCCCCAGGCAATTCTAATGCAGCCAGGGTTGAGACCCAGCAGACTAGATCCAGTGTAATCTCCCTTTACTGGGGCAGCCCTTCAACTCCAGCCATTCACCTACCCACCCTGACCTTCCTGCTCGGGTTCTGCACTACCCACGTGGATGCTCTGGTGTCAGGTGGAAAGAATACCCACCACCCCTCCAGCCCAGAAGGGCTGCAGGGCAGCGGCAACATCTGATTCCTGCTTTACGTCTCCCTACTGTGCTCTGCAGTGGATCAGTGAACACTAAAACATCATTTCACCTCGTCAACTGATAACACTAAAACATCATTTCACTTCGTCAGCCAGATAGAGTTAAATTATACATAAGTACAGCCTCGTGTTTAGGAAAGCAAATAAATGTTAACTTGGTTCAGTGACAATATTGAGATGGATTAGAAAATTGGACACAGGCTTCATAACCAGCAGGTCACCCAGGCCAACAGATAATGAAAGCTACCAGTATACACACAAGAGACCTTCAATGGGAGAAAGCAAGTATTTCCTCATGAGGAAAAAGCGAGGGTGAACAATCACTCGTTTTTCTTAGGTCAATTATCCAATAATTCTGGCATACATTTCCCATGTTAGAAATTTTAATCATGGATCACTTTAACTTCTTTTAAGCTTTTAGATACTTGCTTAATCCTGTTCAATATTTTTCACATAAGTTCTCAAATGCCTCTCTGAGAATTCCCAATGTTGTTCTCTGTGTTATGAACTTAAACAGGCTGATGTGTGTGAGAGCAGCAACAACAACATGTTGCTTAGTCTTAGAGTCTCCACTGAGATAAAAGGAATAGAAGCACCTTTGGAATTTTCCAGGGGAATCTGTGGTGCCCTTGAGGAAGGAGAGACAGAAACCCAGTCCCTGAAGACAAACGTAAGACCCCTTCACACTCCGAAGGCCACATCTTCTGTTTCTATAGAGTGGACAGGAATTATGGGCAACATTGATCTGTTACTGTTGGCCTGAATAAACTACAGTCTTTTGGGGGGTTCAGAGACCTTTCTAGAAAATAAGGCAATTAAAAAAACTCAACCAACCTAGTGAACTGATGGCTCTGCTACTGAAAACTACTCTGCACGGATCCTTTATGTAAAACAAAGCAGGCTGCAAGCCCACATGACCTTTACAGGTAAAATATTTACAGCTGTCATTTTTTACTCCCAGAGTTCTGAAGTCTTTCTAAAGACATCCAGTGAACTTTATTTCACTTTGTTTTTCCATTTCAGCAAACATCAGCATTTCCCCTTCCTACTGCCACTGCCGAATTTAATATAAATATATTCTGAAATGGCTCTGAAGAGCAAGGCCAGAGTAGCTGTGGGAAATAAGAGAAACCCTGTTATGGGGGAAACGGGGGAGGAAACAAATCCCTATAGTGCTCTGGTCCGTATAGAGCAAGGGATCAGCGACACAAAACATTTTTCTTAAATGTCCTGTATATGTATAAAAAGTGTGTGTGTGTGTATCTGTGTGCACGCACGTGTGAGACCACACTGTAGTCTATACATTTTCTAATTTCAGAAATATTTTTCTTTCTTTTCAAATCATGTTCCAGGTAAGACAGTCTCATTACTACTAGATAAGAGATTCCCCCCTGCTTTTTACAGGGGAGGATAAACATATTTATGGCCAAAACATTTCAAAATACTCCAAAACATTTAGTTTCTTAAAGAATAGGGAAGTATCTGACAATAGCTGGAAAACTACACTCCATTTAAAACAGATGAGCAGAATCCCCAACAGTGGGACACACTGTATCTCTAAGTAACACCTCCCATCCTTGTCAACTCACTTACCTGGGTGATTATTAATACTGTTCTCATCCTGCCCTTTCCATGTATGTGTAACATCATATTTGAAAGCAAAACAATTCCAGGGTGGGAAAACAAAGCTTTCCATGTGTATGAGACAACAAAGCTGAACACCCATCCCTCTGGGCAGGTTGACCTAATCTGGGTAGAATATACAACCAGTAACTGTCTCCGAATCTGCTGGTGGAGAGAGGACCTCTGGAAAACTCTGTTGTGTATCCTTGACAAGAAAAGACTGGGGTGCATCATATCATTACTTCCCAATTTCCCCTAACCACCTTACACCAGCAAAGCTGGTCCCCTCTGCACCTGGTTAATGACACCCACAACAGACTCTAGGGGAAAAACAGAATGTGCAGAGGCAACCATATTTTTATATCCTTCCGATTCTGACTCTTGCACAACTTCAGAGCTGTGAAAACGGTTAGGTAGGTGTGGTGCAAACACATACAAATTACTGTCAGGTACTCATTTCCTCCCCATTTCTCCCCCGTCCATTCCCAAAATGTAGGTACTTGGATTCAATAAAAATAAGGGGACAGTAAAGAATGAAAGAGAGCAGGCCAATTATTGCACTGCTGGGTCTAACTGCTACCCTTGGATACTGTAATTTGCACAATGGCCAGTTAATTGCTCTGCGCCTGTGTTTCTTCATGGATAAAAGCAGGGATTGGAAAGGTTGTATGCAAAGAAGACTGCTCCAGAAATGTTTTAGATAGTATGTTACTGTCTCTCTCAACTGCAAAGGAAGCTTGGGAGGAATAGAAAGAGAGGTTTTTGCATGATATAAGTCAACTAGCAAGAAACACAATTAAGGACTTGTATGCATGCATATTAGCATAACCAATGGACACAGACACTGGGGTGGTGGGGGCTGCCTGAGGTGGGAATGGCTGGGAGGGGGCAGTCAACTGGGGGAAAAGGAGGCATATGTAAAACTTTAGCTGATAAAAAAATTATAAAAAAAGAAACAATTAGAGACCATCTACTTACCAATAATAACAGTGTTGTCATCAGCAATTAGCAACTTGCTGTGGACGTAGATGAGCTCAGTGACTAGGTTTCCTTCAAGCTCTGCATGTGTTCTAAGACCACAGAATGATATATAATTTATCCACTGATTGCCAACTGTAGGTTTAAAAAGAAATTACTACAATTAATATAGCCAAGCTCAATAAAGGCACATTACATTTTATCAAAGCAAATATACTACTTAAATAGACTGTTAAGAATGGATGGTGTAATGTGTGTGTGAATGTGTGCATGTAATTTCAGAACTCACTCAGGATCTATTTTTGCTATCTGGAGAATTTTACACTGTTGACTTGGTGCCTACAGATTAAAGATCATACTGAAGTGCTTTCTGTATCTTCCCTTTGCAGAGGCTATCCAAAAATATATTTAAGTATGAACATTTTATTTTGATGATTTGGGGAATAACTACTTAGTATTGATCATTAAAACTGAGCCAGAGTGGACAACCCAAGACTCTGGTGTGACATTTGCATCTATCTTGGTAGACACCTGCTACTGTTTAAATCAGATGCAAGATGAGTGCCCAAACTACCTGATGTATGCATAGTTTGTAACATATTCAGCACAAAGAAGCAGCTAAATTTTACAGACTTTGGGTAAATAAAAATGTTGGCAATTAAATAACACTCCTCCTTCTAAATTATTACAATTAGGGCATGAAAGGAATCCTGGCTACATTGGGAGACTTTCCTTCAGAGCAAGCAGAGCCAGGTTTGTACTTTAATACATTGCCCTCTCATCATGTGAGGGTCATTCATGTGATATGAAACGCATTCCATACCAAGCTAACCCATAACCACTGTTCTGACCTGAGTGACGGCCACAAGATTGTATGAACCCTCTCCCACAGAGCAGCTGTCTTAGATGAGCAAAGTCTGATGCTATAATAAATAAAGTGGAACCAAGCCATCACAAATTCTAATAGAAAGAGAATGTAAATCTTTTTTTTCTTTTATAAGAATCTAAAGCACTTTAATAGAACCAATGGAGCTCATATTCCATTTACTGAAGTTTCCACATATTACTAATGTTTTCTATTTTACTGCTGATGTTATTCAGTGTTTCTATTACATATGGGTATCTTGGAAGGAGTTCTTTCACAGGTTGTATACAGATTCCTCCACTTGCAGATAACCCTTCCCCCACCTATATGGGTGATCGTGCAGCTGTGTTTGCCAGGAGTTGATGTGCTGGTGTTCCAGTACATCGTGTGTGGGAGATGCATTTCCAAGCAGTTTCATGTGAAGGAGATTTTTGCAAATCATTTTTTCGCCATTTGTTACTGTCCTATTGGAAAGATGTTCTATACAAAGCACGGCCTCCTCCTTGAGCCAGAGAGAGGAGCATTTCCTCTTTGAAGCCCTTCAGGCCCATAAAATTCCTGGAAAATCTTCCCAATATAATGCCAAATATATTCTTTTACAAACATTTATTTAGTCCTCCATTTTGCCTAATGTTGCAGAGGTATTACACAGCTTTGTATCCCTAATCCTTGCATAGTACTAACGAAGTTGAATAAACGGGTGAAGAGATGAATGGGTAAACAGGTGGCAGCTAGTATCTCATCTTTTGGTTTCTCTGTATCATCTACTTTCCTGCAGTTGGCTCATGCTCTAGAATCTAAAATTATAAGACATAAAGCAGCTTTTTAAGAGAATCATGGAGCAAATCCTATGCTAAAATAAACATTTTTGCAGTGAGTTCCCATAAAATATCCACATTGAGCAATAAAGTAGACCAATGCTTCTCAGTGTGTAGAAAGACCACCTCTGGGGGGTCCAGTAAAAGCAGAATCCTGGGACCCTCCCCAGAGGTTCTGATTCAATAGAAATCTATAATTCAAGTGTCCTAGGGGATCTCATTCCTTGCAGGACACTGCCATAGGGCCTTGTCCTTTACAGATTGAAGATTAGTGTACACACTCAGAAAACAATACAGTATGACCATAGGAGATGCATTCTAGGGGTGTGAGTCTGCTCAATATGAGGAAGCCTATTAGTATAATATACAATATTGATCAATCTAGGGAGAAGAATCTATGATTATCTCAACAGATGCTGAAAAATTTTTTGACACAATTCAGCACCCACTTTTTTCATTAATGAAGAACCATGGAAAAAATAGGAAATACTGAATACTTTATTAACATGCTTCAAAATATATAACATGAATTATATATGTATATTATATATGTACATCTATGTATGTGTGTATATTTTACCTTGGAGGTATTAGCCAATGCATTTAAACAAAAGAAATCACATAAGAAGTAAAACCACCTCCCATTTATAGATAATATAATTGTATTTTTGGAGAATCAATGATAAAACTATCTCAAACAATAAAAGAATAAGCATGCTAGAATATAAATTAACATGTAGCTCCACACACACAAACAACCAGTCAGAGGATATAATCATAGATAAAACCTCACAACAAAGGAGATAGAACACTTAAAGATAAACTTAGCAATAAATGTGTAAAATTTTTATGAAGAAAAAATTTAAACACTATTGAAAGCCAATAGTCTACTTTTGAACAAATGAAAAGACATCCCTTGTTCTGGGATAAATCAACTTAATATTTAAAAAGTGCTAACTCTCTTTATATTTATAAATTTAATGTAATTTCAGTAGAGATAATAAAATTTTATGGAGCTAGAAAACCTGATAAGATGGTTTATATGGAAAAAATAAACATTCAAGGATGGTTATTAATAAAACTAAAAAAGAAAAGCTATGACAGAGCAGTAATCCTATTTGATATTAACACATCTACCAAGTCTATATAATTAACACAGTTCAGAACTGGCCCATAAATAGACAGCTGAACTTGAGAATGGAATAGAAAGTCCAGAAATAGATCCAAGTACATATGGGAGTTTTGCATATGTACATAAAGGCTGCATCTCAAATGACTAGGAAATAATCTATATATATAAAAGCCTAAGCAACCATCTGACTGCCTGACTGTCTGACCCTCGGACTGGTAGCCATGACGTGCACTGACCACCATGGGGCAGACACTCAACACAGGAGCGGAAACCATAGGCATGAAAACATGGAACAGACTGATGAGTCTCAGAGGGAAGGGGGGGTAAGGGGAGGATGGGAAGAAATTAAATAAAGATCTTATATGCATACTAGAGGCCCAGTGCACGGATTTATGCACCGATGGGGTCCCTTGGCCTAGCTTGTGGGGATCGGCTGAAACTGGCTCTCCAACATCCCCTGAGGGGTCCTGGATTGCAAGAGGGTGCAGGCCAGGCTGAGGGACCCTGCCAGTGCACGAATAAAGGACTAGTTTTTACATAAAGGACGAGGACTTTTAAATAAAGGGTGCTAGTATGATTGCATCTGTATTTGAAAAATATAATAATTATATTTTTACCTCACACCAATCACAAAAATAAACTCCAAATTGATCAGAGATAGAAATGAAAGCATATGGAACTATCTGGATGTTTTTGAAAGTAAAATTTTCCATACAAGAAGAAAACAGAGTGAATTCCTGTATAACCTGAGTATAGGGAAGGCCTGCAACTGTCCAGAGGCAATAAAATATAAGATTGATAACGTTGACTCAATTTAAAAAAATACCAAAACACTACATTTTCATGATACAAAACACCACAAGCAAAATCAACGGACAAAATGACAAAGTGGGGAAAAGTGTATGTCACAGATGAAGAGTGGAGAGCCTAACATGAAAATAACTTAATAACTGAAGGAGTAAGATCAAAACCTTGATAGAAAAATGGGAAAAAGACATGAATAGATAATTCACACATGAGAAAATATACATTGGAAAAGATTTCACCCTCCCTTATAATAATAGAAATGAAAATTGATACTACACCGAGAAACCATTTCTTACCTATATGACTGGCAAGAAAAAGTGGGATAACACATTCTGTTGGTGAGACTGTTGAAGCAGGCTCTCTCATTCATTGGTGGTGAGAGTGCAAACGGGCACAAACTGTTTGGAGGGAAATTTGGCAATATCTAACAAAATTACCGATTGACCCAGAAATGTCACTCTAGAAAGTTATCCTAAATTCCAACAAGGTTATTCATTGCATAATTGTAATAAAAAAAAAACCACTGCAAACAATCAAACTGACCACACATAGGAAGGTGATTGCATTAACTGTGGAAGACCATGCTAAGGTTAAAAGCATGAAGATGTCGATGAATATGGAGTGACTTTCAGGATATATTGTTAAATGAAAAAGCAAAGTATATAAGAGAATATGAGGTATGTTATTCTTATGAAATAGATTGGGAGAATAAAAAAGTATACATGTATCTCTCCATTTGTGCCAAAAGAAAAAAGCAAGAATAATCTAGGAATTGAAAAAATTGGTTCCCCATAAAGGGTGGGTGGCAATAGGATGAAAAAGGTGGTTGGAGAAGAAAAAGAAAGTATAGGGAAGTGACACATCTAAGTTTGCTTTTGTAAATTTATGACTGTGTGAAGTATATTGCACACACTCCAAAAAGTAAAGATACAGAACAAAACCTTAAAATGGAATACAAACCAAAGTAAACAAACCAACTGTATTTCAAATTAATAACATAATCCAAGCAAATTTTGAACACTAATTTTGAGTATACCTATATCCTTAGGCTATAAACAAAATATTAAATTCTAGTGAGTAGATGTAATTCTCAGACTAGCATAGGCTAGCAATTTAGAAACTATTCTCTGTGCATTCTGGGGCTGAGGAAATGGGTACATATACTGCAGGTAATGGGAGTCACGCTTCTCACTATAAAAGAAAGGAATCCTTTGCTAGGGGATTAGAATTGGAGGTATTTGTATGGAGATATGGAGATAGATAGATGATAAATAGATAAATAGATAGATAGATAGATAGATAGATAGATAGATAGATAGATCATTGATAGATCATTGATAGATAGATGATAGATGATTGACAGAATACAAAGGGCCTAAAGCAGTAATAACCCGGTAGCAATGATCATATCTAGCACCCAGATTTTAGTTTCTAAATTCTATTTTCCACTGAAAGAACCCAGGTTCCTTGGAGAAATGACTGATTATAGGACTAATTCTAGGAGTGCCAGTAAAAACAAACAAACAAACAAAACAAAGGCTGAAGGTGACCTGTCAAAAGCCCCTTAAAGGCCAAACATGTGTGATCTGAGCATCACAAATTATGATCCATTGAATAAAGTAAGAATCCATAAATTCATACCAATATAAATATAAGAAGGAATACTAAATGTCAAAGAAGGGAAAGCTCTCATTTTAGTAGAATTATAACTAAGAAATTTAGAAAAAAAGTAATAAATATAGAAGAAATAAAGGAATTTGAAATGAGCATTTAGCAACTATAATAGTAATAATAATTGAATCATAGTAATAATTGATTCAGAAAAGACACAATGCATGCTAAAAGCATTATTGAATGTCTGATGAAAAGCAGGATATCTACATAGTCTCAAAGTATTTTCCCATAAAATACTTATTAGTTACAAAGAGAAATACAGTGATTTTATGTGGAGAAACCTGGCAGATACCACCTTCACTCAGTGGTCAAAGTTAATACAACTGGTAATGGGCAAAGCAATATCGTGTTCCTCCTGGTACCGCCCGCGGGGAACAACATCACTTCTGCAATATCCCTGCTGAAAAGGCATAACCTGAATTTCATTATGAGGAAACAATAAATATACCCCATTGGAGGCTACTCCACAAATTAACGAGTCTATATCCTTTAAAACTATCACGCCCACACAGTCCAGCCTACATCCTTGACTATGAGATATTCTTATGAAGTGATAGAGACTTAACTTGCTTATGATCAATGTCTTCAAGAAGAACGCTAACGGTTAGTACCAGTAACAGAACCTAAAAGATAAGGGTTCCTCATTCAGAAAGTGAACATTTTGGGTGATTTCAAGTGTGGCCTGTCATGTGCAGTGGGGTGCCCATCTAGCAAGAAAAAGCAAGTTGAGAAACTATTTCAGCTGGTATATTTCATTCTGTGAAGAAAACTAGATACAAAGTTGGTGGTGTTCACCTGTGCTGTGAGGATATACTGAGGAAACAAGTGCCTTTTAAAGATGATGTGAGAATGCCAGGAATGTATGCAAGCATGACTGCGAAGCAATAGATGAAAACATATCAGGGAGGTTTCCAAGTTAAATAGGTATTTGGGAACCTCAAGGTTTATACAGACCCCTGGGACATATCTGTTATGAACATTGGTACATATACACCTTGAAATGAGGAAGTTAATACAATAGGCTCTTGATGTTTGTAAGGAAATTCTATGAAAGGACTTCAATAGTTGTTACAGGCTTTTGTTACTTCAAAAGTTGTAGCACTTGGTATCTGTACATTTCTAATCCTGATTGAATGCCTCCAGACCTTGTTGAATTATACTAAATTAAATGCTAAAATGCCACAATTCACAACAAGTATAAAAGTGATAAAGAAATGCTTTAGATTAAACACTAAATCCCTGGAGATTGGCGTATTAGATAATTATACACTAATAGCTCCTGGTTTTCTTTTCAGGAATTTTAACATATTCACAGCGGCAGTTTTGTTATTTTTAAAGAACAGAAACAGTAGACAGCTATAGTTCTCTATCCAATTAGAGATCAGCTGGTTCATGTATTTAAAGCCCACTACGCATTTACAAAAACAAAGCCAACAATAGAACATTGTACCTCAAAAAGGGGCATTATGTAATTAATCTGTTCTTCCCTGTTTAGAGTATGAACATTCCCCCCACTGAGATATCTGATTTTGACTTGTTCCCAGGGTACTTGGAAATCTTTTCATAAGAGGGCTTAACACTGAAATTACTTTTCTGTTAAAATCCAATTTTTCCCCTGAATAGGCAAAGGCAGGAAAAGGGTCCAGAGCCAAGAGAATGCTTTATAATAAGCCTGGGCCATTTTTATGGTTGAGAAACTAAACAAGCTTGTTCTGACTTTTTATTCCCTTATAACCCCACTTTTGCATTTTACTAGCCATGGTCAGCACTGAATGGCTCTCCTGGTTTTATCAGTGTATCTTTTAGACTTACTCATTCACTATCATCTTCATTTTGGGCCACTAGAAAATTGAGTTTAGGGATAATGCTCTGGTAAATCTTCTCTGACCTGGATGCAATTAGATAAAACTTTGGAAAGTATTTATTATTGGTGATGTGCATGTCTATGTCAAAGATTATTTCTAAAGTTTTTTAGACTGAGCAGACCATTAGTGAAAAATTATTGTACACTGAACACACACACTAAAAGTTTAATTCATTATTTTAAAGCTTCCAAATCATTTAAAATATCATGGGTCATAAAATGCAGTTTTTAAAGTATACAAATCAGTGTTTTTAAAGGTATATTGAGATGCTATGCAACTATCACCGCCATCTAATCTTAAGACATTTTTATTACCCCCAAAAGAAACCATACTTATTAGGAGTCACTCTCCATTCCATTCTCTCTCCAGACCTTGGAAATGACTAATTTACTTTCCTGTCTGTTAAAATTTTTCATAAACAATGGAATTATAAAATATGTGGCCTTTGGGTTTTTGTGTCTGGTTTATTTTCACTTAGCATAATATTTTCAAGGTTCATGCCTGTTGTAGCATGTATCAGCATATTCCTTTTTATCCTATCTAATAAAAGACAAAAATGGTAATTGGCGTACGACCAATACCCTTTTCATTGGCTAATCAGGGCTATATGCAAATTAACTGCCAACTAAGATTGGCAGTTAACTGCCAACTAAGATTGACAGTTAACTGCCAACTAAGATTGGCAGTTAACTGCCAACAAGATGGCGGTTAATTTGCATATGTAGGCAAAATGCAGGGAGGCAAATGC
>NW_006291010.1:2899128-2904156 GCF_000327345.1 Myotis davidii
AGGGGCAGAGCCAGCAATCGGAGGGGTCTGGGGGTCCCCTGCCCAGGCCTGATGCCTGGGCCAGAGGCATCAGGCCTGGGCTGGGGGCAGAACCAGTGATGGGGGGAAATGAGGGTCCCCTCTGTCAGAGGCGTCAGGCCTGGGCAGGGGGCTGATCCTGCGATTGGAGGGTGATGGGGTCAACGCCTCTGGCGGAGGCATCAGGCCTGGGCAAGGGGCAGAGCCAGCGATCGGAGGGGGCTGGGGGTCCCCTGCCCAGCCCTGACGCCTGGGCCAGAGGCATCAGGCCTGGGTGGGGGGCAGAGCCAGTGATGGGGGGAAATGAGGATCCCCTGCCCAGGCCTGATGCCTGTGCCAGAGGCATCAGGCCTGGGCAGCAAGGGGCCCCTGCAATTGGAGGGTGATGGGGGTCAACGCCTGAGGGCTCCCAGTATGTGAGAGGGGGCAGGCTGGGCTGAGGGACACTCCCCCCCCACACACACCAAGTGCACGAATTTCGTGCAACGGGCCCCTAGTATCTAAATAATATTCCATTGTATGGATAAACACATTTTCTTTCTACATTCATCAACTAATGGATATTGTGCTGCTTCCACTTTGGGGCTATTATAAATAATGATGCTATAAACATTCAAGTACAAGTTTTTGTGTGGACATATGTTTTCCACTCTCTAGGGTATGTACTATGGGGCAGAATTGCTGGATTATATGGTAACTCCCTTTTCAATATTTGAAGAATTATCAAACTGCTTCCTAAAGAGCTTGAATAGTTTTGAGTTCCCAACAGTAACGTGCCATATGAGGGTTCTAATATCTCCATATTCTTTCAATGACTTTTTTATTTTTTAAATTATAGCCATTCTGGTGGGTATGAAGTTGTATCTTGTAGTTTTTATTTGAATTTCCCTAATGACTAGTGATGTTGAGCATCTTTTCATGTGATTATTGACCATTCGTATATCTTCTTTGGAGAAATGTCTACTTAGATCCTTAGCCCATTTTATAAGTACCGCGCGCTAACCGATTGTGCCACTGGAGCTCCACCTTAGCCCATTTTAAAATTGAATTATTCTTTTTATTGTTGACTTCTAAATGTTCTTTATATATTCAGGATACCAATTCCTTACTAGATATATGCTTTACAAACATTTTCTTCCATAATGGACTCAGCAATGGTTGCTTGGATTGTACACCAAAAACAAAAACCAATAAAATAGATAAATTTCATCAAAAATAAACATTTTTTTTTGTTATAAAGGACATTATAAAAAATGAAAGAATGGTTTCTGATCAGAAATTGGTTATTAATCTTACTGATTATTTGCTTCACCTTTGCTGCTTTCAAGATTCTCTTTTTATCTTTGTCTTTCACTATTTTGATTATGATTGTTTTGGTGTAGATCTTTTTAAAGTCATCTTACTTAGATTTTTTTGAGCTTCTTGGATGTGTAGATTCATGTGTTGGGGGAAGTTTTCAGTTGTTATTTCTTTAAATATTCTATCTGCACTTTTTTCTCTTTCTTCTCCTTCTGGGACTCCCTTATGCTGGTGTGCTTCGTGATGTTTTACAGGTCCCTAAGGCTCTATACATTTTTCTCCATTATTTTTCTTTTCTGTCCCATCAGACTGAATACTCTCAATGAACCTATCATCAAGTTTGTTGATTCTTCTGCTTGCTCTGATCTACTACTGAGCCCCTCTAATGTGCATTTTATTTTGGTTATTATGCTTTTCAACTTCAAAATTTATACAGGGATGGGAAAAAGTAGGTTTAGACTCCCAACTAAAGTCTGTGAAATGCAGACTAAAGTCTGTGAAATGCAGACTTTACTCTTGTATTATTACTTTTGCTCCACTCTGTATGTCATTACTTCTTTTTCTATAAAAAGACTTTTATGGAAATATTTTAATTTAAAAATTCTCCTTTTCCATAGTCTCTAATTGAGATTTTGTTTTTATACTTCCTTTAGTTCTTTACATACCATTTCCTTTAGTTCTTTGAACATAGTTAAACTAGTTGTTTTAATGACTTTCAAACTGTCAGACAGGTCAAATTATGACAATTCTCAGAATTGCCAAAACAGCCATGGAGGAAAAGAAAAGCAGTTACTTACGCTCTACTTTTAACTGTCCAAGGATGGAATTTTCTCCTCTGCACATGGTCCTAAAAATATGTAAAGAAAGAAAATCATTATGGAGGTTGCAAAGGAACTAATCCCAATTTGCAGGATTTAGTCCTAATCCAGGTAAAAACAGAACAAGTGCTTTTGAGAAAAGATGCTACATACATTTTTTTAAAAAAATCTAAAACATGAAAACAATAACTACCACTTTTTTAATGCTACTGATGGAACAAGGTAGTTGTTTTGAGGTGGGTAAAAGGAGAAATTATAAAATTTATTTCAGATAGATGTTATTTTTAAAAGATGGATTATGAATGAATTTTCCTTTTTAGGAAATTTCTTGACAGTGAAGATAAATTTAGAATGCCTCAATAGATAAGAATACTTATAGAATCACATTGCCTTCAAAGGTAAAAAGGGCAAAATTTTAGCAGAATAATTTTATAATTAAAGAAACTATTATACTTGTGCTCTCTGTAAAGTTGGCAAACCCCTTAAAAGTGAAAATATAGTCTCAAATAACTGATTATTAGTGATTTTGTTTCTCAAGACTCTGATAACAGTCTATGAATTGTAAAGACTGACAAAACAAAAAATCCTGTGCTCCATCTGCTTGCTTTATGAACGTAATTAAAAATACAGTTATGCCTGGGAAATGCTGATATCATTAAAGATTAAGCCAGCAAATAGAGATGTTTTGCATAATAAAAGGTTATAGTTTTAGTTGCTGAACAAAAGCCAAGCATGTTATTTTATTCAGCTTGTTCAAACCCAAGAAAATAATCACAAAAAATAATTACAATTGACAATATTCCAAAAATAACATTAGAATGGCAAATAAGGTAGTTAATAGCTGATTAAACATTATGTCAGGGCCTTAAATACTTGAAAAGCTTTGTTTATCATGTTATAAATCAGATAATAGTAGAAATGGGCAAATCTGCAATCTGAGTGTAGAGACCAAACCGCAGTTAAAGTTCTCTTATACTGTAACCAGGCAAAATTCCTCAAGAAGAGACAAACCAAAAAAAATCTTTACTTGAAACCCCAGCAGACAGACAGAAGCTTGAAAAGTCTGAATAAAATACAAAGATTAAAATATATATATATATATATTTCCACCACAATGGGATACTCAAACTGTGCACAGAAGATCCTCAGATCCTACACGGGGTTCCACTAGGAAGGGGGAACCAGTAGCAAGGCATCTAAGCCCTCACCCCTAATTTGACGAAGGCTCCAAACCCTTTTTTGCTCTATATACTGGGTTTTCTGTGTGGTCTCCTTTGTCCTCTAAAAAAGCTTTGATTATAAAAGTGGTTGACTACAGGCACTTTGAGAAACAAGGGCTATTAAAAGAAAATAGCCAGATTCTGTTCTTTGCTTTGTGTTATTAAAAGTGGGATCTTGAGTAGGATTCTTTTGTATTTCAGGTTACAGAGCTTATAGCTGGGAC
Organism: Myotis davidii; assembly: GCF_000327345.1. NCBI lineage: Eukaryota > Metazoa > Chordata > Mammalia > Chiroptera > Vespertilionidae > Myotis > Myotis davidii. The sequence goes on from NW_006291010.1 coordinate 2,902,708, forward strand.
CTGGAGCCATGCCCAGGCTGTCCACTGCCTCTTCACTCCTATTCTCTTTCCCAGCTACGTGACCCAGAGAGAAACCGCCTCTCCCCAACTGTCCACCAGCTAGTCCCCCTCAACCTTCTTCATGATGCTCCACTGGCCAAGGCTGAAGCCTCAAGTGCCTTTAAAAAATATATATATATATTTTTTATTGGTTTCAGAGAGGAAGGGAGAGGGAGAGAGAATCATGGATTGGCTGCCTCCTGCATGCCCCCCACTGGTGATTGAGCCTGCAACCCAGGCATGCACCCTCGACCAGAATCGAGCCCAGGACCCTTCAGTCCGCAGGCCAACACTCTATCCACTGAGCCAAACCAGCCAGGGCTCAAGTGTCTTTTTGAGCAGTGCCTATTCACTGCTTTTTAGAATATCAAGAATAGAACTTAACCACTTTCCCTATAATTTTAGCTAAAAGTGGTAGAGAAAAAGAATTAAAATTTCAGGAGCTAGGAAAGAACCTTCATGCATCTAGTAGAGACTATTATTACAACCTTGTTGAAGGATTTACTACCTAGAAAATCATAAACAAACTTGCACAAATCATAGCATTTTAAGCATTTTTTCTATATAACTGCAAATAATATAGAAAATTCAGTAACTATTTGGTAGCTTTAACAATAATTTAAAAATCAATAGGTATATATATTTTTATACATATATTTTATATAATATATAAAAGTATACTATATATTTTATATATATTATAAATATTATATATACATATATACTAGGCAACAAATATAAACGAGACTAGTATTTTAGTTTTTTTTATACTTGCCATGTGTCATAGGCCTACCCTTTATGATTTTATGTTCTATTTGAATTTTACCAACTAGTAAACAGGCCAGGATTCAGAGTAAAAACAGAAAAGTGTTCATTTGTTCAACACTCCACTGAATAGATGTGGACAAATATTTCCATTCCTTTCACCAGCTTATGGGCATGGGCGATTGAAAGCTGAAAACAGACCACATTAGGATTCTGGCACCTGAAGTTGAAGTGCATTATCGCCTGGAGAGCGTTTCCTCCGCCCGTTTTAATGTCTCCTTCAAACCCTGGCAGAAGCGGTATCACAACATACACCCGGTATCTCCGGCCTTCCCTGCAAAAATCAGGGGCAGACAGATTCAACAACAACAAAAAGATACATACAGTAACAGTTTAAAATGCCAGCCAAGCCTCTCACATGATTTTAGAGACTCAGCCGATGGCTTCCTACAGTGCATTCTATCCCATTTCAAGGCTTTCAGGGCTGCTTTTGGACTGGAGGCCAGAGCTATTTTCCAGGCTAACAGTTCATAACAAACTGAAAAATAAGTGACCTTGGCAGTCAAGTGGGAATTGTACCCACAACATAATCCTCCTAGTTCAAAATTCACCGCAAGAAAGCCTTGCTTGATCCCATGGAAGGTG
>NW_006291010.1:2904236-2967767 GCF_000327345.1 Myotis davidii
AGGGAGAGAGAAGGGAGGAGAGAGGCTATAACAAAATTTTCAAAAAGACTTTCATAATAATTATGTGTGTAACATGTCATATCTATAGTTATATTCTAGCTCAGAGACTGGCAAATAGGCATTCAATTAATAGCTGTTGAGTAAATGATTTCCCATATCTTAGATCTCTGAGGCAAAAAGACATACTGGACCTATTTCCAACGATGCAGAAATCATCATTGTTTAGAAACTAACTCAGCTCTGAAAGCTCTGGTTTAGAGGCTAACTGTTTCCCTGGGTCCTTCAAGAATTCTGGGTGACTGATGATTTTAAATCCCCTGCATATATAACAGTATTTTTTTGTCCCACTCTCCCAACTGATTAACGACAGCCTTTGAAAGGAATGCTGTTGGGTAGACTTAGCTACTCACTGATGCCACAAAAGAAGAATGTGTGGCTCCTTACTTTGATCTACAGTCAGAAAGTCAGAACTTTGGAGAAGTATGTTCAAACAGGTATTGCCCATTTGGAGGCAAAGTTGTTAAAAGTCTTTATCTCCATTTGGAAGAGACACGCGAAGAAGAGAAAGCCCGGGAATGACTGTGGAATCCAATGTGGTTGAACTTTCAGCCGAGTATCTCAGTGTCTGTAGTCACACAAAGGTGCTGCTACTGCCTAACTTTCAAGTCAGATCCTACTTAAACTTTTCATAATAATTTATAACTTTCATTTCTCCTAAACAACTGCATTTTCTTTCATGTGAATATTATTGCTCCTCTCTGAGGTCAGATTTCATTACTGATGTCTCTAAACACCCAAGTATGTAACAGAACATGTGGAAAGTGAAGTTCAGATAGAAGTGATAGCCAATAGGAGTCTGAAGGCTTAACTGGTGCTGAGAAACCAGGAATTTGAATGGTTGTTGTAATGGCATGGACTAATCACTAGATGGCAAACATAGTTTGAGGTGGAAAATAAACCATTAACAAAATGTTAAACTGTTCAAGTTCTCTCTCTGATAAGGGTAAGAGGCTCACATCCCTAAATGGTGAGTAGGATAGTGGAAGAGAACAGAAAGAATGCATAAGCTATTTCTCCAGAGACAGCATTGAAAAGTCCAAACCAATTAAACTGGACACTTAAAAATGGACACCACCAGGCTTCAACTGCCTTTCAGAATCAGCTTTGGTCTGATCTGCCTAGACCCACCGTCCCTTTGCTCAGGGGTGCAGCTCCCTACTAAGGAGGGCTGGCTCATCTGCTCCCTCCGTTTGGAATTCCGTTCTCCAGGTCTCGGAATGCCACTTCTTCCAGGGCAGCTGAAAGGATCCTTCCTTGGTCAAGCCAATCTGGATCTTCCAATCAAAATAGGTTTGCTCCCCACTCTGTGATCCCATGGCACAAAGCCAGAACGTCTGCTCACCCCTCTGGCCTTACAAAATAGTGACACATATGTCTGCTGCCTAGGCCAGGTAATAAACTCTTTTGAAATACAGGACGTATGTCCACATATCTTTCTACTAGAGGCCTGGTGCATGAATTCGTGCACCAGTGCAGTCCCTCGGCCTGGCCTGCAGGATCAGGCTGAAACCTGTTCTCCAACACCCCCTGAGGGGTCCCAGATTGCGAGAGCATGAAGGCCAGGCCGAGGGACCCCACCAGTGCATGATCAGGGCCAGGGAGGGACATGAGAGGTTGGCCAGCCAGGGAGGGCTCCAGGGCGTGTCTGACCCCTTCTCACTCAGTCCCAATCAGCCAGACCCCAGCAGCAAGCTAACCTACCGGTCAGAGTGTCTGCCCCTGGTGGTCAGTGCACATCATAGCGAATAGTTGAGCGTCCTTAGCATATCATTAGCATATTATGCTTTGATTGGTTGACCGGACGACCAGATGATTGGACACTTAGCATATTAGGCTTTTACTATATAGGATTTCTGGCAGTGTCCAGTGAAAGATCCTGGCACACGGTATGCACTTGACACTATTTTCTTGGAAAGATGAGGTCAGGCTGTAAGAATGTTTCTGGGGAATAAAGGTTAAGCTGAACAGGTCATTTTTCTTTAAATTACAGTACATTTTACTTTAATTTTGTATATATACAAAATTATATATATATTGCCTTTTTAACCATTTTTAAGTGTACTATTCAGTGGTATGAATTACATTCATATGTTATGCAACCATCATGATACTGTGAACGCTGAGAAAGAAGACACCTACTAAGAAGGGCTCCTGTTGGCTAGCTTGGCTCAAATTGAAAAAATACAAACCCTAGCAGCCACTTCTGCACAGAGGCCTTTCACGGAAACTGCACTTCAGGGAGAAGCCTGCGCTAGACTGCCTGCCTGCACTGTTTTCTGCCCTCTGAGCCAGCCCTTATAAAGAATTTACTGAAATGCTATAGCAAACAATAGGACTGAGGCTTTCCCCATCCAGTCAGAGACGCACAGCTCTGACCAACCAGAGCAGCTCTATTCTGGCCAATCAGGACAGTGGCTTTGGACCAATCAAACTGTCCTCATGCAAACAAGGATTTAGACTCCTTGTTTGCATGAGGACAGGCCAATCAGGTACCAGAAGCAGGACTTCTGTCTATATAAGCCAGCTCCTCTCTGGCTTCAAGAGCTCACTTTCCCTTTCCAAAGACTGAAGACTGCATTTCCCGGCTGAGCTGAAACACTGAAGATGCCTGGCAGAGGAAAGCAGAGGAGACTGGCGTAGCACAGAGCAGACAAAGCACAGTGCAGTGCAAAGCAGATGTGCAAAGAGCAGAGCAGAGCTGTGAAGCTGGAGAGGGCCTGGCCCTAAAGCCGCCTGGCCCCAAGGCCACCTCATAGCCGTGCTGCATCACAACTGAGCTGTTCTATAACCTTGGTGTTTTCACAGCTGTGCTGTGTCACAGTTGAGCTGTTTTGCACTGAATAGAGTTTCCTTCTCCACTGCACCCCAAATTGGAGATTTCTGTTAGTGTTGAATTAGTACCAATGACCATTGTTGACAATATCTATTTCCAAAACTTCATGACCCCAAAAAGAAAATCTGTGTAATTAAGCAATAGATCCACTACTTCCCCTCTCTGCAACTCCTGGTAACCTTTCTCTCTCTATGGATTTGACTGTTCTATGTATTTCATCTAAGTGGAATCATACAACATTTGTCCTTTTGTGTCTGACTTATTTCACTTAGCATAATGTCCTCAAGTTTCATCGATGGTGTAGCATGTGTTAAAATTTCCTTCCCTCATATGGCTGAATAATATTCCATTGTATGTATAAACCACATTTTGTTTATCCAGTCATCTGTTTATAGGCACTTGGGTTGTTTCCACCTTTTGGATATTGTGAATAACGCTGCAATGAATGTTTGCATACAGTATCTGAGTCCCTGTTTTTAGTCATTTTGAGTATACACCCAGGAATGGCATTGCTGGGTCATACAGTTATCCTAAAGTGTCCTTTGATAGAAGATTGAATAAAGAAGATATGGTTCATATATACAATGGAATACTACTCAGCCATAAGGAGAGATGAAATACCGCCATTTGCGACAACATGGACGTGTCTTGAGATTATCATGCCAAGGGAAATGTCAGACAGAAAATGTCAAGAATCACATTTCATGTATATGTGGGATATAAAACTGAAAACAACAAATGGACAAACAAGATAAATAAACAAATAAAAACTCATAGACACAGACAACAGTATGTAGTTACCAGAGAAAGGGGGGGTTAATAAAAGGTAAAGGGAATCAAATATATGGTGAGGGAGGAAGATTTGACTCTGGGTGGTGGGCATACAATACAGTATACAGATAATGTATCATAGAATTGTACACCAATGCCATCCCAATAAATATAATTTAAAAATATAACGTATCATTTGAAAATATAATTTAACCCCCTCCCCCAAATTCTCCTTTGTTCCTGGGTCCATTTCCTCTGCCTTAAAGCAATGCCTATTATCTTCCATGTTTCTCAGAAATAGTCTATGAATTTATAAGCATACACATGTACTCTTTTCTTAGACACAAATATGAAAATACTATACACACTTTTCTGAGTGTTATTTGTATCATTTAGCAGTGTATCCTGGAAATTCTGTACATAGAGAGTTGCCCATTTTTTAACAGCAGTGACATAGTATGCCACCATACATCCATACCATAATATTCCACCAGTTCTCTATAGGTGGACACTTAAATTGTTTCTAATTTTTGTTGTTGTTATTTCAAAATAACCACATACTTTGCTATGTATGCTGACCCAGAAAATTATTTTTTCACATTTGGAGGGAAAAATTTCAGAAGTGGTATTGCTGGTCCTGACATCAAGAGTTTGTGACTCTATTTGTAAAAGATGGTTCCCTTTTATCCTCATGTTTTATAAAAGCAAACATGACATCAAAATGGAGACCTCATATGTAAGATATTGAGAAGTGTCCTATAAAAATCTTATATCTTTAGATAAAAAATTCTTACAAATTTACTTTGTAAGAATCAGAATACTCAATTTGTCTTGTTCTTGGGACTTTATTAGCTCCTTTTCTTTCTTTTTTGTTTTTTCACAATGCAGTTCTTGAATTTCCTAAATGATACAATTTTTAAACTGTATTAAGCAAATTAGCGGAAATGACTTAGATGTTTACTATTGTAGGGGAAAAAGAACTATAGAATTTCAAACTGTAAAACTGTGGTTAGGTTTAAGCCAGTGAAGAGTAAGTTCTATTCAAGAATGTGTCCAATCTCCTTCCTTGATCCCATCCACAGAAAACAACAGTTCCCGGCTGCTGAGGATTCTCATTTCTCCTGAAACACTGCACCCTGGGACGCCGGGGTGGTGCAGATGATAGCAATCAGTGGAGGGCAAGGACCGGAGCTCCTAATGTGCAGAATTATTTATGATCCTAAAAGCCAGATAAGAGCTCGCGGGCACCCAGCCATCATGCAAGCAATCGCTCTATTCACTTTAGTTCAGAACAATTTTATAAAATTGCATTCTCAGGCTTTTTGTTAGAATAAGTTTTTCTTTCAAAACTCACTAACTCGTGTAGCCGTGCTATGTCTAATAGCTAAAAATTGGAGATAAATGTCCAATAATAGAGGGACGGTTAACAAAATTATGCTGTAGCCACTCATTTTTGCAGCCACTAAAAATGATCACTTGATGACCTAAAAGCAAAATAGTTCTGGCACTGTGTTAAAACGGCCCCAATGCAGCGTTACAATCACATGACAGTTACAGGTGGACAGGCTGATTTTTATGAAATGTTAAATAATTTTTCCCCTTAAACGTGTTAACTTCCTTCACTCAGTGACTGAAGAGAGAAGCAGGCATGGCTCTTTCAAACCAAACCAGGGCACAAAGATGTCAGCTTTCTTAGATTTGGGAACGAGATATTCTTTGAGCTGAGACAGGAGCATAAAGAAGTAAAAATAAGAATCAGTTCAGAAACTCTGTCCTTCTCCTTCAAGCAGAATTCCAGGAAGAACAGGAGGTTAGGGTGGGTTAGGGTTAGGGTTAGGGTTAGGGTTAGGGTTAGGGTTAGGGTTAAGGTTAGGGTTAGGGTTAGGGTTAGGGTTAGGGTTAGGGTTAAGGTTAGGGTTAGGGTTAGGGTTACATGAGGATATGGGAGCCCTGAGGATTTGAGCCTTGCTTCCAGAGGAACTGAGAGAAACACCACCAGCCCTTGTGATGTGACAGCAATAGAGGAGAAGTGCCCGAAAGGCAGGGATGGTAGGAGAAGGCTGAGGCTCCCATGCCACAGTAAGCTGAAGCCAGAACAGGCCCGAGACAGATCAATGCCCAGAGCTGGTAGCCCCTCCCCAAAGATCCAGGTCTCCCCCTGGCTGCTGGCACCGGTTTTCCTCCAGCACCCAGGACCCAGGCCTTCACTCCAGCCAGAGCCTCCTTCAAGCCTTTGCTGCTCTGGTTGGAGCTGCCTTCAAGCCTTTGCTGCTCCAGCCAGAGCCCCCTTCAAGCCTGCACTGCTCTGGCCAGAGCCGCCTTCAGTCTTCGCTCTGCCACTTCGAGCCTATGTATGCAAATTAACCACCATCTTTGTTGGCAGTTAATTTGCATATCTCGATGATTAGCCAATGGGAGGTGTAGCGAAGGTCCAGTCAATTACCATGTTTGTCTATCATTAGATAGGATATATATTAGTATGAACAAAAATGGAAATGGGAATATAAAATTTTATAGGGTGGTGAGAATGTGGGATGTTTAATAATATTTTTAATTTCTGTGATTGCTGTAACACCATCTGTACCTTTAAAAGGGGGGAACTAATTCAAAGCAGTGGCTTTCCTCTACTCATTTCCCTCCTCATTCTTCTCTCTGTGAACCCCTCCTCCTGCACCCCTGGGTCTGTCCTCAGCACGGAGGGCAGCCAGGAGGAGCGGGGTCTGCGGGTCTGTAAGAAGGTCCCAAAGGAGGTCACTGTGCTTCTCCAGTGACGAGACGCTTTATTTGTTGAGAATTTGAGATTTGCAGATCATGTTTCTTTGCCGCAAACTTCAAGAGCTGGTTATAAATCCTATCATTGCTGTAGATTCTGCAGCAGTGAAAGCTTCCAGAAATAAGAAGAATTGTAGTTGGGCCTTCGTGTCTTGTATGGAGAGAGCGTTCTACTGCAGTGGTATCAGTTATGTGAGAATTGGATCTGTCGCTTCTCAGTGGTTTGGGACGTAGCCCATTTTATGTTGTTTGGCAAATCTTTTAAAATGCAGTAGATCTTCCTGGGTTTCAGTTTTCTCATCTGTAAATGAGGGAGTTGGCTAAAATCTTTTCTAGTTAGCTAGAAATGATGGCCCTATTCAGCACTGTCTTTGAATATTTTATGTGTGACCTTATACTTTATGATGTACTATATCTTGTAGTGCACACACACAATTTTTTTCATTGGTTACCTTTTGAAAATGGCAAGCTTTTAAATGTAGGCGTGTTCAGGATTAGCTTAGCATGTAGGTTTCACTCTGGATGTGATAGTCTTTGGCAGGCACGTCCCTCAGCGGCCCCCAAATAAGATTCTACAAAACCCTTTATTCAGCTGCTCTCACCATGGCCCAGATGGTTTCATTCTCATTTTTTTTTTTTTTAGAGTCGCTCTCTTCCTTCCTCTCTGTGTAAAGGCACATGTTCAGGCTCTAAATGATTACTGGCCTCTTCTCCTCCTACTGCTAATCTTCTCACCTATCTGCTGAGAGGACCATTTATATATTTTAGAAATCAAGCAAAGGCAATTAAATGATCTAAATCAGAAGTTCTTCCACGATATGTTGTCATCTCTGCCCCAATGTAACCTCTTGTCCAGAAATTTTATAGAGCTTAGAAATTATCCCACAAGAAAAAAAATGTGAAACCAGCAAATGGCATACTTAATTTGAATGTGTTTTTAAATTCTTTTTATTATAACTGTAGTTTAAATTTCCTTTAGACAGTGGTTTTGAAACATACCCAATGTGTCCTGCTTGGTATACAAATCATAGGATATGGTAATTAGAATATGTAGATTTTCCTTTAAGCCTAACAAATTTTTATCTGTCAAGCAATTACTTTAAAAAATAAAATATCCATCTGATTGTATTATTTTAGAATACAGTATCTTTCATAGACTTCCGGAAGGCTTAACATGATCACTTCTCCACTTCCCTGAAATGAAGGGAGCTATGTAGCTTAGTGGGGAAGAACACATGGTGAAGTCCTAAAGACGTGGCCGCAGTCTCAGTTCCCCTCATCAACAGCTGTATGATTTTGCAAGTTACCTAATCTCATTTGGCCTCAGCTGCCTCATCTGTAGAATGGGAATAATTATGCATCCACTTCATAAGGTCGATGTGAGAACTGAATGAAGTAGTGTATATACAGCACCTTGGATGTGGAACAACTCAAAATAGCATTATTATTCATTTAACAACCAGTGATTTCAATTAGCAAGCTTATATCCCTTCCAACAAGAATAAAGTAAATAGTGATTAAAATTAAAGCAAAACTGAACTCACATTATGTTCCAGAATACCTTTCACTTCATTTTATGTTTTGGGGGAGGGTGTTATGAAATCAATAATGGGGGATCCAAAACTGATTCCCAGAAGAAGCCAGTGATAGATTTCTGGCAGGACACCTCTAGCCGGTGTTTCAATAATGTGCCTCTACTTGTCTCAGGATGAAGGAGCGCCAGCAGTAGGAAATCGGGTAAGTTTTACTAATCCAACTGTTGCCATCTCATAATTTAAAATAAGGCACATTGAACATCTATTTAATGAAAACATTTCTGTTTCTAACATAAATATTAATCTGAAGCAGTTCATTTGAGTATTGTGCTGCTTTTCTCTTGCTCAAATTGACAGTGAGGTAGCATTTTCCAGATGATGAATTTCCTAGAAATCACAAAATAAATTTCTTACATGAACTGACAATTGATGGTTTTAATTTTTTTTGGCATCTATTCATATGAGCTAGGTAGAGCAGATTTTTGTGTATGTGTGATTAAAAAGCAGTATCAGAAAGGCAAACTGATGCACCCAAAAGGTCACATACCTGTAGGTAACAGAGTTGGAAAGAACCCAGGTCTCTAGATACCTGGTTCCCAATTTCAGATTCCCAGAGGAATGTTCCCCACACCACCCACTCCTGGGCAAAGTACAATCACTATCTGGCACTGCCTATAGTTACAGGAAGCACGGAGAGTTGGAGAAGTTTTCAAAATTGTGTATTTTTTAATCTACTTTAATGTTGTATTTTTCAATGCGGCTTAATATTAATGTACAGAGGTATTAAATCAACTTCCCCTTTTCATTGCATGTGTCAACTTTGTGCAAAATGCACTTGCTCTCTTACTTCCTGGCTTTTTACCAGTTTCCATAAACAAGATGGCTTCATCCTCAGAAAGCATTCACTTATGGCACCCACTGTTTTAAAATGTTCCCTACCTGTATCCGTTGGTTCTACTCCATCTTTTGGCTTATTCAAACAGGGCATAAACCTATCAATTTCTTCTTCCTGATCTCTGGTCGGATTTGAGTTGTCAAAGACAGGCTGCAAGTGGGTTGGGAGCTTGTCGCAACTCTGAGACAGTTTTACTAGTTTGCATTAGAGCAGACCTTTTCATTTTCTGCAGATTCCCACAGCTATTCTTAGTTCAGCACATGATGGACAATATTCTTAGACTCTAGGTCATGGGTCAGAACATGAAAGTTCTGTGAAGACCTGTTTCTGTAAAGAATTATGGCTGTTGAGAAGGAACCAGGAGGAAGTGAGGGCAGCAGTGAACACACTTCGGGGAACTGGGGTGGGGCTGGATTCCAGCACAGGCAGAAATAGGAAGGCGCAGCCCCAAGGAGGGAGTTGGCAATTTAAAGACTCCTTCTCTCGAGGGTGGGAGGGACCTGGAAGACAGCCCGTGTTCCTCGGTCAGGCTGGCCGAATGCTGCCTGTCATTTCCCTCCATCTGCTTTGCGCTATGTTCTATTCTTTTTCCAACAGCCAAAATTATACTGTTGCTAGGCACATGACATTGGCAAGGAAGCTCTGAGTCTCAGAAGAGTGGAGAGCAGAGAAGCCAATGAGCAGGGGGGAAAGGGAAAGCGTGAGGTGGCACCGTCCTGGCCCTCAGTGAAAAGGAGGGGCCCCACTGCAGGGAGCCTGCAAGGTGAGCTTCTCACTTCTACCTTTACCTTCCCTAAGTATACAAGCTCACGGATTTGAAATCACTAAATGGAAAGATTTTTATAGGTGCAGTTAACACAGGAGATGAACAACAATGTGGAGATACAGAGAAGGAGAAAATGTAAAATATATTTCCAGAATATGTGTGTAAATCGACTAAAACTTTGAAAGTGTGGTAGACATACCATTTTGAAATGTGACTGTCAAAGAAAGTGAGGCTGGAGATACCAGAGGTAAAGGACCCACAGCTAATTTGAAATTTGATCGACTTGTTTTCTATTGTCTACAGAGTAAGCTTAAAATTGCCAGTCTTTATTATTTTATTTATTTAAGATTTATTTGTTTGTTTGTTTATTTATTTATTTAGAGAAAGAGAGACATTGATTGTTGTTCCACTTATTTATGCATTCACTGGTTGATTCTTGTGTATGACCTGATCGAGAATCGAACCCACAACCTTGGCATATTGGGATGACACTCTAACTAGCTGAGCTACCCGGGTAGGGGAAATTGCCAGTCTTGAATGTGCTCTGTGAACCTCAAAGCCTGTGACATGACCTGCAACAGAAGCTACCTTTCCATGCTCTCTTGGATTCCTTTTCCTTTCAGGAGCAGCCCATAGTCTCACCAGGAAATATTCAATCAGAAAGTTGCTTAAGGTTCCTTCCAGCCATAAATGCTATGATTTTAGAAGTAGTCCAGGTTTTTAAAGACAGAGCAATACACGAAGGAACAATATTTTTCCAGCCTCCCAAACACTTAAGAAGAAATCTTACAGGTACTTAATGAGACCATGCACTCTAGGGAACTAATAACTGGGATGAGTGAAGTGGAGACTGAGGGCGCACAAGCTACTCTCCTCATGACCTGTTCACATCTCCAAAATTCATGACTCACTGCTCAGCCCAATGAGCTCACTTATCAACTTAATGTGACTTCTTCCAATTTCATGAGAAAATCATTTTTCCTTTTTGTCAAATGCGCTTTCTAGATAAAATGGACAGCCCTGCATCATGAAATGCAAGAGTTGACAGATATATAATGTAATTTTGAAAATATGATATAAATTGACCCTAGAATTGGAGGGCTGGCAAGAATGCAAGAAATGTTTGTGTACTTGAATGTCTAACTGCAAGCAAGACTTTTTTAAAAAAGTCATCTCAGAAATAGGTCCTATGGTGACTTTCTTTTAAAAAGTATGTGGGAAAGCAAAGGACAAAGGTCACCTGTAAAAGCTCAGACCATTATTTACATTTATGACCATATACACTGTTCTAGATAAGCAATAAGCAATCTTGGCTGTGCCCTAGAGTTACCTACTGAACATTACTAGTATAAAGTATAGGTGCCTGGGCCCTCCTCCGGGAAGTTAAATCCATTCAGCCTAGAGTTGAGTCCTGCTCTCTATATTTCTGGGAAGGTCCTCTGGTGACTCTGATGTGTAGTAAAGGCTGGGACCTACTGTACACCCTGCAGGATGGGGTAGGTTTTATGGTGCTGGTGTACTGCGCAGATGCTCTCCCCGCAGGATAGAGACAACCGTTCCCTCAGCCACCGTGTTGGACACTGACTACTCACAGGGAAGTCCTTCTCCAAGTATTGTCCACCATAGGCCATGCTTCACCCATGGCCATGCCCTTCTCCCCTAGTCAACCCGCATGTAATAACTGGTTAATGGGAGGAGGGGAAAACAAAGGCCCAACCCTCTTGCCTTAATTTGGGGCAACTATGAAAGGCGTCTTTAATCCTAGCCATCAATGAATTAGAGTTACGTGATGTGGGGAAGGCACTGGGTAGGACTTGAACTCAAAACCCTTTTTGTCTATTGCTGTTAGTGGCCTAGAAAAGTCACATCATCATTTTTTTTTTTAACTCTAAAAACAGGGATGACAACAACCATAACAACAATAATAGCAACAAAACCTGTATAATCTACTTTCAAAAGTAGTTGTGAAGATTCAATAAGAATCTGTATAAATAAACTGTTATTAACCACATAAAATGTTGGTAGTTACTGTTACTAAATGTTTTTAGGTCTAAAAATCTTCATATGTTATGTGAAGAAAATATAGTAAGTACCACTGGAAGTCAAAAAATGTTTTAATCCCCAAATGGGTATGTATTTAACATTCTCCACTGTTCAATGAATTGAAGTGAAACAAATGGAATGGTTTTGTTTGTTTGATTTGCTGTTTTTACACAGAGCTAAAGTCAGCCATAGCAAGAAATAGACCTGGGGGCCAAGATAATTCAGTGGGGAAAGAATAGGCTTTTCCACAAATGGTGCTGAAACAACTGGATACCCACATGCAAAAGAATAAAACTGAACCTCTACTTCCCACCATGCACAGAAAATAACACAAAATGGATCAAAGACCTCAATGTTAGAGCTAAAACTATAAAATTCTTAGAAAAGAAGAGCAGTAAAGACTCATGGTCCTGGATTGGGCATTGGTTTTGGAGCTCTGATACCAAAGCAATAAAAGAAACACAGATAAATTGGACTTTACCAAAATTAATTTTGTGTGTGTGCGTTTCAAAGGATACTATCAGGAAAGCAAAAAGAAAACACACTGAGTGGGAGAAAATATTTGCAAATCATAAATCTGATGATACTCGTATCCAGAATATATAAAGAACTCTTAATAATTCAACAAGGAGACAACCTCACTGAAACATGGGCAAGGAATCTCAATTGACATTTCTCCAAAGATAACTCATAACTGGCTAATAATAACAGAAAAAAATATTCGACATCATAAGTCATTAGGGAAATTCAAATCAAAAGCACAATGAGATACCATTTCACACCTACAAGAATGGCTATAATAATAATGAAAAAAGACAGATAATCAATATTGGCAATGATGTAGAGAAATTGGAGCCCTCATACAATGTGGGAATGTAAAAGGATAGAGTCACTTTTGAAAACATCTTGGCAGGTCCTCAAATTGTTTGTTTTAGAATTACCATATAATCCAGCAGTTCTATCCCTAGAGTAATGAAAACATATCTGCATAAAAAACTAGTATAGAATGTTTATAGCAGCATTATTTATATAACCAACAAGTGAAAACAACCCAATTATCCACCAACTGAAAATGGATAAATAAACTGTAGTATGTCCAGATAACAGAATATTATATGACAATCAAAATATATAAAATACTGATACATTATATAACATAAATGAACCTTGACAATATTAAGCTAAGTGAAGTAAGTCAATCACAAAAGAACACATATTATATGATTCTATTTATATAAAATGTCCAGACCAGGCATGTCTACAGAAAAGAAAGTAGATTAGTGGTTGCAAGGGGCTAAGGGGAAAAGGAATGAGCAATGACAAAGGTATGAGGTTTCTTCCTGGGGTGATGGAAACATTCTAAATTTGATTAGGTGATGGTTGCACAACTCTGTGAAAATCCTAAAATTCACTGATTTGTAGACTTCAAGTGGGTAGATTGTATGGCATGTGAGTTACATTTGAATAAAAGTGTTATTAAAGAAATAATCCCATGAGCTGAAGAAATAAGACAGATGATAACAAGAAGTTAAATATAACTCACGGAAAAACATTATAACTATTTTGTTTTGGTTTTTAAGTAAACACAGCTCACTGTCTGCTATTAAAAAAAATCAGATCACAAATCTGCGTGGGAAAGAGATCAGCCAGGAAAAAATGACTGTGCTCTGGAAGAATTCACATTCCCTCAAAAAATGGACTCAAAAGTTCTCGGTCACTGACTCAGACTTAAGGAATCAATAACCTGCTGCTCACTGAACTAAATCATGCCTGCTAGGAAAAGACAGTTTTTAAAAAATGGGCCTTCAAAAAGTCTTTTTAGCAGTAAATGCAAGATCTGCAGTCACACTCCTGCCGAAATGCCAAGCATTGTACCTGTAAGCTCTCAGGATCCTCTGGGCAATGGCGTCGCCTATCTTGTTGAACACAACCTTGTCATCTGCGCAGCTTATAAAAAACTGGTTCTGTGAAAAATCAATAGGATAACCATGTAAGTCTTTCATATCTTAGTAATATATATGGAAATGTGGTGTATAACATACTCTAGATTGATATTTAAAAAAAAAACAACATTTCACATAGCAGACATGTTCTGACCCCTGAAATCACCTGAGGAAAGTAAACACAGAATAAAAGAAACCTCATCTCACTCTGGATCCCATGCATTCCCAGGTAAGAACAGGTGCAGCATCTTAGTTTAGCGAATGGCTAAACAATTATTTCATCATGCACATTCCTTGTAGGCTATGTTTTTAGAGTGCTAGGAACATTCCAAATTTAAGGGCCATTGAATTTTTTTTTTCAGATTCACACATTGCATACATGCTTATGATTAAAAATTATATCTTGGCTAGGTACAGAGAACAGGCTGACAGCTGGCAGAGGGGAGGCAGAGGGGCAGCTGAGTGGTAAAGGTGAAGGAATTAAACAACAACAACAACAACAAACCTCATAGACAGACTACAACATGGTGATTACCAGGGGGAAGGGGGGAGGTAGAAGAGGGTGAAGAAGAATAAATGGCCACAGAAGGAGACTTGACTTGGGGTGGTGAATACACAATATAATATACAAATGATGTATTATATAGAACTAGAGGCCTGATGCATGAAATTCATGCATGAGTAGGCCTTCCTTCCCCCAGCTGCCGGCACTGGCTTCCCTCTGTCACCCAGGACCCGGGCTTTCCTTGCAGCCCCGGCTTCATCCGGAAGGTCATCCAGTCTAATTAGCATATTCTGCTTTTATTATTATAGATTATACACTTAAAACCTATATAATTTTATTAATTAATGTCACCCCAATAAATTTAATAAAAAATTCTGTCAGCAAACATTCTATCTTATGCCAAGTCTACTTTATAACAGGTAGATGGCAGAGCCATGATCTAATTTTGTCCACCCTTTCTCCATTGTTAACTAGAATATGCTTTGGCTTTAGATCATTTACTTGAGTCTCTTATTATTCCTCAACTTCTATTTTAAGTAGCTTAAAATCTCTTGTATGTATACCAATAAAATAGAGAAATATTGTTATATCTTTTTTGTTTAAGTACTTCTCTTATTTACACATCTATAAAACATTCTACAATACTACTACTAAAAACTAGGATACAACATTATTATAATGGTATAAAAGATTTAGCTGCTGCATAGAGGAATGTAAAAAATTAGATACAAATATTATCACTGTTAGATATTTTATTTATACATTGTTATAATACACCTATAACAAAGTAGAGTCATCACCAAGTAACCTTTGCTAATCATCTTAAAGAGATATATAAGCAATGAGTCAATATATTATCATCCCTCTGCAACATTATCATGTTTATTACTATACACGTTTTTTACACTTAGGTGCCTAAATCTGTAAACTGCCTCCAGAAGACAAATTTACAAGAGAACACTGTGCAGAACTCATTTGAGAATGTGTTTCCCTTAGAGCAGTGGTTCTCAACCTCCTGGCCCTTTAAATACAGTTCCTCATGTTGTGACCCAACCATAAAATTATTTTCGTTGCTACTTCATAACTGTAATGTTGCTACTGTTACGAATCGTTATGTAAATATCTGATATGCAGGATGGTCTTAGGCGACCCCTGTGAAAGGGTCGTTCGACCGCCAAAGGGGTCACGACCCACAGGTTGAGAACCGCTGCCTTAGGGCATCAAACAATCAAAATCTCAGTGGCAACCAAACCATGTTTGTTTTTCTGAATTTATATTACAGAGAAGCTTAGCATTGCTCAGCAGCTGTAATACACACTGGCCACATGTCATGTCCTTACTTCCTTTGTGGGGAGAGCAGGGTGAATGCTGACCGCTTACCTTGCCTAGAGGTGAGTCAACCTGGTTATTAACTGCACCCATGTGTACTAGTATCATCATGGCATTACTGATCTCACTAATACTGGGGTATCACTAATAAAAAAAGCTGACTTACTGCTACCAAAAAGAGATAAAGCAAAAGGATTCTGGGTAATGGGTGAGCCAGCTGTTAACAACTCACATTATTATGTTAAAATTTTTTGAAGTCAATTACACTAATCATATCAGCATTACTAAACTCCAGACTTTATCCAGAGTTCAGTAATGTCCTTTTCCTGTTGCATGATCCCATCCAGGATACCACATTGCATTCAGCCTGCCAATATTTTTAATCAGTCTTCTCTTTCTCCAGGTCTGTGAAATAAATAAATCTCTAATTCTTTCCTACTTGCGTTGAACAAATTGTCACTGGGTGGAAGGGGAGAGGGCCAAAACTCAAGGGGGAGGAAGAAAGGGCTAGAATGATTTTCTCCAGCTACTGCATCTCCCTCCATACATTTTTTACAAAACTCAGTGGAAAAGAAAAGACTAAAATAAAGGAGGGAGGTGTGCTCTGATTGATTATTGCATTGTCATGACTTTTTATTTTGTCAGGATTTTCCAAGTGCTCCGAGGTAGCTTAGGAGGGACTAGGAAGTGCTAGTAAAGTTCCCAGAGTAAACCCAGTGTCCCCTAGATTTCCTATTCTTTGAACACAAACTCTGGGATCTGCAAAAGCTTTGTAATAAATAGTTGTTCACACAGAACTGAAGAAGGTGGTACCTGCCCTCAATATTCTTGCGTCTCCCTTTTCCACGTTCCTTTGCTGCACTCTCCTACGCCAACATCCCCGAACCAGTGGCATCCAGGGGTCTCTATTTTAGCAACTTACCCCCGTGCCTGCTCCCCTGAAGCAGTACATGCCTCACACTTCACCCTCCAACCCCAGCCAAGTCTAAACTTATACATCCATGTTGGGGAATACCTGGCTAATAATATTACAATGAGTTGATACATTTAATAACAGGGATCTGGGGACTCCTATTGGAGTCCTGAGTTAATGAAAATGCAAAACAAATGTCAGGTATGCTGGGGAAGTAAAAATTCAGGTGGCCCAAGGCCTCTTTACATCTTAACATACACTTAATACAGGAGGTTCTGAGTTCAGGGGCCCTGCAGTTTCTGTGTGGTATTGATGGGAAGGAAGGTTGTCATAGCAATTTACACGAGCAAGACTTACTTCTATATAGATGTAGTGCTTGCTGTTCTCTATCACGTGGACGTAAGCAGTGTGGATGGACTCTTCATGGTACTTTATCCCAGCAGACCAATCAGTAGCAGAGCGCAGCAACTAGGAGGCAGCAATCAGAAATGACCAAACATAAGACAAAGGAGATTACACCAGATGCACTGATACAATGAAGTCAATCCTTTAGATCCTTTTGCTATTAAACAACTAAATGAATACAATGGCTTGAGTGTCATGTGTGGGTCAAGGGAGAGTAGGTGGATGGGGTACTGGTCCTTGGACATAACCCATAACGAAGGAGCCCAGCTGGCAACCAAATCCTGACTATTTCTTCTCCCACTCAACAACTGTCAATCAAAATGGGAAACCATAAGGCATTTCTGTCAAGAATATTTCAGGAGTACCTCATCTGGTGGCTGAGTGGAGTACCCGTTTGTACTTTTCCAGGATAATTCCACAATTTCACCAGGGTGCCTGGTGCTATGGTGTATTTTTTAATAGTGCCACTTTCACTCCCCAAAGTATCCTGGAATGAACCATATGATATGGCCACCCTAGCTCTAACTTGACAATAATATGATTACTCCTTTTCCCTCAAATAGATACTGTTCAGATTAATATACGCTAAAAAGCAATTAGATTCATTTAGAGATCTAATCTTGATTCTACTTTTAATTAGCTGTCTGATCCTGGCCCTGTCACTTCAGCTCTCAGCTTCCTCCCTCATGCTGCCTCCCTGCATTCAGACACTCACCTGCTCCCACCCAGATTGCAATAACAGCTTCCAGCGCAGACACCTGAGTACGTGTTAAATACACTGACACAGAGGAGGACTGCCTAGGACTCAGGGGTGGGCAAACTTTTTGACTCGAGGGCCACAATGGGTTCTTAAACTGGACCGGAGGGCCGAAACAAAAGCATGGATGGAGTGTTTGTGTGAACTAATATAAATTCAAAGTAAACATCATTACATAAAAGGGTACGGTCTTTTTTTTTTTTTTAGTTTTATTCATTTCATATTCGTAGTTTGCCCACGGCTGGCTAGGTTCAAAGCTTAGCTCAGCCATTCAGTGGCTTTGATCTTGGTCAAGTTTCTTAACTGCTTTGTGCCTCAGATTTCCACTCTATAAAATGGAGTATCTACTCTGTAGGGTGGTGGAGAGAATTAAAGGAATTAGTGTGGAGTGTGCAGGAGACCTGGCACCTAGTCAGTGCTGTTACTGTTTGCTATCACTAGTGAGCACATTAGAGGATGCGTTTGAGTGGTGGCAGATCCTGCCGAGTAGACTGTGGCTGGGCATGGGAGGGTACACTCTATGACAGGGAAGGGTTTGCAACACTAAGACACCACTGGCTGTCAGCATTCTAACTAGTATTGCAGTGCAATGTTGGGCATATAGTAGGTGCTCAATAAACATTTATTATTTGACCTTCCCTAAGTAATAACAGGACATTACATAAGCATCACTATGAAAATAGATTTACTATTCCTGATTTGAAATGAATGTTGAAGCTTTGCTTCAAGAGGTCAACAGAAATTGAAGGAAAAATAATAACTATACTTATTAGGAATATATAAAATGATCCAATTCATAATCAGTTTTGTCTGTTATAAAGGGGTCGGCAAAAGTAGGTTTACCTGGTACAGTTGTGAGTACACAAAACATAGGGTTTATTCTTGTATTATTATTTATTTAACTGGCATGGAGTTTTTCCCCCATATGAACAACTGAAAACCTTCTTTACCTTCTCTCTATATAAAAGATCTGGTACAATTCTTGCTCTAATCAATAACTTAAAAAACTGTATCTATAAGGCTACTGAAATTCAAAGTTAAATCCTACTAATATCATTGATTGTGCCATCCTCAAAACATTATTTCATTATTCAGTGTGTGGCATTTATTACAAAATAGCCCCCTGCAAAGCACTTTATTTAATTTTATCACATGAACAGTGTAATGAAATTGGAAAATATAATTGTGAACAGAAATAGTCAAGTATCTCAATAGAAAACTCGTAAGGAAAATTTAGATAAATATGATCACACTGGGAAATATCTTGATTTCCCATCATCCCCAAAGAACTGCATTATTGTCCATTAGTAGAAATAACAAGGTTGAACAAATAGGAGTTTTAATTCTTAGTCTACTCAAACGTATGCTGAATTTTGTTGCGAGGGTGCATAACTCTGAAAATGCAGGCTACCTTGAAGATTCTTACACCACACATGCTGACCTAATGCTATGTAACTCTGGGAACAATGTATACAGTTATAAAGTGTACTGGAAAGATGGGAGTTGTCCTCATTGAAAAATGTGAATGAAACCAATGTCACAGGCTCTTATTCCAGAAAGAGCCATTTGCCCAGTAGCACTTTGTGATAAAGAAAAGTGAGACTGACCTGAACGTTAGCACGGATGGACCCAGGCACTTGGTATTTCAACTCATGGGCTGTTGTGTGAGATTTTGGAAGTAGAAAAGGATAAGAAAGGGACCGATATTTTGGTTTCATAATCTAAAATAATTAAAAAGAAGGTAAAAAATTTCAACTAAGAAAACAGTTCCATTCTTTTACATTTTGATTATAAAAGAAATTCAGGTTTATTTGAAACAGAAAAAAAATTGTTAACAGTGGATGTTTCTAGGTGAAGAGGTAACACATTATTTTTGGTTGTTTTTTTCTATTTCCCAGAGATTTTTATTTCTTTTACCTTTTGTAGTAGGCATATATTCTTTAGAAAGCTTAAATATAATTGAGTTACAGAGATACATAATTGCAAAAAGGGGGTTACTCTTTTGTAAACTGATATTTTACTATGTTGCAGATAGCAATATAGCACTACATGTCATTTTAGAATAACTCCAGTGTCAAATGGTATGGAAAGAGCATAACTTGTTTAATAAATTACTATTAATAAGCATTTCAGTTACTTCTCATTTTATTTGAATTATTGGAAGCAATATAAAAATAAATTACTTAATTGGGTTATTGCCTTAACTTAAATGCCTATTAAAGATTTTCTGAGTCAAAAGGTTGTATATCTTTTAAGAAGTTTTTTGGTGCTGTACCAATTTAGCCCCCAGAAGCAGGGTATAAGATCATCAAAAATTCAAAACCCAATTGTAGGTATTAGCAGTGTTTTTTTTTTTTAATCTTTGCTTGCCTAGTAGGTTAAATCTTTCACTTACATAGCATTATAAACAGTAATTTTTTTTTGATGAAACAGTCTTTTCCCAAATTACGTTTTGTTTTTAAATCTTTGCTTGCCTAGTAGGTTAAAGCTTTCACTTACATAGCATTATAAACGGTAATTTTTTTTGATGAAACAGTCTTTTCCCAAATTACCGGGAAGAATAATGAATGTCTCCTCACTTTTTAAAGTAAATAAAAAGGAATCTGAATAACACCTGGATGATAGGCACTTAACTTATGAATGTTAGGTCAAATTCCCAAGAGTGATGAAGACAAACTAAAGAAGACACAATTGGGATAAAAACAAAATGGCTACATCCCTCATCCTGCTCACTTGGCTCAGAACCCCTCTCCAATATGAACCCAGTACAATGTCAGAATTGGAAAGACTTGAAAGTTTGAGCTCAGCCATCTAAACAAGACTTCCATTCCCCTACCATAGCCTTCCGGGTGAGCACCAGCCAGGCTAGATGCTTAATCAACACTGAGCAGCTAAGATGTTAAAAGGTGAAAACCACTGGCCCTGATCGTAGCATCTATTCCTCTCTGCTCCAAATTCTCTGTAATGTGAAAGTTCAGGAACATTTCCTTTTGCCCACAGACTCAGGAGTTCTGACTCCCAGGCACCCGACAGCAGATGACTGGCACAGCTGTGGCCACCGAGGCCTCTTCCTATCCCCTAGGTGTCTCCTCTCCCAGGCCTGTCTCTCTATGTGGACTGAACCATGATAAAACCATACGTGTACCTTGGTGAAGTTCCAGCGCTGGATGAAGTGACGTGCCACATCACGAGCCGCCTTCCCGTGGACCACAGAGCCAATGTCATGCCATGGCATCCGGGGGGTGGAGTACCTGTCTATGAAATCTGCCCAGGTGCACCAGGCAAGAATCGTCACTAACTTCTGTGCCAGGGACAGAAGCCATCTGACCCCCAGAGCTGACCCCACTATGATAACTCAAAGGGAACGTGGTAATGTCCACATATGTGTATATTTCTTGGCTTGGGTGGAGCAATACCTTCATAACCAAGTGAAGCATAGATCACAGTCCCCCAAGCACCTCCCCAAATATGTTTCCTCTTCCCTTAGTGTTAGATAGTCACGAGGCAAGGCAAGATGTGAGCTGGTACAAATTACCCAAGGCTGTGTACTTGACCTTATATTTTCATGTTTTACCCTGTTGAGATAATGTCAGGCTACATATGCAGTGCCATCTCTATCTCTCTTAGACATAGAAGCACAGTGATAATCTAAAAATGTGTCACTTCAATGGTAAAAAATGAAGATGATAAGCAGAAGAGGAGATGATCAAAGGGATTGTGCCATCTTTTGGAGAATGACAGATCATTAGCCCCAAAGTATGCCTATATAAAACCTGATGGTTTGAAACCAGTAAGCTCTATTTCATGTTGTTGTTTTTCTTACTATAATTATAAGCAATCCTTAATTATATGGCTGAATTATGATTTAGCAAATATTCTTCAAAGTTTTAGCAAATATTCAAAAGGAAACAAGACATCATGCACTGGCATACTTGTTAGATGTCGCCAAGCAAAAAGAGAAAATATCAGCAGCCATCCACTACCACGGAACTCACCAGCAAAAGGTTTATCCAGTTGGATCCAGTCTTTGAAGACGAAATTGCAGTAGTCCTTTCCATGCCAGAATCGCGTTTCCCCATGGAGCTCTCCCACGCCTGTCTGCAAACTGCGGACCGAGCCCATGTCTGTGGACACAGCAAGACCCACTCAGAGACAGTACAGGTGGGCCCCAGGGAGGGAGGCTCAGTTCTCATTTACGAAACTCCTAGAGACTTCTTACCTTTCCTTCTTGAGACTCATTACTAGGGCAGAATATCTCTACTCCATCTGAGGCTGTGGGCTGACAAGGTTTTATAACCCTTAAGTTTATTAGTAGTGGGCAGCTGGGGCTATGACCAGGTTTGCCATGTGACAATGAAATTGAACATTCTTAGGTTTACTATCTACCAGCTCACTGGAAGAAAGGACCACAGGTTTAACTGTGAATCAAAAACTTGCTGGGAGGGACTATGAGAGAGAGTAGTAAAACCTGGGTCAGGTAGGGAAACATGAGATCTGTATGTTAGCATAGATACAGAGGACAGACAGAAGTCATGCCCTTCTCTTTCCTCAGTCAATGTGGCAAACACCTAATATGGAAGTCTTGTCCTTTGCATCTCAAAAAGCAAGAACCTCAAATTTGCAAACAGCCCACATTCCAGTCCTGGAATTAGCCAGCTAAGTGAACATCGCCATTAACGAAGAATTTGGCCTAGATGACATCCAAGATTTTCAGGCTCTAACATTCTATATTCCTGAAATCATAAATGACAACCATAAAAGTCATCAAAACAGACTAGAGGTTTCTGACTATACATGCACAAAGGCAGCCATTTACTGCAACACTTCACAGGGAGCTTTGCGGGACAATTTTACTCAGGGGTCAATACTTGGACTGAAATTGGCTCTATTGGCCATTGAGACAACTAAGCAGGGAGACTAGCAGAACTACAAATCACAGGTGTAGGGCGTGGCACAAAAGCAGCATTTAACATATAGACATCGGTAGCAAAAATATTTGTTGAATGAATAAATGGTACCACATGCAGTAGCCAGGTAGCCAGTGAGAGTACTGAACTGGTCCCCCTACCACCACACTGTCCCAGAACTGTCTTTTCAAACTGCAGACTCCTTGCTTAAAAGCCTTCCAGGATCACCTACTGCCTACACAGGGTCAAATCCTAAGGGTTTCGTGTGCATAGAAGACTCCAAACGGGGTACCAATCTCTCTCTCTCTGGTCTTTGCTCTTCCCCATATAGCCCAGGCCCCATGCCCATCACATGCCTCACTGTTTGACAGGCTGGTCTATCATGTCTCTGTCCAGTTGTCACATTTTTCCTTCTGCCTGGGATGCTGTTCCCTCCCTCCCAGCCTGATCTCATCATCCTTCAAGAGCCACATAGCTGTCATATGCTCTAGAGACACCCCAGGTCCTAGTTAGGGACAGACAGTCACTAGCTCTGCTACAGGACCATTGATAGTTTCACACTCCAGTGCCTCTGATTCTGTGCCACAATTGTGTAAGGATGCTCCCTCCCTGCCCCCATCATCTATAGAGTGTCCTAAAATTCACACAAGATTTGAATTTTGCTCATCTATAGGGTGTCCCAAAATTTCACGCAAGATTTGAATTTTGCGTGAGCATCAACAACAACAACAAAAATAAAAGCCTAATTTTACTTGGTTTATTGAATCAGATTCTAATATCTGTTGCCCTTTGATTTCAATCCCTTCAATTTGAGAAGCATTACCAAGCACCAATGATGGCCCAGGAGCAGGGACAATGAAGACCAATGAAGACCATGGCTTTGTGTATGTGCCAGCAAAGCTGTGGAGGCCATTTACCCTATGCGCTATTCCATGCATAACACTATCCTGTATACTTTATGAATCAATAAAAAATTTACAATTTTTAATTATAAACCTGTGTTTTTTATCAAAATTACTTCTTGCATGAATTTTGGGACACACTATATAAACTCCCCAGAGTGGGGAGTGTTTTTTTGGGACACCCTATATAAACTCCCCAGGATGGGGAGTGTATCCCCTCCCTCCTGGTGTAGCTCCTGGCACTCAGTAGGCAATCAGTAAGTATTTCCAGAACAAAGGTTTTTAAGCAATCACCCCACGAATATTCTAGCTCAAACTGAATAACTAACCTTCAACGGTTATTGCAATTGTCTTAAAGTGCTAAATATGAACGAAACTGAAATGTTAAAGATAGAATTCTATTGGCTTCTCCCAGCGATTTATTTTCCTGCTCGATAAGACTGAGAGGCCAAAGTATTGGCAGGTCTGTTTGCTCACCTGTAGGCTCTTTATAGTAAGCATGGAACTTTGTTAAAAAAGAAAAGAAAAGAAAGAAAAAAGAGACAAGAGTGAGATAAATAATGAGACAAATTCCAAATTAAAAAAAGGCATAGGTATTAAAATTTGTTTTTATCCATTGAAAACTCTAAGCTAAAGTTTTACATATACACACATACAGTTGCTTAAAAATTATCTTCCACCTAACATCAGTTATTATAAGAAAAACAAAACCAAGAGAATTCTTCGATTCAGAAAATTGTCTTGGTGTTAATTGAATTCAACCTGCTCATAATTCAAATTCGTTTTTAATCATGGCCTAAACTATTCCAAATAAGTCAGGGCCCTCCTAAGAACAAATGAAATATTAAGGCAAAAGAGCCAAATGCTCATAGTTATTGTGATTACTGCTCAGAGTTGTATGAGTACCAATGAGCAGGAAGACAGGACGTTTAACATCAGCAACACTGATCTGAGGAGCTCTCAGTCTGTATCTGGCTCCCCATTGATTTCATAATTGCACCTGCCTTGTTGTTCAGAACAGGTTTTTCATGCCAGTTTCCTGCAGTCCTCATTCCTCAGTGGCCCAGACTCTGGCTGCAAAGGTTCAGGGAAAGGGTGTGTCCCTGCCCTTCACTGGTGCTCATACAACTCTGAACAGTAATCACAGTAACTCAAGTATTTGTCACTTCATTTTACCCTTCATCCAATCTCAGAGATTTCCCCACCTTGCTTTCTCCTACCTCCCTAATCGGTCATGGATGGATTTCATATGACCCTTCTCACACCTCCTGCTTTAATTGTAATGTATAAGATTAACTGCAAAACTGCCATTCTCCAGAGCACTTCCTCAATCCATTGAGGTTTTGCTTCCTGGCAATTACTGTCAGTTTGACTCAGATAAACTCATAAAAATTCTCTATGGGTTTGAATGTCTCTTACGTCGACAGAAACACCTGTCTCAACTTAATTGCAAAAATGACTTCCCCCCTCAGCTGTCTAATTTTTGCTTAAATGAAAAAGATAGCAACAGTCACTGAATATAAGAGGAGTAAAATTCAAATGACAGAGTCTCAATCAAAGAAATGCCAATTTGAAATTCTCCCTCTTGCAATATAATTTTGAAAGAAAAAAAAAGACATCTTGAAGATGGCTGACTGATTTTGAATTACAATATATACTACAGAAATCTACCATCGTTACTAATCACATTTAAGATGAATGGATTTTGGTGCAGTTTTTTGGCTTGAAAACTCATAGTGATCTTGCGTTCACACTCCAAACTGACTATGTGCACACTCCATACTGACTGCGTGCACCACGCGTAAGGTTCACTGGTCGCTGTGTTCCCCATGGTCTCATGCATTCCAGGAAAACTGACACTGCAGAGAAGCTCCCACAATTCACCGCCTCCAAAAAGCAAGTTATTAACTCAGCTAAAATTCAGTTTCTAGTCCTATATAATAAAAGGGTAATATCCAAATTGACTCTAATGGCAGAATGACCAGGAATGACCAGTCTCTATGACACACACTGATCACCAGGGGCAGACACTCAATGCAAGAGCTGCCCTGTGGTGGTCAGTGCGCTCCCACAGGGGGAGCTCTGCTCAGCCACAAGATGGGCTGATGGCTGCGAGCACAGTGGCAGTGAAGGAGACTCTCCCACTTCCTCAGCAGTGCTAAGGATGTCCGAGCACAGTGGCAGTG
This sequence comes from Myotis davidii, assembly GCF_000327345.1. Taxonomy (NCBI): domain Eukaryota; kingdom Metazoa; phylum Chordata; class Mammalia; order Chiroptera; family Vespertilionidae; genus Myotis; species Myotis davidii. The sequence continues at coordinate 2,929,759 of NW_006291010.1, forward strand.
AAGGAGACTCTCCACTTCCTCAGCAGTGCTAAGGATGTCTGACTACAGCTTAGGCCTGTTCCCCACCTAAGCCATCAGTCAGACATCCCCCAAGGCTCCCAGGCTGCCAGAGGGATGTCTGACTGCCAGCTTAGGCCCAAACACCTGGAGAGTGGGCCTAAGCCAGCAGGTGGACATCCACCGAGGGGTCCTAGATTGTAAAAGGGCACAGGCCAGGCTGAGGAATCACCATCCCAAGTGCATGAATTTTCATGCACTGGGCCTTTAGTTTCTAATAAAAAGTTACTCTATGCTTGATTTGTGTTTCAATTCCTATAAAACAATATAGGTTTAAGTCATTATGTGATTTAAATACAGAGCTATGTTCTTTAATCTTACTTTATTATTAATAGTTGAAACTTAGTGGTTTTTTTTTTTTTAATGCAAATTCACACAGAACTCCAATACATAAAAAAGTACAAGCAGGATGGTTCTGGTTGAATCAAATACCAACAGAGGTGGGAGGTCTGGGGCCCATCTGCTCAGTATCCTCCACAGAACCCCTGAGAAACATCAGGGCCCAAGGAGCAGGCTTTGAAAAGCACTGCTCCAGAAGGAGCTTCCTTTTTTACATAAATTTGTTCTTTTTTTAATATTAAAAAATTAAAGCTGCAATTTAATATAATTCATGGAAAGAGTCCTCTCCATCTCTCACATCCCACATGCAGGGCATCAGCAAATGCTATGAGCACCACCTCAAGATGTGTCACTACTTGCCACCCAGGTTTGCTGTGATGAATGTGCCTGTAAAAATCTAAGTCAGACCTTGTTTGTCCTCCATTCAGGACCTTCCAATGACTTTCTATCTCACTCAAAGGGAAAGCCAAGACCCTTACAAGGGCTGCAAGATCTTATATTATTGACTCAGCCCTCTTGGACTTTGCCCCATTCTTGGTCTCCCGGCCCAGTCCTGAAAACACTGATCCCCTCCTGCCTCTCTGCCCTCACACTTGCTATTCCTCTGGCTGGGACCCCTTCCACCCAGATCTTCTCTTAGCCTCATTCTTCTCTTCCTTTTGATCTCTTTTAAAAACTCACCTCATTAGAGAAGAATGTTCTGACCACTTGATATAAAATAATAATTCCTCCCCTCTGTCTGTCCCCCTTCCCCTGTTCTCCATGATAATTCTCACCACCTGATATGTTGTGTTTGATGAGATATTTATATATAGAACTAGAAGCCTGGTGCATGAAATTCATGCACTGGGGAGGGGTATCCTTTAGCCCAGCCTGCACCCTTTCCAATCTGGGACCCCTCGGGGGATGTCTTACAATCTGGGACTGCTGATTCCCAACCACTTGCCTGCCTGCCTGCCTGATTGCCCCTAACCACTTCTGCCTGCCAGCCTGATCACCCCCTAACCACTCCCTGCTAGCATGATTGATGCCTAACTGCTCCCCTGTGGGCCTGATCGCCTCCAACTGCCCTCTCCTGCTGGACTGGTTGCCCCTAACTGCCCTCCCCTGCCAGCCACCTTGTGGCTCTGGGCGCCGCCATCTTTGAGGGAAGGGCAGTCAATTGGCATATTCCCTCCTTATTGGCTGTGGGTGCCGTCATCTTTGTGATGGTGTGGGGGTCAATCAGCATAGTCCCTTTTTATTAGATAGGATTCTCATCCTTAACATCCAACTAGTTAATTGAATTTCATCTGTTTTGTTCACTGCAGATCCCTAGTAACTTAGAACAGTGATTGGCATATACCAGGAGCTTAGTAAGTACTTATTTAATGAAACAAATGAATCATATACATTTATTTTTATATCCCCAGTGACAGTTTACAGAAGAGCACAATCCCTCAAGGGGTGAAACACTCAGTATGTTCTTCTGATTCTGATGCATATGTGGGCGTCACCCTGAGCCCACATATACATCAAGTACATGCTTTATGCCAAATAAATAAAATGTGTCTTCATCCACAATTTTTGCCATTTTTAATGTCTTGGGTATTTAGGTTGTTTACTTTTCCTTTCTCTCTTTCTTAATAAAACAATGCTGCACTGGACATATATCCAGTTTATTAGGGAGGAGGCTCCTATGAGCACCTGGAAACCACCCATGGGTGTCCTCAGGTCACCTCCATGGGTATCGGCTTGCTCAGCCTGACACTAGCCAGAGTTTCTCAGCTCCTGCCTGCATCTGCTTTCCCACTCCCCGTCCTACTGCCAGCGACACAGACACTCAGCCATGACTCAGAGCCCCCAGCATCATGGCTCTGCAACCTCATTCCTCCCTCTCATTTCTAACTTCAGTCCTAAAGCAGCAAAGTCACAAATGGAATTACAAAGCACTCCCTGGGCCTGTTTCCAACTCTTTACCTTTAATATCTGACCCTGCATTTGCCCATCACCTCGTTCTTTGGACTTCCCAGAGGTCTCCCGGCCCCTGACTCAGGGCTTTGAAGCTCCGTCAAGCCCAGGAATCACTGGGAGCTGTCCTGAGCCCACATACGCATCAAGTACTAACTTTATGCTAAATAAATGCCTCCTCATCTACAGTTTTCTCCATTTTTTAATGTCTGTCGATGTTATGATTTACAACATACAAATTTATTTAACAATGACATTCGAGCTTTAGTTCATTAAATATAATCAGTTTTTAAAATGCAAAGTCCCCAGACTAAAGAATGCTGGGCACCACCGTTCAAGGTCCAGCTTAATTCGTTGGGTTCTTTAGTTTCTGTCACCAGGAGTGACTCACATCCAGCCCTGTTAGCTGGGCTCCAACTCGGCCACCTCCACAGGCCACTAGATCCAAAGGTCGTGACACAGCAATCTGTACTTCTGCTCAATCACACATCCCCACCCTGGGCGCTGGAGGCATGAACTGGAGCTTCACTGCGCAAGTCACTTATCACCTCTGGACCTGGGTTACCTCATCTGTAAAAAGGAGATAACACCACCGGTGCTCCCGGCACTGACCTCAAGGAGCCTGCATACCATAAACACTAACCTGAGGTTTTACTGTGGTGGCTACATATTATCGGACAACTTGTCCCTCTAGCTGATCCACTGCCAAATCCTCTCCATTCCCACTGTCATAAATTAGGCCTGATCATGTATTCCTCAAGTGTGTGGTTCATCTTACAACAGGTTATCAGATTACAATTTCTGAAAATTCACCTTTAGAGCATGACTCCTTTATTTAAAAAAATATATATTTTATTGATTTTTACAGATATGAAGGGAGAGGGATAGAGAGTTAGAAACATCGATGAGAGAGAAACATTGATCAGCTGCCTCCTGCACACTCCCCACTGGGAATGTGCCCGCAACCAGGGCACATACATGCCCCTGACCTGAATCGAACCTGGGACCCTTCAGTCCACAGGCCGATGCTCTATCCACTGAGCCAACCCAGTTAGGGCATGACTCCTTTATTGATGTTGGGGAGTTCAGATGTGACTGCCGCATCTCTTCCGGGTCATATCAACTGAACGGTGCATTTTCTAACGTTTAGAAGCACTTGGCACTTTCCCATCCCGTTACCTCATTTCCTTCACCTGCAATGTGTTCATATCCTCACCTACCCAGTGACATTCCTTCCAAACCTAACCCCAACGTCCCCTCCTCAAGAACATCTTTCTGGATCATCAGAGAAGCCCTCCCACCCTCCACAGAACTAAAACACCACTGAGCTGCAGGTGCCCCGCGCTGTACCCTTCTTAGGTTACGTTTCATCTCAGTGCTAGAATTGTAGGAATCCCGTGGACTCCCCCCAGGAGTGGCTCTCCATATATGTGGTGTGCAAACTGTGTGGACAGAAAGACAATCCAGAACACACTCACTGGCCATGCAGCACAAGCTGAAGCGGGAAGGTGCTGCTGCTTCACGCGTCACTTACCTAGGGCAGGTCTAGGGAGCCCCTGCTCAGAATCACTGGCAGAGCGAAAGAGTTTCAAGTGGGGCTTTAAACCATGGATTAAATTCTGATGGCTCCTACAGTGATTACAATAACCTAGAGAAAGTTGAGAGCGTTTGTGGTTGCTTGTTTGTTTGTTACAAAGAAATATGTATATATCAGGTTTTCTAGACTGGAAAGCAGGTGTGATCATTTTTAAAACAAGGCAAGGCTATCAAAGCAGTCACAAGTCCTGGGCCACAGGACATTGCAAGGCTAAAAAGAACAGCCCATTCCTAAGATGCAGAAAATCTGATGTTTGAGGAGAAATGCTTGTTGTATTTCTGGATGGGATGAGAAATGAAATATTGTTTTTCTAAAAAATGTATAAAGTACACCTAATACTTTTCTTTTACCTTTATAATTGGCCATTATTTTATCCACGCTTAGTCATTCTGCTACCATCAGAAGCATGACTTGTGTTTGTTATGACGACTCGTGTGAATAAAGCAATAAATCTGTTCTACAATCAGGCCGACAAGGCCATGCGACGGCAAGGTGTTGAATAAGATGATCTAGTGACCTTTCGGCATTGATCCATTTACTCCACCATAGAAAGGTAGATTCTAAAAACAGGGGTGCAGTGTCTGGCTACGGAGGCCACAGAGTGTGGTCCCAATCAGGTCTAGCCACGACAGCGACTTACTGGAGGCGCTGTCGATGCTGCTGAGGCTGTCGGAGCTGTGCAGGTGGTGCCTGTGCAACTGCCTGTAGAGGCTGAATTTGGAGAACTTGCTGGGTTTGCCTATGCCTTTCAGTTTTGAATCCATATCATCAGCAGTCTTCAGGATGGGCAGATTTTTAGCAGACTCCTTTTTATCTTTGAGGCTTAAGGATTCCATAGATTCTGTTATTTCAGCCTGTGAAGACTACGAAAAACAAAACAAAAAGACACCGCATCAAATACACTGTGCTGTGGCCCTTTCATTCCAGTTGGGTGAGGTGTAAAGTTGGCACAGGATAGAAGTTTTTAACAGACACACAATAAGGTGTGAGGTCAGCCGCAGGGCAGTAGGGATTCTTGTGAAGGGTTTAAATGCTGCCAAAGGCACAGCAGGCATTCCACCGTGGGTACTCTTTCAGGCCCAAATTCCTGGAATTTTATATCAATTAATTGTCTTATCTCAAACACAATTATATAAGTTACGCTCACTGTTGAGCCACTGAACTTTCTCTGCCAAATATTAAGTAAGCAATGCTTTTTTCTGTCCATTATCCTCCCTGTTACCAATTCACCACGTTTCAGTTTTCCCAGGAAAGTACCAACATAGCCAGCAGTAAAATAAGATGAAGCCCATCAACTTCTTTAATAAGTATGTTGATATTTTGGCAGCCACTTGAGTTGAGATAATAAATATATGAATATAGGCATATAGATATATTTTGGCAGCTCTTGGCTTAAAGGTAGTTTGTGAAGTTATTAACCCCCTATTTTCAAATAGAATTACCTATCCTATTTTATATGTCTTTAAGTAGGAAGATGCCAAAAACCTTGGCAGTTACCTGCATATAATAAGGCAGCTTATTTAACTTAAAGTTCAATTGCTGCACATTTTTGTTGCTAAACTATTCTCCTAATAGCAAATAAATCTTTAAGTTAAATGGACAACAAAGGAGTGGAGTATGAGAGAGCAGATGCTCCATTGAATCTATTCTCTCTTCTTACAAGAGAAGAAACAAACTAGGTGTGTCTATGTTTGACTCAGTGTCACTCTCGTTTAATCAATCAGTCAGGTTATCTATCTATATAAAAGCCTAATATGCCAAGTGTCCCCTCAGAAGTTCGGCTGACTGGGAGTTCTATCGCTCGCTATGACATGCGCTGACCACCAGGGGGAGGCACGGAAAAAAGGAAGGCCCTGGCCAGCAGCCGGCAGCTGGCAGCCGGGGAAGGGAGGCCTGCAGCCACTAGGGATCCTATTTGTGCACAAATTTTGTGCACCGGGCCTCTAGTCTATATATATAAAAGCCTAAGCGACTGTTCGACCATTCAACTGTTCAACCAGTTGCTATGACATGCACTGACCACCAGGGGGCAGATGCTCAATGTAGGAGCTGCCCCCTGGTGATCAGTGTGTTCCCACAGTGGGAGCGCTGCTCAGCTGACCAGCAGGCACCAGATACTGGGCTCACAGCTGGCGAGTGCAGCTGTGGTGGTGTGAGCCTCTCCCGCAGACACTCCCCCCGTGTGCCCCTCCCCCATCCAGACTGGAACCAGGATCCAGACTGGCATTGGTACTGACTGGGTGCGAGCCTGCGGCCACTTCTCGGTCATGGGTGCACCAGTATCACCCTAGGATGGGCACGCAGAAACCGTAGCAGAGCAGCAGTGAGCCTACCCAGTGGTGGCAGGCGCAGTGGGGCCAGAATGAGCAGGAGTGGCGAGGCACCTGGCCCAGGCTCCTCCCCAGTCATCTGCTACTTCCCACACTACTACATTCCTCAGGGGGTGTTGGACTGCGAGTTTCGGCCCAATCCCAGTAAGCCACACTGAGGGACCCCATGTGCACCGGGCCTCTAGTTATATATTTACACAAACTGTGTCCCTCCTATGCAGTTCTGTAAAGATGACATTACTCACTGGGAGGGAACACAGAGACGGTCCAGAGATGACACGCTTCACGCTGCCCACGTCCGTCAGTCTGTGCTCATTGTCATCCCACCTGCCATAGGCCAGATCGATCCCGCCTACAAAGGCCACTGACTGGTCGATGATGACAAGTTTCTCATGATGAGCCCACAGATATACAGCGGACGACACGTGATCTGGGTGCCTCATCACCTTAAGAGGAAAAAATTGCATATGTAACATGATTTTTTAAATGACCTTCTGTTTTCACCCCTGAGTAGCATTTTCTATAATTCAAATACCAAAATGGGCTCTGTATACACCAAAGAAAATTCCCAAACTTCACCTTTTATTCTCAGTATTTAACTGGGAAGACTCCTAGTTACATCTGAAGCCTCCCCCACCCCCACTCATACTACATTTTGGGGCAACTGCCATTTAGCTTGAAGCTTGGGCACATATTCCTATAAAAGTCAGCTCAAAGAAATAGTTAATTCCCTTTCTCCCCTAAAAGGATATATCTGGTATTATTTAAAAAAAAAAAAAAACCTCTAGAAATGTTTAAATAACATCTCTATCTGTGGCAAATCCTATATCATAAAGAGGTAATATGCAAATTGACCATCACTCCAGCACACAAGATGGCTGCCCCCATGTGGACACAAGATGGCCAGCAGGGGAGGGCAGTTGGGGGGGACCAGACCTGAAAGGGAGGGCAGTTAGGGGCGACCAGGCCAGCAGGGGCATAGAACCAGTGAATGCATGAATTTCGTGCACTGGGCCTCTAGTTTTTAAATAACTATATTGATCTTTTGGCAGCCATGGAGGCAAAATAGAAAGCATATGAATATAGGGAGATAGATATTTTGGCAGGTCTTAATTTGAAGGGTACTTTGAGGAGTTATTAACTTTCTGCTTGTAAAGAATTTCTCTAAATGCAGGAATGGAACCCAAGACCCTTTGGTGCATGGGCTGATGTTCTAACCACTGAAAACACTGGCCAGGGCTGACTGGGAAATATTTATTGATAAGCTTTAGGTCTTTGGTAAAATATCAAATAACAAGATGTCATTAAGAAAAGTACTTTAAGGCCCAGCTGGCATGGCTCGGTGGCTGAGCATCGATCTATGAACCAGGAGGTCAGAGTTCTATTCCCGGTCAGGGCACGTGCCCAGGTTGTGGGCTTGATTCCCAGTGTGGGGCATGCAGGAGGCAGCCGATCAATGATTCTCTCTTATCATTGATGTTTCCATTTCTCTCTCCCTCTCCCTTCCTCTCTGAAATGAATAAAAAATATTTTTTTAAAAAAGAAAAGTACTTTAAGTCCTTAAGTCTTTGTTGCTATCAGTATTCAAGGGATGCCACAGGGAGATCACATTTTAGAGATTCTAGGATCATCTTAATGAGGAGAATGGAAACTTGACAGGCCTCAAAACAAATCTAGGAAGTGGGCTCTTGACTAAATTATCTATATATATATAATCTATATATATAAAAGGCTAGTATGCAAAGTGTCCCCTTGGGAGTTCGACCAGAAGACCGGGAGTTTGATCGCTTGCTATGACGTGCGCTGACCACCAGGGGGCGGTGCGGAACAAAGCAAGGCCCCAGCTGGCAGCCAGCAGCTGGGAAAGGGAGGCCCCAGCCATCAGCCGGAAGGCCCCGATCGGCCCTGATCACCGGCCAGGCCTAGGGACCCTACTGGTGCATGAATTTTGTGCAGCAGACCTCTAGTCAGGGTGAGAAAAGCAGAAAAGTGACCCTTGTTGACTCCATCAATATTAGAAATATTAAAAAGAAGTATAGTATTTTCTTTTATTTCTGAGAACACAATCCTATTTATTCAATATATACATTAGGGAATTCTACACATTACCACTGCTCAGAGCAAAATAAACCTGAAAAACTACAGAATAATAAAGAAGAAACATGGTTCAGCAAGATGAACCTGAATACCTTTATGTTGGGGTGTAGACGCATTAAAGTCTTCTTGCTGTATTCACTGTTTATTCCAAGTGCAAGTTCCACCTCTTTGTACAGTATTATGAAGATCCTCACCCCCTCTTGCTGTCACAGGAGAAAACACAGGCAGAAATGAGAATTTCTGTAGGTAGATTATAGTTTTCTTTTTCTTCTTCCTTTCTGCGCACTATATTTTCTAAAATTTCTTCTATAAACTAGTAAAATATTTAATGAACAACACAATACAAGGAAGGTGAAACAAAAATGTATGTATATTAAGACCCAGATGTAAAAAATAAATATTATCTTTCTTCCATTCCTACAATTTGTTATGCCAAGAAAGTGTCAATATTTGACTAGAGACAGAACCTTGAAATTATAATCTCAACTACTAAAAGTGTCTCATAGTCTTACACCTGAGAACGTTTCCAAACACATATCATTTAGAAAGCTTTGATCTGATTCATGTTACAGGTTTAGGGTTGTTTGTTTGTTTTCATTTACTTCAACTGTTGAAGTGATTAAAAACAAACCTCTGTTATAATTTAAACTAAATATCCCTTAATGTTCCTGGGGTATGTTTCATAGAATTTTTTGTTGTTTTTTTTTTTAATTTTGTTTTTTATTTATTTCAGAGAGAAAGGAAGAGGGAGAGAGAATTAGAAACATTTATGATGAGGGAGAATCATTGATCATCTGCCTCCTTCATGCCCCGTGCTGGGGATCGAGCCCACAACCCAGGCATGCACCCTGACCTGGAATCGAACCATGACCTACTAGTTGGTAGGTCAACACTCAACCACTGAGCCAAACCTGCCAGGCTAGAATTTCTCTTTAAAAATAAAAAAATTATTTAAATGGATAAATTGATGTGTTATTGGTTGCCTCCTGACCAAAATCAAACCCTTCAGTCTAAGGGCCAAAGCTCTAATCACTGAACCAAACTGGCCAGGGCACATTTCTTAATATTTAGGAGATAAATGTATTGGTTCACACTTTTAACCCATAATTGAATCATTAATGTTGATTTCACCAGTGAAATGACTTCAGAAGTCATCTTCTCTAACACTCAAAAATCCCAGAACTTTAGCAGTGTCACACAAACGAACACTTGGAGCTAAAAGAAAATAGACAAGGCCATGAGGAGGGTCAAATTAAATCAAAGGTGTCTGGAAAACTTTAAATGTTATAGGAATAACATTTATTATTAATATTAACCATCAAAAAGGAGAATGTTCAGCAACTGGTAGTACAAAGAAGTAGCAATACCTCCTTTTCTAGTTCTGGGTGGGGACAAGTTTTCAGCCTTTGCTAAATCGCCCCGCCCCCGAACATCCCTCCCCTTCTCCATGTCCACTCAGATAGTTCCCCCTTCAACATACAGATCAGAATGTACTTATCCAGGACACTCTTGACTCATTTACCCCCACTTCCTGTGCTACGTTTTCACTTTTTAGGTGTGCATCCTCAGTATTGCTGTGCAGTTTGCAGCATTTAAATTTGCACTCTCTATTCCCAGCAGCTCTGAAAGCATTCTGAAACATATTGCACACATATTGGATAATGTATCTAAAGTAGGCACTTAATATCCCAGAGATTAGACCATAAGAAATATTTCATAATACTTCCTAAATTATTAGAGATGTAGGCATATCTACTAAATTATAGTGGCAGAGAATAATTTGAAATGTAAATGAATAATCCATGATAATTAGGCATTATTTATCATGGGAATTTGAGTCATAAATGGCTCAGTGGTTGAGGGTTGACCTATGAACCAGGAGGTCATGGTTTGATTCCCAGTTAGGGCATATGCCCGGTTTGTGGGCTTCATCCCCAGTGTGGGGTGTGTAGGAGGCAGCTGATCAATGATTCTCTCTCAACATTGATGTTTCTATCTCTCTCTCCCTCTCCCTTCCTCTCTGAAATCAATACAAATATATTTAAAATGGAAAATAATATAGAAGTTTATATTTCCGGTTGCAGGATGTCAAAACTTGGAGTAAACCAAACACATATACAGTTCCCAAATATTGTACTGCCAGTACCAAGAACTATTATTTTGGCCCCTAAAGCCTTATAATAACATATTCATAGTACTAATAATTTAACTTTCTTGATGTTAGTAATATCTAAGAAGTGTATACAGTTTTGAAGTGACACACTAGATTTACAGTCTGGACTGCATTGAGGAAATGTGAGCACTAGGAGAAGATTAACTCTTGCTCTGAAAAAAAAAAAAAAGTAGTCATTCTATTTCCCTGGTTATCAGCAGACTTTTGGAACTTGCTCATTATTTGTTATAATGATATAACTATTATTTGAGTAAAGAGATCAGGAAGTGAAAGTGTAGACAAGAAGTGAACAGGTTAATGTCTAATGCCCTGGCCACCGAGTGCTCAGCTGTGAATCACTGGTTGAGGGCTCCAAAGGAAAACAAGAACATTGTGTTATTTTTCTCCGCTATTGTTCAGGTTCACTTTGCTATTTGAATATTTAGGATTCAGCACTGAATGACAGTTACCAAAAAATAGCCTCCCATTGAAAGATATAAAGTTTAAAACCTAAAATTTCCACCTAACTTATAGTATATTACATCATGGTTGATTTGTTTCAAATGGATGAAATTCTGCTCTTTAGGCTTATGAGACTATTACTCACTCATAAGAAAAGTAGTCACAAGTTAGGAACTGGCCTGAATCTTACAGTTTTCCATTTACCTGCATAACGAATGGATTTTTGAAATAATAGAGATGTTAACGCTAATGGATTACATTATTACCCTCCATCTATCATACCTGACATTTTCTTTTTACTGTGTCTTTAATCATTGAAATAAATGAACTCTAGAGGAAATAGGGTAGAGACCATGAGTCTTTGTAGCTTAAATACAAATGACTAATAAGGAAGTAATTAAATATAAAAAGTTCATTTTTACGCAGTCTGGCTTACAATTATTTACTCACATCTACAATAAACAGTTAATTAGTGACGAGACGTCTGCGATAATAAAGCAATAAAACTCTTCTTTTGGTCAATGCATTGCAACACTCCCATAAACTCTAAAGGGCAAAGGAAAAAATGTTCCTTGGGAACAAAGGCATTTCCTGGGTCATAATTGTGGAGACTTATACAAATGTGGGAAATATTTATGCAAAATGAAATCCAAATTAGAAAGAAAACAAAAGGACTAATATTAACTCTGTATTTTTTTTTAAAAAATACACTTTTCAAACAACCAATGTTTTTCTAATGCCTTTTAGCGACTTTTGCTAAGAGAGGCGGAAGGAAAGTATTAATAGGGGACGTAGGAAAACAAAGGGGTGGCTGGGATTTGACTGCGCAACACCATGTTTCTTTTTTTTTTTTTTTATCAATCAGCTGCCTTCTGCACACCCCCTACTGGGGATGTGTCTGCAACCAAGGCACATGCGCTTGACCGGAATCGAACCTGGGACCCTTGAGTCCAAAGGCTGACGCTCTATCCACTGAGCCAAACCGGTTCGGCAACACCATGTTTCTTATCTCTACTCAAGTCAACTAGCCAGAAGGTTCCACAGAGTCAATGTCATCAAACCTGAATTGCCAAAGATGAACGTTCTGTCCTCTTTTCTAGTTTGCTTTTACTCAAGTAGAACAGACACAATACTGTCAGCAGTAGGAAGCTTTAGGAGTTTTAGATACACATCACACATGCAAAAACAAAACACATAAACATTTTTCAGAGTTGAAATCAAGAGACTTTGTTTCTGAGCCAGCGTTTTCTCAGATTGTTCCAAGTACTGTGGTCAAAATATTTCCTGGAGGCAGCCAGGTCTGTCCACTGCTTGAAGAGAGCTTAGCTTACAGTTCCATAGGCTAATCAAAGATTTTTATCACTTGTCCAAGAATTCCCCAGGGGTGGAATGAAAAAAATCCTTATCCTTGCCATTTAATTGCAGGCAGCATTGGGATGTAAGACCACAAATGCTTCTGAGTTGTTTCATTTTTTTTTAACCAGTTTTGTCTAAAGCACAGACCTCAAAGTTGAACATGTCTTCTCCCTTCCCTGCCATGCCCTTCCAGATCACCACTTGGATAAGACTCTGATTTTTCTGGGCAGAGATATGATTATTTATCTCATTTGATAGCCCTGGACATCCTTCTCTCCCATTGCTCACAGACTGCAACTCTAGAATGTGCCCTGTGATCTGGGACAGTAAGAAATGAACCAGATGACAAAAGCCCCCTGAGGACCTACACCTTGTTCTGTAAGCTCCCAGGTTGCTGTGCTTGAAGATTCTTTTGGTGCAAGTCTCATCAGAAGTATTACATATCGCTAAGGTTGAAATATACCAATTGGGTACAAGGATATAGTTACCATAACCGTGAAGCAAATTATCTCACCTCTTAGTGTAGACAATGCAGGACTGGGAAACCTTGGGATGCTGATTTGAATTGCAAACACTCTGTCTCTCAAGGTTAGCTTAGACTATTTTAAATAATAACATTGCATATCAGAAGACCAAAGAGACAGGGAAATATCAACTCGGTCATTACAGAGAAACAAAATATTGTATTTTCCCCCTAAGAAGCAGCCATTTTAAGAGATGTTTGCCTATATGTTGGCTATGAGGCAGAAACACTAAGTTCCTTCCCTAAAATCTGCACAATCAAATGGAAGGAAAAAAAAATCATTTATTTAAATCAACCTTGTGGACATCTGGGACCCATGAATGCAAAAATAAATGTTATCAACTCACTACTTTGTGAAATTAGTGGCTTTAAGAAACAAAATTATTTATATGAAAGTGTTCATAAGCATATTAAATGTCAATTTGGAATGATCCAAGTGTTAAAAAGGCATGACCAAATTAATAATATGCCATAGCTAGATTACGGAAGAGCAATTCTGCTAAATGACCCACTGAGAAATTAATATTTAACAGTGTTACTATCTCCTTATGAAATTTTAAAAATCATTATCCACAATTAAAAAATCACAAGTTTCAGGAAGCTGATAAAATTCAAATAAAGTACCATTATCAGGCCATATTAATTACTGGGCCCTGGTGTCCACCTGGAACCTTACCAGGGTTCACAGGCAATAAAAGAGAAGCCATGGTTGTGATAGAAAAGGAAACTGGGCAGGTACACTAAGGGGATAAACAAACATCTGCCAGCTAACATGAGGTTGAGGGCCTGGCTTGCAGGATCTTCATCATGAGCCCTGTTCTGGCATCGACTACTTTCTGGAGTTTACTTAGATGTTCTGTATGCATCTCACACTCAAATGATCTAAACTTTAGCTCTCTAAATCTGAGTTTGTCCCACTTCCTACCACTGCTAGATTCACCTTCCAACACATCATTTTGATCAGATCACCTGTCATCCATAACACCCCCAACCCAGTAGATCCCCACTGTACTCCACAAAGCCCAAGCCACTGGCTTGAATCATCAACCTTTCACGTCCTAGCTGCAGCCTGCCTTTCCATATTTTTTTAAATTTTATTTTATTTTTATTTAATTTAATTTTATTTTATTTTTGTATGTCAGATACTCTTTTTTATATATATATATTTTATTTATTTTTTATTGCTTAAAGAATTACAAAGAGTATTACATATGTCTCCTTTTTTTCCCCCCGCCCTTGACAATCCCCTGGCCACCCCTACCCCCCAGTGGCTTATGTCCATTGGTTATGCTTATATACATGCATATAAGTCCTTTGGTTGACCTTTTGCCCACCCCCCTCCTGCCCTCCCACCCTCCCCGGCCTTCCTGCTGTAGTTTGACAGTCTTTTCGAGGCAGCTCTGCCTCTGTATCTATTTTTGTTCATAAGTTTATAATGGTCTTTATTAACCAGAAATGAGTGAGATCATGTGGTATTTTTCCTTCATTGACTGGCTTATTTCACTTAGCATAATGCTCTCCAGTTCCATCCATGCTGTTGCAAATGGTAAGAGTTCCTTCTTTTTTACAGCAGCATAGTATTCCATCGTGTAGATGTACCACAGTTTTCTAATCCATTCATCTACAGATGGGCACTTAGGCTGTTTTCAGATCTTAGCTATGGTGAATTGTGCTGCTATGAACATAGGGGTGCATATATCCTTTCTAACTGGTCCTTTCCATCTTGATCTGCCATTCTACCTGTGCTAACACTCAGGTGAAATCAACCTTGTCACCTTACTGTGACTGGCAAAGCCTTCTGAATTCCTGTTTTCACACCCCATTTCTTACATCTAGACACTTCCTCTTTTTAATTTTTATGCTCATTCTAAATGCCCTGAATCTCTCATGTCCTGAGGAGTTCCCCACCAGACTTACCCAATGCTCTCCCTCCTGCCTTTGAATCTTGGCCCTGTCTCTGTACTCAGTTGACTCTTGTGAAAATTTTTAAGCTCCTTCAGGTCAAGAATCATGCTTCTTATTTATTTATGTACATTCACATATGATTAGCTAAGTGCCCTGCACTCACTAGGCATTCAGCAAACGCATGTTGATTGAAAGCTAAAACAGTAAAGTGCTGGATAAGTACTGTAAGGAGAGGATTTACTAGTATGATTGACTCCTGGAGAAAATTATAGCCCATTCAACATACAGAAACACATTTTATAATCCTAGGACTGAGCCCAGAGTATGAGTCCTTGAGCAAGCCTTCCATGGGCAGAGATGGAATCCTTTTCATACACGAAGTAATAATTAGTCTAATACGTGGACCAGGAGATAACTGTATGCTAAATTATTTAATGACTATGCAAACAATGCTTTTCAAGACCAGAATTTCCAATTTGGTGAATACACATTTGTTCAAACGACTCATTAGATTAGCCATGAAAATGATGTGTGGCAAGACATGTGTCTGAAATAAAGATGATCAATTTCAGTCTTCAATATTAGCAGTGAGCTCAGATACTAAAAATCAAAGATTTTGATATCTTAAAAAAATCCTAAAGTAAAAACATGGGGAAAAGACATTGAAGGAAAAGGAAAAGGTGAGTGGGGCAAGAGGTAGGGAAATGGAAAGGATGGGGGAAAAGAAACTAGTGTAGGCTGTGAGGAATAGTAAAATACTACCCACGATTACTTAGGATCTACAAATTCTGCAGGAATGTTTAATGATAGAATAAACAAGATTAAGACAGTTTCAAATAATATTAAAAAGGCTAGCAATCCCCATTTGAATGTGATTAATAAGAAATCCAGTTCTATTCTAATTCACCTTAATTTAACTTGGTTAAGGGCCAACTACATAAAAAATTTCACTAGAAATATGCATGCAAAGTAGTCTTTGATGAACCTGCTATACTGATTCAGTTATTTATTTTTTATAACAAAAAGAGCACACTCAGTGCTCACCCAGAATCTACATGGTCAACTGCATAGGAAACAATTTCACATTATTACCAGGAACTGTCCCCAAACTGAAATACGACAGCACCAATTCTTAATGTCTCTCTTCCTTGATATTCTTCAACATCAGCTTGGACACATCTGAGTGAAATCTCAGATGACTTTGTCTTTTGCTCAAATAACAGCATAGTAAGTAAAATAAAAATGCTATGTTTTATTTCATCTTTTATTATCCATTAATAAAATTTTATCGCAAATTTTGACTATAAAATTAACTACCCATAACTGATGAAAAAAATAAAAATTAGAATTGCTAATAAAAGTCATGCTTTGTATTAGGCTAAAATATTATACATTTTAGAACAACAGGAAAAAAAATCAGAACCAACTGAATTTGAAAACAGAAAATATTCTACTTTTCTATCCAACTCTAAAAAAAAAGTTATAAGTATACATGAAGGACTTTAAAAAGAAAAGGCATTTAAGAGGCAATAAGCATTTAAGAAATCACATCAGCACTTGTTTGGAAAGTACATACTGCTTTTCGTTTAAGAATGTAGTCCAACCTCCAACGATTTCCTTCAACCACAGGGCGTTTCAGGAAGATTTCTGGACTCAACCTGAAATCACAAAATTTCAAGTAACTAAAACAACATACAAAGTTCTGACTGTGTCATAGGAAGCAAAGGCGAGTTTAGCCCAAATGCCATCCTCCTCCTCTACTGTGGCAGGTCATCCATATGAGTCCATGTACAAGTTCATAGGGAAGCGCGAGCCTTTGTCCATACAAAAAGCCAACCTAGATTTCTCTCCATACATCTTACTCACATGTGCACACATACACCCACATGCAGACACTGCTGGTTGCCCACCTTTTTCTTCCTTGTTCCCACCATATAGTGTAAATATTCTACACCCTCGCTTCCCCTGACTCCTGCACAATGTCACACAATCCTGGACAATGAGATACATGAAGGGGCACATGTGGGGTTCATGGAGAAGTTTTTCCTCTTTGGTGATAGAGAGACACACCATCGCTTACAAAAGGAAAAGAGACTTTAGGGTGGGTATTGTATGGGGCTATGTTGCAGTCATATTGAAATTCTAAGAGAAAGACCAGAACGGTGAAATCACTAGACCACTCCACCAACCTTAGGATTGCCTAACTTGGGATTTCTCATTATGTGAAACAAATGCATCCTTGTTGTTTAAGCCACTTCTAGAGGAGCATTCTGTTAATCCAGGACAAAAGTGTTCTAACTGATAAACAGACACGCTGGCTTCCAAGGAGCCGTGCCCATGAAACCTGGGTCTTTCTGAGCAAAAAAGAGAAGGCTCACTGATAAAATGTCTCCCATGTGAGGATAAACCCCTTGGCTCTTCTTTTTAGTAATGCCCCAGGCAGCTAAGCATACAGTAGAGTCCCTTTTTCCCTTGGGGTTGAGGTATGAAGTCAGTTAAATCTATATGTGACATGACTTCCCTGTAATGAGGAAAAAAACAAGAAAACTTCATCTGCTGAAATGCTAGACCTGGAGGAAGAGGAGGAGACTGGATATGGATTAAAGCCTTATTGAACACTAGGCTGTAATGTTGCCTTGCCAAAAAGTCCTCTAAGAAGGTGACAACAACAGGGTTTTAAGGAGCTAAAGAGATTAAAAGCAATAATTTTATGCTCTATTTCATTCACTTAAAGAAAATAAAAACTCAGACATAACATATCCAAAGGAAACACATATTGGGTGAGATGATTAAGAAAACAGACAAATAGTGGGAGTATATACAGTACAAATACTTGCATATTTAATTCAAAATGGGAAACAACTCAAAGGTAATCTATGTCTAAACAAACAAAAAATGCAGCAAAAGATTTATGATGAATTACAAAGAGTTCTGTTTTAAGTAGAAAAGTACAGCACTGTACACTGCTAGTTCACTGAAGATGAGATGTATCCAGCAACATATCCATACTTGCAATTTTTTATATACATTAATTATGGACTCAGACGGCTTCCGTTTGGGGGCCACTTCTAAAGCTATGCTCAGCAATCAAGTCTCTTATCCTTTATTTACTATACAAACATTGTGTACCCTGTATGCAGAATAGTCTACTAGTTACTTTGGAGGATCTTAATATAGCTCACAAAGAACCCTCAATTTTCAGGATAATAAAATGATAAAAGACTGATATAAACAAAGTATAACCAATGGCAAAGAGAGAGCAGCTATGATGCCCAAGTATCATTGTGTCAGGATCTTTACTAAGTAGTTATTAGATAAACTAAGTTCAAAAGAATTATATGATGCTGCATTTCACTGAATCTAGGACACCGGTGATGGCAAGATGCTTCATTACTGTGTGTACCACTAAGAAAAGAAAATGGGATGAGAGTTACCACTGTAAGATGTTACTGAAGGTAAGACCTATCCTGATTCCAGAGATGTTAACATGGACTTCCAAGTAAATGCTCCTCTCTTATAGCTTTAAATATTTATATGAGAAGGACAACAGTTGAAACCAATGATCAGAGCTTCCATCTTAAGAAGATAGAAATAGAAAAAATTAAACCTAATGTAAGAAGAAAGGGAAGAATAGATGAATGGAACTCAATGCAGTATAAGACAATAACAATAGAGAAAACTCAATGAAACCAAAAGCTAGCTCATTTAAAAATTAATGAAATTGATAAACTTCTAGCCAGATTAAAAAAGAAAAAGGGAGTTTGACTACTTTAGATTTCTCAGAAAGGTGGGATCTTGATTTTTATATGTTCTTTTGTGTCTGGCTTATTTCACTTAAGCATAATGTCCTCCAGGTTCACCCACATTGTTGCAAATGGTAGCATTTCCTTTTTTTAAAAGACTGAATAATATTCCATTGAATGTAAATACTTCATTTTCTTTATCCATTATCCCTTAATGGACATTTAGGTTGTTCCTATGTCTTGGATGTTCTGAATGCAGCTGCAATGAACATGGGAAAGCGGGTACTTCTTCAATATTAGTATCTTGATTTCAACTCTTTTTTATATATATCTAGAAGTGGGACTCCTGGATCATATCGTAGCTCTATTTTTCAATTCTTTGAGGAACCTCCATTCTGTTTTCCATATTAGCTGAGCCCATTTACATTTCCCAACAACGATTCCTTGAAGGAAGGAGGAAATGAGGTCTTGATCAAAGGGTACAAAGTACCAGTCAGTTATGCAAAATGAGTAAGTCTGAGAGATCTATGTACAACATAGTGCCTATAGTTAACCTACTGCATAGTATAGTGCCTATAGTTAGCTATATTAGATTATATTCTATATTTAAAAATTTGCTAAGAGGATAGATTTTATATTATATTCTTATAATAAAAATATCTATAATAATAAAAGTGTAGTATGCAAATTGACTGAATGGTTAAACAGCAGAACAACCATCCGGATGACAACACTATGACACACACTGGCGCCCGGCCAACCAAGGCAGGTGTGATGCAATTGGTCTCTAGTTCAGGCCTGAGGAGAAAGAGTGAGATCAATGGCAGTGATAGAAGTGGCAGCGAAAGGGAAGCCACAGGAAACCCAAAATTAGTGGGGAGATCACGGAGAGAGAAGAGCTCAGGAAAGCAGCCCTATAAATCTGTTTGTGACTTCTAGCTCACTCCCAAGCTGCCAATGCATGAATTTGATCCTAAATACAGGGTGGGGCAAAAGTCGGTTTATAGTTGTGAATATGCAAAACATAGAGTTTTTGTTTCTGTATTGTTATTTATTATTGTATTATTTATGAACTGTAAACCTACTTTTGCCCCACCCTGTACTATGCCAGAAAGTTTGAGAACTGAAAAAATAGACCATTGCCCAAACTGGCCAGTAGGTGGAGCACATGGGGGACAGAGCTGAACCACACTGCAAAGGCTTTGAAAAGAAATCTGACATTAAAAACGCAGATATTGGTGTTTCTGATTTCTTAGGATATATTCCTAGAAGTGGGATTACTGGGTCAATGGCATTTCCATTTTTAATTTTTTGAGGAACCTCCATACTGTTTTCCATAATGGCCACACCAGTCTGCATTCCCATCAGCAGTGCATGAGGATTCTCTTTTCTCTGCATCCTTGCTATAGGTTCATAGCAGAGCAATTTACAATAGCTAAGATTTTGAAACAGCCTACGTGCACATCAGAAGATGAGTGGATTAAACACTATGGTACATCTACACAATGGAATACTGCATAGCTGCAAAAAAGAAAGAACTCTTACCATTTGCTACAGCATGAATGGACCTGGAGAGCATTATGCTAAGCAAAATAAGCCAGTCAGAGAAAGAAAAGAATCACATGACCTCACTCATATGTGGAATCTTATGAACAACATAAACTGATGAACAAAAATAGATCCAGAGAAATAGAAGCACCAAGCAGACTGTTGAACCTCAGAAGGAAGGCAGGGGAGGGTAGGTGGATGGGAAGATCAACCAATGAACTTGTATGCATATATGCATACCCATGAACACAGACAATAGGGTGGTAAAGTCCTGGGGTAGGGGGCAGGGGTAGGCTGGAAGAGGTCAATGGGAAAAAGGAGGGACATATGTAATACTTTCAACAATAAAGATTTAAAAAAATAAAAATATAAACAGATATTGCTAGAGGAGATAGATCAGAAAAAAATGTTACAATGGGAAATGTGTGAGATTTTACTGCCTGTTTTCTTCTAGGATTTATGTGGTTTCAAGTCTAAACATCCCAAAGAATGCTATGCTCCAAAATTGCTGTGCTCTCTCACACCCCTATGCCTTGGTCTTGGCTGTCCCTTTGCTTAAAACGTTCACCTGTTTTCTTCTCACCAACTCCATCCCCAGGCCCCAGGCCAGCATTCTCTTCTGTGAAGCTTCCAGAACCCCCTCTTGCAGGCTCAGCCACTACTCCTCCATGTCTTCTGCTGTGTTGATCTTCATCACTGAGTTTCTCCCAATCTGTTGTTTTATGTATGACTTCCTGACTCTATGTTGTTCCAGGGTAGAAGCTGGTTCTCACTCATCTTTATATGCACACTAGAGGCCCAGTGCACAATATTTGTGCACCATGGGGCGGGGGGGGGGGCTCAGCCCAGCCTTCACCCTCTTGCAATCCAGGACCCCTCGGGAGATGTCCGCCTGCTGGCTTAGGCCTGATCCCCTCGGGGACTGGGCCTAAGCCAGCAGTCAGATATCCCTCTTAAAGTCCAGGGCTCTTGAAGTCCGGGACCCCTCTCTCCTTACTACCTGTCTGCAGCGGAGGCGGGAGAGGCTCCCACCACCACTGCTGTGCTCACCAGTCATGAGCCCGGCTTCTGACTGAGCAGCACACCCCCTGTGGAAGCACACTGACCACCAGGGGACAGCTCCTGCATTGAGTATCTGCCCCCGGGGTGGTCAATGCACGTCATAGTGACTGGTCTTTCTGCCATTTGGTTGATTTGCATGTTAGGGTTTTATTACATAGGATAGCCTTGGTCAGTACCTGTCACAGAGCGCATGCTCACTAAATAGTCCTGGGATGAATCAGTGAATAAATTAGCAAATGAATGGATACGTGGTCAAGTTAATGAACAAAGGAACTGAGTAATTCTAGGTCCCAGGTTGTTTCTCATGTCACTGTATTTGCCTTTGCTTGCGTAATAATTGCTTTAAAAACATATTAATACCATTTTTACTTAAGTACATGATATCTCTTGAATTAGATCGGAAGTTTCTAAAGGGCATGTGTTTCCTCTATGCTTCTTACTCTCTCAGGTCTAGACATATCAGGGTTTGGTTAAGCTTTTGAATGTTCCCTTTTGCAATATACTTGCATGACAAGAATTTTCTTCACTTGTTCTGAGGGAAGTTACCACAAAGGTTTTATTTCAAAGGTAGTGTTGTAATAAGATGTTATCTTAGGGAAGTCATGTCAAAGAAATAACATTCTGATTCATATTTTTGCTGACAGTAGAAGAGAAAACAGTCAGGGTTCCATCTCTTTAAATGTGAGTCTTACTTTGGCATTCACAACCTTCAAAAGAGAATATATTCTTGCACAAAACATGAGAACATGGGCTCAATGGAAAAAACTGTTTTCAATCTCTCTTGTGGCTTCGTCAAACTTTCAGAAATATTTTCCTTCAGGGACTATAGTGCGCCATTAAACTTGAATGAATTCTCATAAGTGTTTAGAAAGTATCAACCAAAGAAATAGCTCCTAAGCAGGAAACTTTATTTTATTCCTGGTAATTGACTAATGGGACAAATTTGGCAATAATATACTAGTAAAGGCTAAGAATAAGCTCCTCCAACAACATGAGAATAAATTACTTGTAGCCGTGCTGACCATCATATACCTTATCTGATGATTCTAGATCAATGATTCTCAGCCCAGAGGGACCTTGCCTCCCAGGAGACATTTGGCAAAGTCTAAAGACACAGGCTATTACCACTGGGATCTTGCTATTGTCATCTAGTGAGTGAAAGCCAGGGATACTGATGGTGCCAAACATCCCATAATGCACAGAACAACACCTCACAACTAAGAATTATCTGGCCCCAAATGTCAGTAGTGCCCAGGTCGGGAAAGCATGCCCTAGAATGATAGAGTTTCACATCACTGAGGCAAAGCGTAGAAAAAGATGAGCGCACATTCCTAACTACTCTCCCCTTTGCCCCCAAGTCTAGAATTAAGAGGAAATAAGTTATGATGATATTTGCACAGTTCCTACATAAGGGAGCATTTGGAAGGAAACAGGATAGGGAAAAATAGGGGAATCTTAAGCAACTAAGATATTAGAAGAAAAACACGTTTTTAAATGTTTTCATTTCCATTACAGTCAATGTTGACATCTGCAGTCATTCTTCACTGTCCCGGCAGGTAAGTAAGTGGAGCTAAAGTCACACTACAAAGGCTACACCAACTTCAGGGGTAAAATTTCCCAGTAGCTAAATGAGTTTTAGATATGAGACTTCTAGTGGCTTTAAAAAGCATCATAACTCTCACGGATGTTTTTAAGGGGGGTCAGACAATTGAAACCTGACATATCTCCAAAAAAGCTGACCAGGCTAGTCATTAACAAGGACATTTAAATAGTAATGGGCAAATGGAACTATGCCAATTTCAAAGGGACAATTCTGAAGAATTATATTCACTGGATCTAGTGACAGACATACCAAAATGAGGAAAAACTACCCAAGGATGATTACTTTCCACTACCTCTACAACTATGTTTGCATTGCAACATAATCTTTACTAAAATGAATACTGAGTGTCTGCTTCCAAATGAAAAACAAGTACAATATTGTTCAAGCTAAATATTTTAAGAATATATTTGGGTGCCAAGTGTTTTGAAAAGACCTTTCACTGGAGGCTATTAGAGTTAATTGATAGAGACTTAGGCCAGACCATCTGTGGGTACTGCTGGTTTTCATAATGTGTGACTCTGGGACAGCACAACAAACACTGTTATACATTCCTAAACACAGAGACTCCAAACACCAACCCCAGGGACAAATACTAACCACCAATCTGTGATAAAAATCTCTTCTTTTGCCTCTTCCATCGCATTTGCAATATCTTCAAAATATCCTTTGGCATTAACATACCTGAAAGACAAGGGTTTTTTGTTTTGTTTTTGTTTTTTTTCATTTGTGTGTGTGTGCGTGGGTGGGTGGGGGGAGGGTGGGGGTTGTTTTACAAAAAATAAGAAAAGAGGAGAAGACACATATCTTATGGCAAAGCGAAAGATGGAAGCTATTGCCAAGAGTCCCTACACAACCACTAGTTAATTTTCTGTAAATGAAAAACAAAGTCTGAGAATGCTACATAGGAAGTACAGTAAACTGACAGAGGTAAGCAACAATTGATTGGTATCATTATCGTACAGGGTCAAATGAATTCTCCTATTCTCTTGAACTCACACACAGTTGTCCTTTGGAGACTGAAAACAGCATTGTTTTAAATCCATGGATAGAAAAACATGCTAAGAATGATTTTAATTAAAAGAAATAGTCAGGCCCGGCCAGTGAGGCTCAGTAGTTGAGTGTTGACTTATGAACAAGGAGGTCATGATTCAATTCCCAGTCAGGGGACATGCCTGGGTTGTGGGCTCGATCCCCAGTGTGGGGTGTGCAGGAGGCAGCAAACCAATGATTCTCACTCATCAATGATGTTTCTATCGTTCTCCCCCTCTCCCTTCCTCTCTGAAATCAATAAAATATATTTAAAAGAAATATCCAGCAAGTAAATTCTTTTTCTTAAATCATGGCTAACAACTTAAATAAATCTTCCATTTGCATCATTAAGAAAATTTATAAAGTTAGTTTTTAAAATCGAACTTCAAAATCTAAAACTGGCTATTTTAAAGCTCATTATAAAATATCTTTAAAACAAAAATTGGAAAACTAACTGATGCTCAGGTAGTCCTATAAAGAAAAGCCTTTGTTAGGTATAATGCATTACATCTTTTCACAGCTTTGAAAACTGACTTTAGGGAAATTGATTCTATGACTACCCTGACAGTCTTAGACCAAAAAGATCTTACCATTTAGCTAAAATGTTCTCTTGAAGAGTAGCATATGACCCAAATCGGTGATCTTTGAGGAAGTTGCTGCCATATTTCTGGATGAATTCTTCTATAGCTCCTGCCCACAATCGGGCATGTCTATAGCTGTTGCATTTTAAAATAAGTGTCCTTCAAAGAAAAGCAAAATGTGGAAAAGGATGGTCACTCTGTGTTCTGTCTTTTTAAACAATTTTAAGACTGAACCATGCCCCGTTTTGTTTCCATACTATAGACATAAGTTGAAAATTTTAAGTAAACAGCATCTTACTTAAATTGAAAAAAAAGCAGACTTATAAACATTTTTGGCAAGATTGTAAAATATAGTCAGTGTAGCAAAAACAAATTTTCAGGCTACTTATTCACTCATGTAACCATGTATAAGGTACTTCCTATAGTCCTGGAGGTGTGCTAGACTGTAAGGCGGATAATGAAAGAGGTATAAGGCGAGGACCTGTGTCTCCGTGTTACTTAGTTGCTGGTTCCTGTAGAGGTCATTTCCCTTTGTAGTGCCTGATGTCCATTTCCTCAGCTTCTGGAAACATCTTGATTGTACTATAGGAGAGTAATTCCTTCCCTACTCTGAGTTCACCAAAGCCAAGCAAAGGGGCATATTCCAGACCCCTGATCCCACAGACTGGTGCAGAGATCTATCTGTTACTGGGACCAGTGGGAATTGTGGCCTAATGCCTATGGCCCTCCCCCAAACAGAAACTGTACAGGAAGAAGGTTTCATGGGACCACCTTGGCATTTGCAATAACCAATCCTGAACCTTCCATTGTCAAAAGAGATAAGGAACTTGCAAATCTTTTACACACACTCACACACATGCAAATGTATGTTAGTAAGAGTATCTGTATCTCTACGCCAGTCAATCTGAGTAAAGACAGAAATGTATGTACATCCGTATACATGAGGTTGAACTTTATGGAAACAAGTGTATATAGAGAGAAAGACACGCATATATTATATAACTACAATATTCCAGGAAAAAACATACGCATCAATATACACATACTCACTAATAAAATCTATGTTAAATGTACATTTGAGTATCCTTTCAAGGTATGTTTCTTAAAAATCTGTGTGTCAACAGAATTTTCCTAAATCAAATCATTGTGTTTTGTTAAAGTATGTCAATTCATAAAGTAAAATTTTATTTTTTTTAAAAAAATGTGAACTATTATTCTATCATCCTTAATTTATCCGTTCGGCAAAATGGTATTATTGAGTAGTCAATTTCATTAAAATAGGCATATGTCAACACAAGATAGTTTATTCTAACTATTGACATAGGGTCTTCTTACACATTGATTTAAGGAAAAAGTAGTTTCCTTACTTTTAATTGAGGATAAGTTCTAAATAAGAATTATCAAACATTTAAATTATTTTACTTTCTTTGTTTAAGGTTGGGAGAAAGACTTTGTTTTTAAGATATTTTGGTAAAAATGTATTTTTTTTTTACCAACAAATATTTACTCTTTTAAAAATAGTTGAAATTTCTACCTTGAAAGGTTATCAATTCGGAGTCCATATTTCGTGTCTGTCTCCTTCTTTCCCACCTTAATTCTGAATTCTTTATCCACCAGCAGGACGAATGCGATGGCTCCATTGTCTGGCTTCATGTACAGTAAAAAGGAATCTTTCACTATCAACCATCTGGGAGGAGATAATACGCATTTTTAAAGTTGTACTGAATTACTGAGACAAAAAGAACAAAGTATATGACAAGTCTGAAGTAAACACACTCGCAGGCAGTAGACAATTTTATGTTTACACTGGGGATTCAGTTTTTTAAAACCACAATGAGAAGGATATTTAATATGGCAGAGTAAGTGGATGCTGTACAGACATGCTCCCAGGAACTCACTGGTATTACAACTAAAATACAGGAAAACTTCTTGAATAATCAATGGAAAGCTCGCAGGAGAGAACCCTGATACCCAAGGACCATAAGTGGAGACTGCATACAGACTGATTTATTTTGTATATTGTTAAATAATAATAATAATAATAATAATAATAATAATAAAATTTTAAAAAAGGAAAAAAAATAAAAACCACAATGAAGCAACAAAAAACACAATCCAAAACCTTTCTATTATGTTTTTCTAAGAAGTGATGGCATCAAGCAATTCAAAATAATTCACTAGCTTTTTAACACTGAGGTTGAAGAGGCCTGGAACAACACCCCTGCCAAGGGGAGGGAGTGTTTGCAGGAGGTACAGCGGGAGCCCCAGCTGTTGGGAGAATGGAATGTGTTGGTGTCTGCTAAAATACACTATCATAGAAGAGGCAAATAAGTTTCTCAGTAAGTATAATTCCCCTTTTAAGAAATCCAGTAAGCACCCAATACTCTGCATATTCTGTTGCTCATTTCAAATTATTTGCCATTTTTAGGGGTCATTATTAAATGATGTTCAATGGGACATGATCTCTCAAAAGCATATTTCCATTCAATTCAATATATGTTTATGAGCTTCATAATAGAAAAGTACAATGACAAAGAAGGAGTTAGGGTAGAGGTAGAAACAGCACAAAGATAAATCGTACATCTTCTCAAAGGATCTTACTAGGCCCGTGGGGCACAAGCAACCATAATTCCAGGCTGAATGGGACAGGTATCAGAAGAGAAAAGCAAACAGTGATAGGTGGGAGGAGGGAGTCCCTAGTCCCCACTAAGAGCACAGGAGAGGCGTTCTCCCGAAGAGGTGGAGTCTGTGCGAGGCCAGGAAGGACCTGTCACAGAGCCCGAAGTTGGTAGTCACAGCGTCCATCCCAGAGGGAGGGAGGGAAGAGCTGCAGGGCCCTGAGCTCTGGAGATGCTGCATGTGTTGGGAGACAGTTCGGTGAGGCCAGGGTCTCAGAGAGAGTCGGGAGGGAAAATAGGCAAAAGCTGCACTGAGGAGCGTCTGGGGGCCATGCTAAGAGGTTGGTTTTATCTCAGGGAACCAGTGCTCTCTAAACGTGCCTGATCATCAGACTCTCTTCAGATTTTTGTTAAAAATAATAGAGTCCAAGGCCCCACCAAAGATCCATTAAGAAGGCCTAACAATTTGTATTTAAAACACACATCAAGGTGTTTATTAAATAAGGGAATCCTCCTGTCCTGCCAAGGCCATAGGACAATAATATCATTGGCACTATATTTAAATTAAAAAAAGGTATGAAGGAGAAAGAGGGATGTGGTGTGGCAGTGAGGAAGCTACTGTAATAACACAGAACAGCTCTTCTTACTCTTTACTGTGAATATTCAACACCTGGGGATCCTCTCAAAATACAGATTTGGATTCAGGAGGTCTGGGGCGGGGCCTGAGGTTTTGTATGTCTAAGGAGCTCAGAGGGGTTGCCTATGTTAGGGCCACTCTGCTTAGTAAGGATGCAGATGATACCCATGGCACTGAGTGGAAAGAGCAAGGCAGAGAGAACGGGATGAACATCAAATAAAAACAAATGACAACTTTGTCCTGCTGCATGTAGCACCATATATTCACATTTACCTGCAATTGTGGAGTGACCAAATGATTCAACATATAATTGAATAAAGTAACACCAGTTATACTGTATCACATATTATATCACATAAAGTGAAGCACATGATGGGTTAAGTAAGGCCAGAACACCTGCACATAAATTAAGTAATATTATAAATGTCATGTGGAAACTCAGAATTTGAAAGAAATTTACAATAAATCTTTACTGAAATTACTAATCACATTATGTTTTAGTGGCTTTATAATGTGGGATTCTATGTATACAAATATACATTAATTTCCACACAGTTCATTTCATTCATTTGGTTTTTTTTAATATGTCGGCTGCCTCCCTCTCTGTAAAACTGGGTGAGATGGACTATGGATAATTTATAGTAAAGGACATACATGTGATATTGTTTTCTAAAAAAAGGGGGGAAACTCAAGGTCACAGAAAGCAAACACCTAACCACAGTTCTAGTATAATTATGGTGATGGCACACCAGGGTTTCCTGGTTTTTCTTATCAAATGAATAAGTTAAAGAAATAAAGGAGTCTTGCACCCAAAAAGCTAAATCCCAAAGAAAGTTTCTCATTTGAGACCTGAACACAAGGCAACTGAACAATATAATAGATAATAATCTCAAAAATTTTCAGCAAATGCAGAAATTATACATTTTTATAAGATTTTTCAACACTGCTCAATATGAATGCCAAGGTCATGATATCAAATGGTAACTCAGTGATTCTGACGGCCATGGCTGAGTAAGTCCAGACATGTGGCTGCCGACTGATAAAGCTCAGTTAAGGCTAAAAGAGAGGAGATGGATTGTATATCTGGTAAAGTTCCTTCTTTATCTGCTGAACTTTCTCGTAGCTTGACTTTGAAGTAAGCTAGAGAACAGACATGTGGCACAGGCCGAGACCTCGCTTACTATGCTGCTGACCCACCAGGTACCACTGTGCAGTGCCCTGCACAAGGATGCCCGCTGAAGGAGGGCACTGGCGTCGGCCGCATCATCCTGCAGCAGGGGCCACTTTTCTCTCATTTGCACACAGGTTCTGAATAGGCTACAAACAGCCTTGTTGGGCAACAGAAATGAGACAGGAGGGCACTGCTCAACTCTATGAGGTGCCATTCATGGGGTATCTATGTCAGTGGTGACTCCCTTCAAGATGTGGCTGCCTAGAAATATGGAATTGTTTAGTAGCGACAGCTGGGTTTTTGAAAGCTGAACACAAAAGATAATGGTTTCTGTTTTGACAATGATGAGTTGTTTCTTTGTTGTTGTTGTTTTAAACATGGTTTTATTGATTGCAGAGAGGAAGAGAGTTAGAAACATCAATGATAAGAGAGAATCATTGATCAGCTGCCTCCTGCATGCCCTCTACTGGCACTGAAAGTGGGGGTCAAGCCCGAAACCTGGGCATGTGCCCTTGACTTGAATCAAACCCAGAACCCTTCAGTCTACAAGCCAATGCTGTATCCACGGAGCCAAACCAGCTAGGGTCGTTGTTCTTTTTAACAGTCATTAGCTATCAGGGTAAACTGACTCCTGGCCTTTATTTGGACCTTTTCCTAATTACACCATTCATGTTCTTTTTAACAGTCATTATCTATCAGGGTAAACTGACTCTTGGCCTTTATTTATTTGGACCTTTTCCTAATTACACCATTCATTAAAACTCTTCTAGTTTCTTCCCTCTCTCTCTTTTGTTCTTTTGTTAATAGATTTATTTATATTTCTTAACGAGAGGATTTGTAACACAAAAGTAATCCATCAACCAGCCTTTTGGGAGTCAGCACCGGCTGTGCAGGGATTAAGCACCTGCCTTCAAGTCAGCCTCCCTGAGCTCCAGTTCCAGCTCTGCCAACTGCCTGATGGTGTGAGCTTGGCCAACGGAGCCTAAGTCTATAAAAGGAGGGTAACAGCAATGCCCTGCAAAATTAAAGCCCAATTTAATATTTTTTTGTTGGCACTGTATCTTAATGTTTAAAGACAGATCTCAGTTTTAAGTTTATATATATTTTTTAATGCAAACACAGCTCAATTTCATATTTACACATGAGCTCATATATCTTTTTCAAGGTTAAAAATAGCATATATTTCTTGTATTTTTTTTCAAAATCCCAGTAAGATATTGTTGCAACATTTTCAAGGTTGCTTCATGATATAGTATGCATCAGTACTTTATTCTTTTTTATTAAAAGTTTAAAAATGTTTTTCAGATCTAATTCACATATCAAAGAACTCACCCTCTAAAGGTATACAATTCAGTGGTTTTTAATGCATTCCCAAAGTTTGCAACCATCATGGCCATCTAATTCCAGATATTTTCATCAACCCAGAAAGAAACCCCGTACCCATTAGTAGACTTCATTCCTTTTTATAGCTGAATAATAATCTACTGATTTTTATAATACCACCTTTTATTTAAGCATTCATCAATTGATAGACATTTGGGTTGTTTTCACTTTTTGGCTCTCCTGGATAATGCTGCTATGTATAGTCATGTACAGTTTTGATATAAACATATTTTTCAATTGTCTTGGGTGAACACATAGGAGTAGAAATGCTGGGGCATATGGCAACTATAATTAATATTTTGAGGAACTGTTTCCCAAAGTGGCTGAACCATTTTACATTTCCACCAGCGATGTCTGAGGGTTCTGATTTTTCTGCATCTTTGTTAACACTTGATATTGGCCATATTTTTAAGTGAATTTATTGGGGTAACATTGGTTAATAAAATTATATAGGTTTCAGGTGTACAAATCTATAATACATCATCTGTATATTATAATGTGTGTTTACCACCCAAAATCAGATCTTCTTCCATCACCATTTACCCACCATTTACCCCAGCAGTGGGCAAACTACGGCCCGCCAGATCCGGCCCGTTTGAAATGAACAAAATAAAAAAAAAAAAAAAAAAGACCGTACCCTTTTATGTAATGATGTTTACTTTGAATTTATATTAGTTCACACAAACACTCCATCCATGCTTTTGTTCCGGCCCTCCGGTCACAAAAGTTTAAGAACCCATTGTGGCCCTCGAGTCAAAAAGTTTGCCCACCCCTGATTTATCCTCTTCTATCTCTCTCTATACTCCTTTCCCTCTGGTAATCACCACACTATTATCTGTGTCTATGAATTTTGAGTTGTTTTTTTTTTTTTTGCTTAGTCCCTTTACCTGTTTTATCCAGCCCCCGCCCCCTGCCCTCCAAGCCCTTACCCCTCTAACAACTGTCAATTTGTTCTCTGTATCCATGAATCTGTTTCTATTTAGTTCGTTTATTTTGTTCATTAGATTCCACATATAAGTGAAATCAGATGGTATTTTTCTTTCTCTGACTGGCTTCTTTCATTTAGCATAATACTCCCCAGGTCCATCAATGCTGTTGCAAATAGATTTCCTTCTATTTTTACAGCTGTGTAGTATTCTATTGTGTAAATGTACCACAGGTTTTTAACCACTCATCTACTGGTGGCACTTTCCAGAGCTTGGCAATTGTAAATAATGCTGTAATGAACATGGTGGTTCTTTCGAATTAGTGTGTTGAGTTTCTTTGGCTATATTCCCAGAAATGGAATGTCTGGGTCAAACGGCAGTTCCATTTTTAATTTTTTTGAGGTAACTCCATAGTGTTTTCCACAGTGACTGTACAAATCTGCATTCCCACCAAGAGTGCATGGGGGTTCCCTTTTCTCTGCATGCTCACCAACACTTGTTGTTTGTTAATTTATTGATAGTAAACATTCTGACAGGTCTGAAGTGATATCTCATGGTTTTAATTTGCATTTCTACCATGATTAGTGATGTTGAGCATCTTTTCATATGTCTAGTGGCCATCTGTGTGTCCTCTTTCGAGTAGTGTCTATTCAGGTTCTTTGCCCATTTTCTAAATTGGGTTGTTTGTTTTTTTAGTGTTCAGTTTTATAAGTTCGTTACAAATTTTGGATATTAACTCCTTATCAGATGTATCATTGGAGAATATGTTCTCTCATTCAGTGGTTTTTCTTTTCATTTTGTTAATGGTTTCCTTTGCTGTGCAAACACTTTTCAGTTTGATGTAGTACCATTTGTTTATTTTTTCTTTTGTTTATTATTATTTCTTTTGTTTATTTGTTTATTTTTTCTTGCCTGAGAAGACATATCAGAAAAAATATTGCTACAAGAAATGTCCAAGATTTTACTGCCTATATTTTCTTTTAGGATTTGTATGGTTTTGAGTCTTATATTTAAGTCTTATTCTTGTGTATGGTGTAAGAAGGTGATGGTGATCTAGTTTTATATTTTTGTACATATCAGTACAATTTTCCCATCACCATTTATTGAATGTATAGTCTATCTTTACCCCATTGTATGTTTTTGCCTCCTTTGTAGAATATTAATTGACCATAAAGGTGTGGATTTATTTCTGGGCTCTTTATTCTGTTCCATTGATCTATACGTATAATTATATGCCAGTACCATGCTGTTTTGATTATTATGACCTTATAGTATAGTTTGATATTAGGAAATAATGAAACTTGGAACTTAAAATTTTCTCTGTTATGACTTTCAAAGGATTTATAACTGATTTATAATTTAAAACTAGTATGTAAAAATTCCCCAAACATCCAGTTTATTAAAAAAATATACACAAAACTCCTAAGTCCTACCTTCTTGACCACCGGTAACAGACTCTTCCCTGACCACAGCAATTCAAGCCAGGTATCCTGTGTCCTCCAGATCTTTTCATTATCATGCCTTCTCTGAAAGAGACATCAAGGTAACCCATCATCTTCAAGTTTCCAACTCACTCTTAGCTGAGACAACCTTGCAACTTGGGACTAAATAAACGGTTTCATTCTCACGACTTTCCTGCCTGTTCTCTCCTACTTCAAACAGCTCAGTACCCTATTTGCTAGGATGAGTCCTAGCAGCTCATCCTTAAAGCACTCCACTAACAATGATCTTTACTTAAAAAAGTTCAGCTCTTTATCATACCAAGCTCTCATATTGTGAAGGAAAAGAATAACTAAGTAAATGTCAATCTTGTTACATAACATACCTCTTACACAGTATTATTTTTAGTCATGAAAATGAGTGATAAGCAGCTAACTTTTATAAGCGATTAGAAGAAGGGATCTTATATATTTGATTTTTAAAAAATTGAGATATTCACACATAACATTATATTGAGACATTACTGACATATAACATTATATTAGTTTTAGGTATACAGTACAGTAATTTGATATTTGTATATAA
Source organism: Myotis davidii (assembly GCF_000327345.1). Taxonomy (NCBI): domain Eukaryota; kingdom Metazoa; phylum Chordata; class Mammalia; order Chiroptera; family Vespertilionidae; genus Myotis; species Myotis davidii. The sequence continues at coordinate 2,962,853 of NW_006291010.1, forward strand.
TGTGAAGTGATTGATCACCACAATAAGTCTAGCTAACATCCATTGTTTCACAGTTACAATTTTTTTCTTAGGATGATAACTTTTAAGATCTACTGTCTTAGAGATTTTCCAATATATAATATAGTATGTTTGATTTTTAATACATTCTCTCACATCATATTTGTTACCTGTATTAAACAGTCCAACTGTGGGGTTATAGAAAATTGGTGCTATAAGCACATAAGAAAGAGGGTAGAGCAATTGCTACCTTTGTTTAATGTAGCAAGATATTCTGTTTTGCCTAAATAAATACCCTCAGTTGCTCTGCCTCTGACAGGAGAGGCTACCAGTAAAACCAGATGGTCCCATCATCCTGGCATGCCGATAAATCAAATGTTAATACTCATCAATATTCATACTTCTCTTAAAGATCCAACACAGGAACTTACATGCCCTTTGGTCCCAAATCATGAATGAAAGACAGCTGGCTTATATCAAGGAATTCTGTCTGAAAAGAGCCAAAAATCCATACTTTAAAAAATCAGAAGAAAAGGAAAATTTATGCATTTAAAAAAAAACACGTTAGGTACTTCGATGTGCAAACACATCTGGGGTACTGTACAGACTACGCAGATCAATAACAATGGTATTTCCCTGAAAGGGTCCAGATAAGAAGTATATGCATAATTAAAACAGAAGCAAGACAGTGATGTGTCTCTATGATGTAGAAATACAAAGCTCACATAGGTCCTGGAGAAAGAATTTCCTCCCAGGTTCTTTTGTGTTTGTTTTTGTTGTTGGGGAAGGGAGATTGTGTGGCATAGTATACATACAAATAACAAAGGAGTTCTGTGAGGGAGTGATGCTGGTACCAGATTTGGAAGATGGACTAGACCTGGCATGTGGAAGTGGGAGATGAACAGGGATACAGGAGAGGAAGTGTGTAAAAAGGTCATTGGATGCTGAGCTAGAGATTATATTATAATATAATTTAAGTAATTATATTATCAAATAATCCATTTTAGTGAGTATAATGGGAGAGAATTTTTAATCCACCTTCACTAAACAAATCATGAGACAATTAAGAACTATAAATATTATAACATCAATGGCTAACATTTACTGAGTATTTAATATCATTGACCCCGTACTAAGAATTTTTCACACATTATCTCAAACCTCCCTGAAATAGGTACTATTTGTCCTATTGTACAGAAGAGGAAATTGAGGTTTAGAACAAGAACAGGCAAACTTTCTCTGCAAAGAGTCAGACAGTAAATATTTTAGGCTTCATGAACCATATAGTTAAACTACTGTAGCATAAAAGCAGCAATAGATAATACATAAATGAATAAGCATAACTGTATTCTATTAAAACGTTCTTATGCATACTAAACTATGAATTTAATATAATTTTATGTTATGAAATATTATTCTTTTTTGCTTTTTTCAATTTTTAAAAATGTAAAAATGATTCTTATCTCACAAACCATATGAAAACCAGCAATGGACTGGATTTGGTTCATGGGCCACAATTTATCATCCTTTGATTTAGAGAAGTTAAAGAAACTGTTCAAGATCACAAAATTAGCAAGAGGTGTTCAGAGTCAGGTCAGACCAGTCAGTATCCTTACAACTAAGCTGCCAATGCAAAATGTCATTCAACATTTATTTTACTCAAATTGAGCAACTTTATTCTAATTAGGTGAGTACTAGATGAAAATGTGGAGGCACAGAGGGGAAAACCAATGAATATTATGTAATTCTTAGCACGTGCAGTAGTTTTACCTCGTATACTCCTTGAAACAACTAGAGTTTAACATTATTTTGCTCCCAATTTACAGAATTGGCCACAGTAAGCCCAGATCTGCCAATAGTCTTTGATCATGTCAATAACAGCCTTACTAGAAAAATCAAAGACAAAAAGTACATGCTCCCAGCATCAGGAAGCAGAGAGGAGACCAGACATGGAAAACACTCCACATCCACAAAGTTCTGTGGGAAGAACCATAACAGTTACATGTGAAAGTCTTTAGAGAGTTATAGAGACAGGGTGACTGCTTCCTGGCTGATAGGACATTGCGGAGAAAATAATATTCAATCGGAGCTTGTAAATGGAATTAATAACATGAAACATAACAGTTTTCCTTTAAACTTTGTACATGTGATTGGAACTAATATTAACCTTGTAAGTATTTTAATAGTCAAGGTCTTCACATTTCATTTCTTGAATTAAGCATGGTGATTCAGTACCATGCATTTTTAATCTGATTTGTGGAAATGCTTACTAACTGGAAAATGTAGTAACACATATTAGAAGTGACACTGCAGCTCTGAGCCACAGAATCCAAAAGTTTTAAAACCCTAAGCCACAGATCTACTTACCTCTAGGGAGAAGAGAGAAAGTGTCATTCCCAGTTTACACGGGAAGAAACTACCACAGAGGTGTGATTAATTTATGTGAAGTCATAGAACAGTTGAATGGAAGAATAGGAAATGAAAGCAAATATCAAGAAAACCTCTTATGGTATCTAAAACCTGGATATTTCCTTATTCACATAGCTCTTATCATCAAATAGTTGACAAAAACATATTTTTTAAAATAATTCAGAAATCATAACTTTACAATATCACAACAAAATTGCCAAATGTAAAGAATTTCATCTAAATTTAAAAGTATACATTAGTAATACAAGTTGTGCATTATTGTAAAATTTTAAATCATCCTAATGGCTTAGTAAAATTTGACTAAAGAGTGATTTCGAGGAAGACCTAACCATATTGTAGAGAAAAGGGAAAATATCTAGCAATAAATATTCTAATACAGATTTAGCAAATTGAAAGTAAATGTGACAAGATCAATTTAGAAGCACACCTCAATAATACAATCTGAAATTTAACAAAGATTGTGTTGTCCAAACTTCTCAGGGTATCTTCAGTGATAAGACTTCCATTCTCCATTTGGGCAGGTGCTTCTCAGGAGTAAGAACTTAATCATTGCCTGCTGAGTGTGGCTCAATGGTTGAGTGTTGACCTATGAACCAGGAAGTCAAGGTTCGATTGCCAGTTGGGACATATGCTCAGGTTTCAGGCTCATCCCCAGTGTGGGGTTTGCAGGAGGTAGCCAATCAATCATTCTCTCTCATCATTGATGTTTCTAGTTCTCTCTCCCTCTCCATTCTCTGAAATCAATAAAAATATTTTTTAAAAAGAATTTAATCATTAATTTAGCCTGACAACATTTCATAAGGCTTATTGATCTCTTGAATAATGTACTCATCAATATATTTTTCCCCTCTAAGTAACTTGAAAAAAGTATGTTAGGGAAACAGAGAGGCAAAGAGTTTCCATGCCAAAGGACAAGAAACAAACCCCCAGGGTAACAACAAACCCTGGGAATGGCTTAGCAATCACACACACACTGCTTTTCTACCTCGTCTTTATATTAGAAAAGAAGGGGGATGTTCAGAGGCCCCTCTATTCCTGTGGCAACAAAATTCAAGAGAGTGGCCAAGTGGAACATTCTCCGAGGTAATGAAGACAAAAGCGTGGGGTTGGACAGTGCCTTTGTAGTAAGGGTGGGAAGTGAGCTCAACCACTCCTGAAAAGGGTACCTTCCAGGTAAAATAACATCTCTGGAAAGAAGAGAAGACAGCTAATCTGTGGCGGGAACAGAGAGACTCCACCAAGCCTCCTGCCCCTCCCAACTCTAACACTCATTCTTGAGAATGACATTTCCATTAATTTGCAAATATTACTGTTTAAATCAATACAGTTTTTCTCTGTTGGAATGGAAACACCACGGTGTAACTTTATCAATTTTACCCACTCTTCTCCTCAAGCTAAATGTATTCATCTTACAAAGAAAGGGAGAGGTGAGCTCAGTGTTATATTGATCTGTGAGATGTTTATTCTCAGATTCCTTACCTCCAAAGTGGTGATTTCAAGCTAATCACCACCGTGGAGATAAGGAATCTAAGTTACAGGAGTCTGATGATTAACTTGAAGTTAGTAATAACACTTTGTCAGCTTACTGCCCTTCTCTTGGAAATTATTCACTTTGTTCCATTTCTAGATTCTAACCGTCAGTTAGGGAAAAGTACATGTATTGTTTCCAATGACTTCTCCTTTAAATTCCCTGGAAAATAAGCATTTTCCAGTTGTTAATAAAAATGCCCAGTTAGTGGGTTTGGTAATGCAGCCAACACCAATACAATTCAGGACACAAAAGGAATCCTGTTTGAAACTATAAAAGTTATACTTAAAACAATTTAAAAAAAATTTTTAATTTTTTTTTAAAAAATTGGACTTTATTTGGGTTGTTTGTCTTCCTTTTGTTAAGTTGTATGAGTTCCCTATAAATGTTGGAGATTAAACCCTTATCAGGATATCATTGGCAAACATGGATGTAGTCCCATTTATTTATTTTCTCTTTAGTTTCCAATGCCCTAGGAGCTGTATCAATGAAGATATTGCTTTGGCCTATATCTGAAATTTTGTTGCCTGTGGATTCCTATAATATTTTTATGGTTTCCTGTCTTATGTTTAAGTCCTTTATCCATTTTGAGTTTATTTTTGTGTATGGTTTAAGTTGGTGGTCTAGTTTCTTTTTTTTTTTTTTTTTTGCATGTGTCTAACCAAATTTCCCAGCACCATTTATTGAAGAGACTGTCTTGACTCCATTGTATGTTCTTGCCTCCTTTGTCAAATATTAATTGAGCATAGTGGTTTGGGTCGATTTCTGGGTTCTCTATTCTATTCCATTGGTCTATATGTTTGTTCTTGTGCCAGTACCAGGCAGTTTTGAGAACAGTGGCTTTGTAATACAGCTTGATATCTGGTATTGAGATCCCTCCAGAAGAAATAAGGACGGCCAAGAGACATATGAAAACATGCACAAAGTCACTAATCATCTGAGAGATGAAAATCAAGATGA
>NW_006291010.1:2967859-2969010 GCF_000327345.1 Myotis davidii
AACTGTGGTACATCTACACAATGGAATACTATGCTGCTGTAAAAAGGAAGGAACTCCTACCATTTGCAACAGCATGAATGGAGCTGGAGAACATTATGCTAAGTGAAATAAGTCAGTCAGAGAAAGATAAATATCACATGATCTCACTCATTTGTAGATTATAATGAACAACATAAACTGATGAACAAAAACAGATCTAGAGACAGAGAAGCATCAATCAAATGCTCAAACCTCAGAGGGAAGGGGGAGAGATCAACCAAAGGACTTGTATGCATGCATATAAGCATAAGCAATGGACACAGACAACAGGGGATGAGGGTGAGGCCAGGATTCAGGGGGTGGGGAGACAATGGGGGGGGAGTAAGAACACATTTATAATACCTTAATCAATAAAGGGGGGGAAAAGAAAAACAAAGAAGAAATTGTATATGTTATTGTTTTTTTCTAAATACATGTATACCTTGAGAAGAGGTGAAATATCCTCATTTTACAAATGAGTAGAGAAAACAGAATGAATTACCAATCATCTCTGAGAGAACCATCTGATATTAAATCCACTAAAGCACTAGGACACTTTGCTTTTCAGAACCTCAAAGAGGAAAAGAGGAATTAAAACTCCTGGAGGAAAAGGAAGCTATCTAAATATTAACTCATCCAGTATGACCATACAGAAGTAGGAAGTGCCCTGGCCAGTTTGCTCAATAGTGAGAGTGTTGGCTCTTGGACCAAAGGGTCTCAGTTCATTCAATTCCCGGTCAAGGCACCTACTCTCAAGTTCTGCACAGACACCACATACAGTGGGGGCTTGACTTACGAGTTTAATTCGTTCCGTGATGGAGTTCATAACTCAAATTACTCATATGTCAAATCATAAAGTGAACGAGTGAGACACGTGATGCTGGGCTGATGTTGTGGCATTCACTGTGACGTTCGCTGCACCAACTAGCGGTGGGGTATCCGAAGCTGGCTCGTAACTCGAATTTTAGCTCGCAACGCAAAGCAAAAAATCAGCTGAGAGATGGCTCGTATCTCGAAAAACTCGTTAGTCGGGACACTCGTAAGTCAAGGCCCCACTATATACAGGTGATGTATTATAGAATTGTACACTTGAAACCTATGTAATTTTATTAATCAATGTCACCCTAATACAT
>NW_006291010.1:2969455-2970998 GCF_000327345.1 Myotis davidii
TTTTTCTGTAGATAATAAATAACATCATCACACTGACAGAAAAATTTAAACAATGACAGTAGATCATTGGTCCATCTCTCTCACCTTCTGTAAGTTATTCAATGATTTATTAATGTTACCACTAGACAAGGAATCCTGAATAGTTTTAAGAAGTTATTTCCATAGTTCCGTTGAACCATTATTTAAATCTCTTCTTCTTAAATTTTTACATAGGTCTAAGCTGCTGACAAGGCCCCAGCAGTATATTATTTTAATTTTCCATAATTACTAGCACAGGACTTGCCCATAATAGGTGGTTTTAAAGCATTTGCTGATCTTATAAAAAAAACTTGAATTTCCTCAATTCTAACACTGAATTTACTGAAATATGTACTGCAATTTTTAAATAGATTTTCAGGGGAAAACCAAGAAGGGAGTTAAATAAAAGAGACTTTCTTGTAAGTTGTACTCTGACTGCAAATATGTTCAGGTGAGAGGGGGTGAGAGGGTTGTAAATTGTACTGGCTATGATGCATGCTGAAGTACCAGCTGTTAAAGCCATAGTTTATTGTTTTCAACTGCACTTGCGTATGTACACATGGTAACCCAAAACCATAGAATTTTATTTGTCTAGGTATCTTTGAAGATATGTATTCCAGGTCCCTAACAAGATTTTAAGCAAGATGACAACTACAAAGGGTAAATCAAACATCCCTTTCAGACTGTAAGAGTTTCAGATGGCAAAACAGAACTAACATTTATTTGTGAATTTTCTAGTAAAAAATTAATTTATCCTATACAGGACCACATCACTGAAGCAGAGCAGGCCTAAGATTTCTGTCCTACTGATGTACATGTGCAACTCTATCCTCCTCTCCTCATATATATATTCCCTACATATATTTAGGTCAAACTACTCAAATTCTGAAGCCAATGCATGCAAATGTATGATTTAAAAAGAGAAGATCTCAAAACTCTCAATAATGAGCTCAATCTTGACTGACAATGAGCCCATAGAGGTCCCTGCAGGGAAGACAGCTTCTTCACAACATCACTCCTACAAAAGGAGACACTTCTTCTGGAAAAATGCAACCTCCCAGGGTCAGAACATCTTGGGGGAAAGAGGGTTGCCTAACTCATCCCAGGGGGGGATCACCAACCTGGGTGATGTGTCAGGGGCTGAGAAAAATCGCAGCCAGACCCTCCTCACCCCTGAGTAGATATATGTTGCTACAACGCTGCAAAATTATGTGCTGAACTAAAGAACAGTGAAGGACTTACCCTCCTGCCAAGGAACTGTTCTTCTTTCATCGTGTTTTCAGAGGAACGGGGCAAGCTTGGCATCTCTCGAGGCTCTTCTTTGACATTCTGTCTTCTAAATGTGTGTCTGAAACACACACACACACATACAAACACAACGCACACATTTATTAGATTATTCTTTGAGCCACGGCTCTCTAATATCTTTCATGAGATGGCTTATTGTTAGAAGACAGTAGGTTCCATTTAATAGAACATATCTGCCAATAATGGACAGTTAACTCATAATATGAATAAAACACTC
>NW_006291010.1:2971055-2987577 GCF_000327345.1 Myotis davidii
AAAATTAATTCTGAAACAATTACCTTCTGGTGGGAATGGGGATTCGGATAAAGGCTTTGTACTTGAGCAGCTCTCTGTGAAATTCTTCAAAATGCTTGAATTTCCTTTTAACTTGCCATTTAAATTCCCCATGTGTTAATTCAATAGTGTAAAGATTGATACTCCGTGCCTACAGAGATACATAAAGAGGATTGGTATTTTAGATAACAACAAAAATTCCAAAATCTTTCAATGAACAATAGCTAATTAATAAGTAACATGGAAGTACCCTTAAATCCAACCTACTTATTTAGTGTAAGTACTTAAGTAAAATGTTTTCAAAAACAACTAATTACAGAATAATATTCTCTTAAATGTTCATCTTATAATATTCATAAGACAAACTCAGAATCTCACTAAAGACAAACCCCCACAAATCCTATTGCTCCAAACTCACAAATACACACACAGAGAGACACACACAGACATGCACACACACCTGAAACAAGAAACCAACTCGAGGAGACAATGAGTGAAGGCCCTACTTAGCCATCAGGGATTGTCTAAAAGTATGAGCAGTGAGCAGACAGTTGGAGGGGTGAGAGGGAAGCTGGAGGAATGCATCCCAGGAGCACTACCTTAGCCCACCTTTTGCCCTTCACAAATGGCATTATACCTTCTTCTGAAATACATTCCAAGGTCCCTCCTTGTCGACATCTCCCTGCCCTGAAGCCCCACCGGTAACCAGGAAGGTATAGGTGCATTAGAGGGAAAGAAGCACAAGATCTTCCTACACTCAAAATATTTCCCCCAGCAACTTAACCAAAATAAATCTTCATTTAAAAATTCAAAATTATGTCTTATGAAATGCAAATATATCTTGGTGACTAGTGAATTATTTCAATCAGAAGCTAACAGCTTTGGGGGATAGGGATTTTGACATAGTAGAAGGTGTCATGAGATGGAGGGATATTTATAAATAAAGCACAGGAGATCTTGAAGGAAGATCCATAGTGTTTGGGGTGGGAGGATGAGGTGGAGAGGATGAGGTGGGGGGAGGGGAATAGGTACTCTGGACCACCTAGAGGTCACTGGGCCCTGCCAGGAGACTTGGGCATCATAAATTTGGGGATGGGAGAGAGTAAATGTCTCCTACTCTGCTAGTTTATCCAGGCTCTGGTGTCAGCAATCCCATGAGTGATTCCTGGCCTGTGGCCATTCGTTACTGGTATTTGGCATATATTTCAAATTTCTAAAGCACGACCACTCTGTATTGATGTAGTATATAAAATATGAGCATGAGAGTCTATGTAACTTGTGCTCTTAAATCTGAAATCCAACCATATCACTGATAAATATTCAAATGTAGCACTTGCTTTGCATCTAGTTAGGATCCATGATGGTTACTACAACTAGAAGTTAAAGGAACCAAGTTCTAGGTCAAATACTACATACTGCCTTTCACCTTGCATCATCCTGCATCGTGCTTCACACACACACAAAAAGGATGCAGGAACACTCAGAATGGCCAGAAACTTCACATTCAAGTGAAAAATGCTCAATTTAAGATAAGTCAAATAAATAAGAGAAATTATGCAATTTAAGCAAGCTGCCACATTTCTTAGGATTCTACTTCCCAGTCTGAGAAAACTGAATACTTAACCAAACATCGCAAATGCCAAGTTTTATCCATCACCCCTAAACCCTATGCATCTTGTACACTAAATTTCTTAGCAATTGTGAGGCAGTACAGTGCAATGGAAACAGCCTTCCACATCCTTTTTGAAAATTTTTAAGGACTGAAATCCTTTGGTGCAGCCTACCAGCTGTGAAGCCTCAACCATGTGTGGGACAACATCCCAGCAGAATTACTGGGATTCTTTGGAATTGGGATAATTTGAGGAGTCTTAATAAAGGAACTGCCTGCCAGTGAAGATGTTACAGTGGTAAGAAACCATAAAGACAGGACAGTCACCTGGGACTTGTGAAGGTATTCCTGGTTCTGAAGGTACAAGTGGCAGGACAACTGGCAGGACCAGGAGCTGGAACGGAAGGAGAGAGCCATGGAAAGAGGGATGCTTTGGCGGGGAGATGTGGGCCTTTGGTCAAGGGACACAACCATCCTGGGTGACCTCAATCTCCTATCTGGGCTCTCCAAGAGGACACAAGCAGAAAGAAGGGTGGGGCAGGTAGGTGGAGGAGCTCGAGGGACAGATGGAAGATCGCCAGCCTGGGAGGACAGGTGATAACATCTGTTCCATCAGGTTGTCACAAGAGTGAAAAGAGAAGTGCTTAGCCATGAGCTGGCACAGAGGATGTATTGAGTCATCAGAAAAGGGATCATTTTATTTACCTGGAATCACATTCAATCTGCAAGAATTTAGTTCATATTTCTTAGTCAATGAAACACTAAGTAGTATATGGATAATCCTTAGCTTTCTCATACAGACTAAGGTAAAGAGGTGGAGGAATTAGGAAGTACAAATTGGATGTTATAGGGTAGTCATGGGGACATGCAGTACAGCAATGGGAATACAGGCAATATTCTAATAACTATGCATGGCCTCAGATGGGTACAAGACTTATTGTGGTTGATCACTTAGTAAGATATATAGTGTAATCACTGAGATATACACCAGAACTAATATAATATTATATGTCAACTGTAACTGAAAAATAAAAGAAATAAAACAAAACAGAACTCAACCAAACTCACTTGACTAACAGAAGAGTATATGCAAAGAGAGAAGTCTGTGGTTTCGTGGCTTCAATATTTGTATAATACGATATATAATATACTTGTATAATATGATGTGTATTATTATTAAATTTTCATAACAAGCCTAGAAGATAGGCACTATTATACCCATTATTCAGATGAGGACTCTGAGAAACTGAGAAGTTAAGTAACTTATGAGAGGTCACAAAGCCAAGGAATTCAACCCTGCTGTCTGGCTCTGAGGCCGCAGTTAACCCCCCCCATTACTGCCTCTCAGTTTAAAAGCTGGTAGGCAAATCAGGAGGCAAATGTCATCCTAGAGACATTCCTGGGTGGTGTTGCTCAGTGGTGTACCAGGGAGATATGGACCCAACTCATAGGAAGAGCCTAGAGAAAGCGTGTCAAACTCGCGGCCAGCAGGCCACATGCCTCATTTAACTGGCTGTGAGTTTGACATGCTTGGCCTAGAGGAAAGACTGCACACCAAGGTGAGTGGAAACTAGGAGTTAGAACATGCACAGGCAGGTGGGGACAGAGCACCAGGCAAAGCCATCAGGACCCAGGAAGCACGCGTCACCCTCCCAAAGACAAAGAGGAAGGGAAGGCAGGAGACAATGGTGGCTTTACTCTGCAGTGGCCAGAGCTCACTCTGAGGAACAAAAGCCACCACCCTGCAGCAACCTTCCCTGTCTGTCCAACTTGGCCACTGCAAAATCCAGGCAGAAACAGAGCACGTGCAGCTACCCTAACAGCTTCCCCTAGTCCCCTCCATTTCAAAGGTTATGAAGTTGTTTTGCTCCCAAGGCCTTCCCAGTGCTCAAAGGGAAAACCTGTGCACGGGGCCCGAAGGACAGGTGCCGGGAACAAGCCAGAGAGGCAGGATCTGCCAGCAGGATTCTCTCAGCGTTTCTTTTGGGTAATGGCATTAGCCACTGCGGGATCCTGTTTTGGGTTTTTTTGTTGTTTTTCTTTCGAGAGCTGGGTAGCATCATTCTATTCTTACTTAACAAGCACTAGGAAAGTTGCACTTACCTGGCATTCTAGGGGGAATGGTTATGCCCCAGGAATCCACATTGAACAGAAAACTGTGGAGTAAGGAAGACTAGGAGAGGCACTTTGTGATTTATTACTAGAAAACTTCCACATTGCCTTAAATGCCTTTTAATATATATATACTTGAGAGGTGATGAGGACTTGGAAGTGATAAACAAAACAAAACAAACAAGTGAAAAGCTAAAACAGGCATAGCTTGCAGAAAGGAAAATGGAAGTCAGGGTGTTCATTCGTACACATTGACTAATCCAAGTTGAGTCCATAAAGGCACTGGAGAGGCGATGAGGACTTGGAAGTGATAAACAAAACAAACAAGCGAAAAGCTAAAACAGGCATAGCTTGGAGAAAGGAAAATGGAAGTCAGGGTGTTCATTCGTACACATTGACTAATCCAAGTTGAGTCCATAAAGGCACTGACCCTTGTTGTAGACGTGAAGCGCTCCACTTCCAGAACTTGGGCTTTTATTGGACAGCCAGAGAGGTATGTCTGTACGTTAGGCTCCTTAAATCCTTGAGTCTTATAAATAGCAGAGAAAGGGATATACACTAAAAAATAAATAAATAAAGTTATTGCAAGAACACAATGATATTGCAAGAATACATGATAGTAGCATAACTTGCCTTTTGCAGACATTTTTTTTTTCTTAAGAATCGTAATGTGCAATGATGAGAAAACAGTTAACCTAACAGTCTTAGCCCAGGATTATGACATCAGCGAGGAAGATCAATCATTTGCTGGTTATTTCAAATCTGTGCTTTGCCAAGCCACCCTGATAAACTCTCTTCTCCTGGCTCAGGCCCTCCGTCTTTACCTTCCTGTGTCTTGGGATCGCTGGGAGACACATCGTAGTCCACCTCCTCTCCCTCAAAGTGGAGCTCCCGCGTGTCCAGGTTTTCTATCAAATTACTCATGTCAGCAGCGATTTTCTGCAGCGCAGATATATTTACTATCGGCTCAGTTTTCAGCGACATGCTGGCTTCGGACCGGGTAAAAGCAAAGGGGCTGGGAAAGAAGAAAAGGACTTATGATTTTGGTCAAATAAAATCCTATTTGCAATTTAAATCCAGGTTTAGATACAGCATATAGAAACAACTCTATGTAAGCCCCACTTATCTCAAACAACCTCTCAATTTATCTTCCTGTTTAACATGAAAGGACTCCTAGCTTATAAAGTAAACTGGAGTTGGATACCTAACTGGAAACAAGCAAGATAAAGAAATACCACATTGAGTAAAGCTTAACATATATCTCATCCAATTTTATTAACCTGGATAAGTGAAGAGAGACTCAAGGGGAGATTGGTTTGGGAATGATTATTCAAAAAAAAAGGAACCGATTAACTCAAATACATGGTAAAAACAAAAGAACATAAAAAATAAGCAACTTGAAATATTTTTTTAAACTTTATTGTCAAAAGTATTACAAATGTCCTCCTTTCCTCCCCATTGATCTCCTCTACCTTGCTCCCCTCCACTCCACCCCCAGGCCTTCAGCGCATATTGTCTGTGTCTACGGGTTATTTTTCTAAAGAAAATGTAGGTCATTTTATAATAATTTCAATATGTACATTTTAAAATAATTTTGTGATAGCATAACCTTTCTACATTTCCTCTGAAGGTGACATTCGAGCCAAGGTGTATACTAACTTTTTGAGATAGGTTTTGGCCATTACATGAGTTATACTGATGTACATGTCTTGAAAGGTAATTGATTAATATACCTTTTCCGAAAGATACAAGAGGTGCTAGAATTATACTTCTCTCCTTTTTTAAGAAAACTGGTTCTATTTCATTCCGACATTTAATAACACAAGTCGCTGCACATCAGTACCCAGGGAAGAGGAGTTCATATCGATTTCATTTTTCATTTAAAATACTGAGATTTAAGCCTTGAGCATTGTCATCAGAGTTGGATGAAAAATCCGTCTTGCCTGAAATAACCTCTCTGTTACAACCAGGACCTAAAAGAGGAGGGCTCTCATACCTGTAACTCCTTCACACATGCTCATCAATTATTGCAAATCACAAACATTTACTGAGCGCGCATCAGTCACTCTCTGTGAGATGCAATGAGTGAATATGCAAAGATAATAAGGCTGGTCCCCATGACTAAGGAATGTCTGACGTGGGTGAGGGAAAGAAGCTACCTAACCTCAAATTCATCCCTGGCCTCCTCCAAGGACTTGGCCTTCTTGAGAATGGCATGTGCTGAGTGGAAGACAGCTGGGTTTTTCCTGCAGGTGCTATCAAGAAGCTGGGGGGCTCTGCAGGAAATGCTAAGAGATAGTCTCTAGAAACTTGAGCAGCATTTAATGTGACTCAACAAGTCTGCAAAACCCTATACTGCTGTGTCTGATAGAAAGAGATCTTGGCTGGGAGTAGAAGAGAGTGATTCTGGTTTGGCCGGATATATATAATTAACATAACTAAGTTATATCTGAGCTATGTGATCAATCACGTTTCTTTTTCTGTGTTGGCTGAAAGGAAGCCTGGAGCCAAATCTGTGGCCGACTATTAGCAAAATATAGGACTCTCCTTGTCTACATTGCTCCCCTTCCACATTCTCTCCCACTTCGAATTTATATTGTCATAACATACTATTGCTTCTCATCACCTGGTTTAGTGATAATACTTTATATGCATTATTACATTGAGCCTCAATAATAAATCTGTGAAGGGTTATTTCTTTTGAAGATGACAAGAGTTTGTCATCCCTCCTTTAGAGATAAGGAAGCCAAGGCATTAACAGATTAGGGTAACATGACAAATACTTTGGACAATCTGGTCCAGGTCACGTAGGAGAAGGGATCCGAAAGCAGTTCTCTCTGATCCAGGAGTTGATGTTCTCACCCTTGGTCTTTATCTTCCTGCATATTTTGTGTAGATATGTAAGTGCCCCTGGGATAGATGGAAGTTTTAGTAAAGTTTAGTAAGTTTTAGTAAAGTTTAGTAAAGTTTTCGGGCCAGGAGCAAACTCAAATGAAAAGGATAGGAAGCAATGGATTTCTCTTGCAGCTCAGCACCAAAAGATGAAGCCATGTAAACTCTCAGGGCCTTGGTTTCCTCCTCTATAAATTAAGGAGGTTGAGCCATTTCATCTCTAGAGAACCTCTAACATTAAAACCCTAACTATAGAAAAAAGATGCTATAAATTGTTCAGCCTCCCTTTACAATGTAATTCCCATAAATAACCCTGCTCCTGTACCAAGAAATTAAACCAAGTAGTTTTCATATAAATAGAGGAAGCAGTCGGCAGAATGTTCTTTAACCTGCATAAGTTAATTGAAGTCTGTTAGGCCTCCATTAAGGAGCTGTTGTTTCTACTCGCAATTAAAACATTTATTTCCTTCCCTCTCCATTCAACAAACTCTTATGATCATAACCCAGGTCTTGCTTTATTTAAAATGCAAGGTAATGAAAAACTTTTAGAGGAAATGAGACAAGGAAAAACAATTAAGAAATTATATCATCTCATTGCTGTTTGTGAATTCATAAAGCGTTTAGGTATTTTTCTATTGATTAAATGGACTTATGATTAACTCTGCCAAGGTTCTTAGCATAGCAAAGGAAAACAAGGGTTACTCCAAATGACTTACCCTTTGGACTGAGTGTTAATGTTAAAGATGAATGTTAAACTTAAGATGTACAGAAACCAGAATAATCTATACACGGTATGTAATTGGAATAAACACTACAGAGTCACTGGATCAAGCTAAAATAAATATCTTATTTCTGATAGAGAGAAAAGAAACATAAACATGTGAAAAATTTAAAGGAGAATGAGAAGAGAAACACAGGAATCCTCTTATTTATCCTCAAGTGTTTTCTTGTGCTAAGCACAATTTTAGCGGTTATTTTATTTAATACTCACAATGATGCTACCTGGTATTTATGATTGCTCTGAAAGATTTAGTTAAGTAACTTGTCCAAGGCAGTCAACTTGTGTCAGTGTTGAGTTCATAAAGCAGACCTGTCTGACTGAAATCTCATGAACTTGGTTACAGGGGTTCAAAATATTAATTTTATGTTATAGGCTTGAATGTCTATAAATTAATCTTTAATATGAAATTTAAATTCTATAACAATAAAATATATTCTCTACTTTCATCACCAGATCTTGGAAAAGACCCTACTAGCCCCCCAGTCATTACAATTATGGAAACAACATATCCCTACAGCCTCCTAAATTTCTTCTTAGCCTTTGATTTTTATGGTTCATAATATCTTATAAGACCATGTGGAATTTCAGTGAACCCAAAGGGTTTACAGATTTGTCCATGCTTTTTTTCTGAAGATTTTACCATTTAATAATGAAAAGTGAACCAAATGATTTGTCCACCACTGCCTTCACTTGTGTCCATGGTTGCTTTGGGTTGACTCCTCATTCACCAATTGCATTGCTGGTATCATTCTTAAATATCAAGCTGTAAGACCATCTATACTCCTAGTCAAATCTTCATTAATTCGCCCTGTTTTCTGTCAGCTAAAATAATCTATAGTAGTGAGTGAGCAGCTGCCACAGTTACAGCCTATCTTAACCAGAAACAGGATAAGGGCTTCAGTGTTTACACTTGAGATAATGTAATTGATTTTGTTACCTCCTTATAAAATTATACTGCAAGATTATTATCTCTTTTGGTACCAAGTAGAGATGGTGCCCATGGAGCAATAACAGCAGCTGTGTTTTATTTCTGTTTGCATCTGTATCTGGGAAGTAAATAGAGTTGTGTGTTTCTTTCTGGTATTTCTGAATACTGGAATTAAAACTCTTTGCAGGGAACACTTAATTACCTCCAGTTTTTCAGTGTTGAAATCAGAGAAAGCTAGAGTTTTCCTCTGATCTTAATTTTCAAAACAGTTGCGAAGTAGAACATCAAAGGGAGCGGATATTTCCCTTTCCAAATAGCCCATACATAAACATTGCCTTAGACAAAATACAATAATAAGATTATCAACCGTGACTATTAATATTAAAATAAATATTAGCATTAGCTAATATTGGCTGAGTATGTACCATATGCCAGGCATTATACCAAAGAAATTAATTGCATGATCTTATTGAATCCTCACAACAATCTTAGGAGCTGGGTCCCATTGTTACCCCCATTTTTAAGATGAGAGGCCTAGAGAGGGTGGGCAACTTGCCCAGGGCTACTCAGCTGGGAAGTGATAGAGCTGGACCCACCCTGGTTTATCTGACTCCAAAGTCCAGCTATTTACCCAGCCAGAGGTGGAACTGGGGGTGGCAGCAGGGTTGACACCAAAAGACTCGACTTATTTTACATATCCTTGGGCTAAAACAATTCCAAGGGGGAACAGCAATAACAAAAACTCGAGATTCATTCTGTGAAAATAACTGTGATTTACTTCTTTTTCTTTTTTAATCCTCACCTGACAATATGTTTCCATTGATTTTTGATTTTTAGAGAGAGTGGAAGAGAGAGGAAAAGACAGGGAGAAACAAGGCCCGTGAGGAGCCTGCAACCGAGGTACATGCCCTTGACCAGAACTGAACCTTTGGTCCGCAGGCTGACCTCTATCCACTGAGCCAAACCGCCTCGGGCTGTGAATTACTTCTTGCTTTCCTTTCTGAAATAACATGCAAAAGTCCCCCATTGCTTTTCAGTATGTTATTTGTGCTTACTAAGAGAAACAAATACAACGGATTTTTAAACGAAAAATCACATCTTAAGGTATGAATGTAAAATGAATTATAATTAGGTCATTTAAAACCAAACTGAGTCATGAGGATTTCTTGTTTTCCCATTTTTCCTGATGATAAAATTAATTGGTGGATCCATACTCCATCACCTCCCCAAACACATAGAGCAATGATTTGTACAGAACTGACTTGTTCCCTGAAATGCGGAATTCATACACGTGGATTCAAGTACTAAACTCAATCTCTAGCGATATAGTAAGCCTTGGATAAATATTTCTTGAGTTTAGCTGACTTTGGAAAAAGTAAATGATACCATCTTTCACATTCCAGATTATATATTTTGAGAAAATAACACATGGAAAAAAAAATGACTCTTGAGGTTTACTAGATTTTTGAGGGTTGTTATTTTTTTTATAAAAAAGAACATTAGTTCCACAAATATCTAAAAGGGCTTCCTATGAACCTTGGACAGACAATAATACGTCAGCGATATAAGGGACAGGTCAGATGACCTAGCTTCATTATATGCTTATCATCAGTGTAACCTGGGCAATTAACAATCTCCCAGGGTTCAGCTTCTGTTCTATGAAATGGACACAGTGTAGACTTGCTATTAAGTGTGATAACCAAACACTGTCGTCCCTCTGGGCTTCATATTTAATCCGATCTTGAAGCCACCAAAGCCCGGTGAACTACCACATACTTAGCTTTCTTTCCTGGTTTCCTATCAAAGTCTCCATTTGGCCTAACACTGACACTGCTTCTTTTCCCGAGATGTCCAAATTGGAGATGATGGTGCTAAATGATCTGGACTTCCTGGCTCCACAGAACAGGGTTGGAAACCGTGTTCTCTCTTTTCCCTACCTAAAGACAACAACAAATCTACAGTTATATAAAGCATTTTTAGCATTAAATCATTTCTCAATTCTCATGATTTTGCCTAAATTCTTTGACCTCCTTGTTTGGCCTTTAATCTCTACTATGAGCTTTCTTAGTCGTTTCCTGTGATATGTCCTAGGGTTAAATAGCACCCTATTTGCAGTACTAACTAGCTTATTCTACTTCATCTCAGTCATATCTTTGAATTCAAACAGATGTTTTATTTCCAGAGACATACCTAAATGTTAAGAGAAATTTATGTCTATTTCAAATATGAGTGGATAGGAAAATATTACCTGTTATTTATTAAATGCCTACTTTGGGCCAGTCATTGAACACACATTACAAGTATCACTTCTAATCTTTACAACAATCTCATTTAGCATCAAGGATGTGGAGCCACAGCAGCTTCCTGAGGCTGTACCATTGGAGGGGTGGGGCTGGCCCCCATGTATGGACTGCACAGGATGGCTCTGTCCCACCTGCCTCCCTGGCCTCTGCCACTGGCTCAATGGACATCCCCATCACCACCACTCTCACCTCTTTCCTAACACCCCCAGCCATTGCCCTCCTTCCTGGCTGAGGGCAGGCCTTTGGCACAACCTCTATGATATGCCACAGCAGGAGCTCCTGTGATTGTGGTGCCTGGGTTCCACCCACCTCTGGCTAGACCTACAAAGACACTGGCTCATCCTGAAACTTCTGAATTCAGGGAAAATGCTGGAACCTAACTTTCTCAGGAGTTGTGTGTGAATGGTTGTGTGTGTGTGTGTGTGTGTGTGTGTGTGTGTGTGTGTGTGTGTGTGAATGGTTGTGGGGGGACGGGGAGGGGAACCAAGCCACACACCCTGTGAGAATAGGGTTGTTAAGGATCTGACAGATGTATGCCTCTCTGCATTCCTCCTTGACTGACCGAATCATGAGGATTTCTTGTTTTCCCATTTTTCATGATGATGGAAAATTAATTGGTGGATCCATACTCCATCATCTCCCTAAACACATTAATTATACAGCAATTATTTGTATAGAACTGACTTGTTCCCTGAAATGCAAAATTCATAAATGTGGATTCAAGTACTAAATTCAATCTCTAGTGATATAGTAAGTCTTGGATAAATATTTCTTATGTTTAGCACAGCCAGTCTGGAAGCTATCCTATGTGGCCAATCAACTAGCTGAGTTTTGTGAAGCTATGCGAATGCACTCTCTTCTCTTCTCCCCTCACTCTTGCTATTCTCAGTAAAGTCTACCTTAGTTTGGGCTCTATTATCCAGGAAACTTGGGCTAGGAACCAGCCCAGCTAGGAACCACTGAATTATCCTATCTCCTGCAGAAATCCATTTTGTGCTGAAGTAAATAGTAGAAATAAAAATAAGCTCATATAAGATCAACCAAAGGACTTGTATGCATGCATATAAGTCTAACCAATGGACACAGACAACAGGGGGATGAGGGCATGAGGGGGGGCGCAATGGGGAGATAAGGACACATATGCAATACCTTAATCAATAAAGAAAAAATAAATAAATAAATAAATAGACTCATATAGTACCTACCTACGCTGCCTACAAGAGACCCACTTTAGCTTGAAAGACACAAACAGACTGAAAGTAAAGGGATGGAAAGGGGTATTTCATGCAAATGAAAACGAAAAAGCTGTGGTAGCAATACTTACTTTGGACAAAATAGTCTTTAAAACAAAGACTATATCAAGAAATAAAGAAGATCCAGCAATTCCACTTCTGGGTATTTATCTAAAGAAACCCAAAGTACTGACTCAAAAAGACGTTTGTTTCCCTATGTTCACTGCAGCATTACCAAGAACCAAGATATGGAAGCAACCTAAGTGTCTGTCCATTGATAGACTAATGGACAAAGAAGAGGTAGTACATAGAGACATGAAATATTACGTGGTCCTACAAAAAGAATGAAATCTTGCCATCTGTGACAACATGCGTGGACCAAAAGTGTACTAAGTGAAATAAGTCAGACAGAGAAAAACAAATACCATATAATTTCACATATATGTTGAATCTTCAAAGCAAACAAACAAAACAGAAACAAACTTGTAGATAGAACATTTTTGTGGTTGTCAGATGGGAGGGTGTCTTGGGGGGATGGGGGAAAAAGAAGAAGGGATTAAAATGAGCACATTTTCAGTTATAAAACAATCACGGGATGTAAAGTACGGCATAGGGAATATAGTGAGTAATATTGTAATAACTATGTATGGTGTCAGAGGGTACTAGCTTTATTGGGGTGATCACTTCATAAGTCTTATAAATGTCTAATCACAATATGTTGTACACCTGATATGAATATAATATTGTGTCTTAACTGTAATTAAAAGTAAAAAGTAATTTTTTAAAAATGACTTTAAGAAAAATTTTCTTTCACTAGCTCTGAATACTAAATAAAGATTTTTCTTATTGAACACAATGTTGCTTTTTGAACAAAAACATGTCGATCACAGATCTATAGATATTAATTCAAGGGTTTTAATATAATCATTTCTACTATTATTGATTCTTTTTCTTAACGCTGATCTTTGTATCTCATGATATCAGTCCCATTTAGCTAGAAGAAGCTATGTTCCCTCATATTGACCTTGTTAAATTTTAAAATGCTTTCCAACTGTTTAAATTCTGACTCATTTTTTTCACTTTCCTCCAAAGGAATGAGCAAACAATCTGTTAGTGTCAGTTTAATTAGTGTTTTAACGATCCATGAATTTCACCTATGAGAAGAATGAAACTGGCAAACACATGGGTAAACTCCTTTAGACATTCTCTGGTGCTAATGAGCTCTCAAATTTTGTCACAGCTACTGGTAAATACGGCAAATCTCAAGTTTTTACCTATGTGTAATACTTACAAAAAATGTTTGTTGAGGCAGCAGAGTACCATGGAAAATATATAATTTTGAGTCAACGAGCTTGACTTATGGTAAAACAAATTATTTACAGCTCTTAAGTCTCAGCCTCCAAATGTGTAAAATGGAGGTAATACTATTAAAATAAGGAGTTGTAAGAATTAAATGGTATAAAGTGAGTGGCTTAGAGTTTGGGCTATAGTAAATGCTGAAATAATGTTTGTAGGTCCTATATCCTCAGCTATTCTAAGAGCTACGAGATCTCTGTCCAATATCCATGTATCCATACCATAATTCAGTCACCTCCTGAATACAGGAATTAGCAACCAGAGTTGTATTCTAGAGATGGTCTTATGTTGCCCACTGTAGAAAACACTGCTACAAACATCTAGAAACAAAATGGATTAAACTAATGTAGGTGCTCCCTTTCCCACTACAAACATAGAACTGCTGAATAAATTGTAATCAGTTTTAGAAAATATGTAGTGAAGCATAAAAGCAGAGAAAGCAGCAACAAAAACAATAATGAAGAAATTCTTTCAGTTTCTAAGAATGAAGAAACAAATTAAAGTCAGATGGATATACTGGAACTGAAGCTGAAGAAGCCCAAAGGATTTTGATTTTGGATAAAGGGTCTGGGATTACTTTTCTGTCCCCACATGGCTATTAGGAGACATGATCTCAGGACTATGGAAGGCAGGGGCCTGGAAGTGAAACTCCTATAAAAAACCTAGAGCCATCAAGAACCATACTATCTGTATAAAAGAAACCAAAAGACGTATGCCCAGCAGCCCTGGGAAGAAACTACATGGAATTGTGGTGACTACAAAATAAAATTTTACGTCAAAATTATCCAAGATCACAACTTCTGGGTTTTAGTAATGGGGGAGGTTTCACTACTATTAGATGAGCCATTCCGCAGATAATGACTATAAATTCTGGACAAAATATAAAAAAAAATAGCTGCCTAAAGAACAGTCAAAAGCAAGCAGACACTGGAAGGGAATTAATATTTGTAAGAAAGAAATGTTACTGTTTTTGTCTAAGAGCAGACCCAGTTCATGTCAAGTTGGGTAACTAAAACTCAGAAAATCCATAATCTTCCTGGTTTGAAGAATCACAGAACAGGTTATATGCCAACCACAAAAGCTGAAAAGTGAAGTGGCAAGTCCTGGAAAGAAGACAGCCACACAGGGGGGGTGTCAAATTCTGCATACGCTAATCTTTGAATCATGCAGGCAAAGGGTACACTCCAAGGCAACTCAGATCATACTAAAATTACTCCAACAGAGATTTCTGCTACTGCCCACCACAGGGAATATAGAGTTTGTAATATAAGTCCAGCCAAGTTAAATGCCTACTTTTTTAAAAATCCACAAAAAACACAAACAAACAACAAACTCTTGAAAGAAACATAACTGAATCCAGAGTTTCTGTAATCTATTAGTCACATGTCACCTACACTTACTAGACATAGAAGAAAAAGAAACATGTGATGTGTTCTGAAGAGAAATGGCTATTGATGGAGACCCATCCTGAGATGCTGAAATTAGTATCTGACAAGGATTTTTAAAGCAACTCTTATAACATGTTCAAGGATATAAAGGAAACAGCTTTTAATGAACAAACGAATAGAAAAATCTCAGTAGGAAAAAAAGTCATGAGATGGGCTTAACATCAAAATGTCGCTGACAGAAAGAGCCAGTGAACTTGAAGACAGACCAGTAGAATCGGTCCAATCTGAAGAACAAAGGGGAAGAATGACTTCTAAAAAAAAAATGTCAATGACAGAAAGAGCCAGTGAACTTGAAGACAGACCAGTAGAATCGGTCCAATCTGAAGAACAAAGGGGAAGAATGACTTCTAAAAAATGAACAGACAAGATTAAACTCTAATGTCTAGGGATGCACACTCAGGTGACAAAATTATAATGAAACACAAGGGTAGTGATGGTTGTGGGAATCAGGGGGTGGCACTGAGACAGAGCATGTGGGAAGGGCTTCCAAAGTGGCTGGCAAAAGTCTGTTTCTTGACCTGAGTAGAGGTTACAGAAGTGTTTGACTTATAACTATGCACTAAGCTATACATTGGGCCCTGGACTTCCCCCCACCCATGCATGTTCTCCTGTTACTTTAAATAGCCCCTCCTCCACTTCTCTGCATGATGAGACTTTCCACAATCACTCTTGCTAACACTTTCCTGGCTCTCCTCCACCCCTCCCGGAAAGGTACAGGTAACATCTCTTTTGATTAAGCCTTGCAGCACTTGGCTTCTATGTCTCTGGTGGCATAAAAATATCTCAGAAGTTTGGGATCATGCCTCATGTTCTCTGTGATACTGTAAACTTTTAGGGACAAGAAGCTGGGTCATCTCCATTAATATAATTAATATACAAGAAGCTTATTGGTCATCTCCAATAAGCACTCAAAACTCTTAGCTGGATTTAAAAAATTACTAGTCAATTAAAAATTAGGTGAGAACTTTGAATCTACTGGGTTTAACCTGTTACAAGATCCCCATGTTCAGTCCCCACTCCTCTCCCCCAATCCACCCTTATTCACTCCTTTGGCTTATCTGGAACCAAGGTATAGGCCCTGAGTAGCCACCTGGGTTAAAAACATGGGTTTTTAATTTTGGCTTTGCCTTTTATTAGTCTTATAACTAGTAACCTCTTGCTTTACTTATATTACTCTGGGTCTCTCTGAACCTTAGTTCTATCATCTGTAAAATGAGGCTGACTTTACCTAATAGGATGGTCGAGTACTAAATGTCAAGCACTTAACCCAGAACCTGACTCAAAGTAAGAACTCAATACATAGTTGATATTATAAATATTATGGTTACTATTAGTACCATTACTAGGAAAGGCAAATCAATCATCAAATACTGATATGCTAGCCAAGTGAAGTGAAAAAAATAAAACATTGGTAACAGACACTAATCCAGAAAAGTAGGAAATTCAATGCATTTGTCATTTCTTTCCTCTCCATCATACAAATCCCAGAATAACCATGTTTTGAACTTGTGTCCATACTCTCCAATCCCATCCCCATGACTAGCATCACCATGTGATCACAGCCCCCTTTCTCCTCTGACCCTGGATATGGTCTCCTAATTCTTCTAACCTCCGCATGTCAGAGGCTTTAAGCTCCTTGTCTACTCTGAAAGAAATCAAGTCTGATCTATCTCATGTCTTTAGCATGTGTTGAGAAGAAATTGATTAAATTAAGAGTTAATCATACCATCAATGGGCACTATTTTACTGTGTGTGTGTGTGTGTGTGCACGCGCGCGCGCACGCAGGCTATCCAATTCAATGAACCTATATGCCACATGTATTTGGCGGTAGACACTGGTTTA